>NW_028270159.1:93735988-94044106 GCF_037043375.1 Chiloscyllium plagiosum | reverse complement strand
AGATATTGACTCCACCGACCACTATTAACTGCATCCGTGAACTTGTTCAATTACTGTCTGCCTCTTTGCTTCTGGCGGTGTTACTCATGGGTCTCTGTGTTGACCGAGACAGTTTAAAATGTGAACCATTGTCTCACTGCCCTCGTTATTTAAATATTTGAAGTGTGAAGGTCATTGCCCTCTATTATGTTTGCAAACTCCGTTTCCTTCCTGGGACTCCATCCCATCCGTGGCCAATATCTGTTTTTTTTAATTTATTTCTGGGACTTGGGAATCTCTGGCTGGCCAGGGATAGCCCTTTCCTATTTGTTCTTGAGAGGGTGGTGGTGAGCTGGCCTCTTGAATCGCTGCAATCCACTTGTTGTGGGCTGATCCACAATGCCATGAGGGAGGGAATTCCAGAATTGTGTGCAGGAACACCGGTATATTTCCAAGTCAGGGTAGTGAGCTGCGTGAAGGGGATCTTGCAGGTGCGGTTTGACACAGACGAATCACAACTTTGGTGATCCCTTTGACCATGAGCTGATTCCTGACACCATGCCCTGACCATTATTAACTTTAACGACACACCGCTCCATAATGTACTTCACTGGCTTAACCCATCTGCTATTTGAACCTTGAGCTGTGAAATACAGACTGAATGATGACAACAATCTGCTGCTGACACTCTCGGGTTGAAGCCTGCAGAAACAAATCTGATTCGAAATCAGACCAAAATCCCATCCATCTGACATTCTTGTGCACGCTTATCTATTTTTTCTGGCAATGTCGTTATTTTAATATTCTCAAGCAGTTTAACTCATCTGTCCATGAAACATCCCTCAGTCTCCGTGTGTCGAATATCGAATGCCCTGCCAGTTGTTCATATTTAACCTGGTTTCCTTTAAGTGTATTTTCTCTCAAACAATGATCTTCGCATTTAACCACCCCAAATGCATGCCCCCCACCACATACACACGCACACACACGCACACAACACACACACACACACACACACACACATTTGCAGATGAGGCAGATTGAACGCAAAAAGGAATTGAGACAGTTTGAAATAAGATTAAATGTAGAATTTAAAGAAACGGAAAGGAGAAGAAAGACAGAAAAGGAAAGAAGAAAAGCAGAAAGCGAGAGAGTTTCAACTTCAAAAGTTAGCAATTTGAGAGGAAAGTCGTCTTATCTGGGTGGAGATGAAGGTAGATGGTAGGCTGGGTAAGAAGGATAGTGGGGATAAGAAACCCTATGTTGCCAAAGGCCTGATGGGGATCTGTTTAAATACATCTAGACATTGCCTAAATGTGATGAGAAGGATGTAGAATTTTTTTCAATTTCATTTGAGAAAGTGTCCACACGATTGCAGTGGCCACTGACCATGTGGAGTTAGTTGCTCCAAACAGAGCTGGTAGGTATTAGGAGTGAGGTAGTTGCAACCCTATGGGAAGAGGTATCTGGCAAGTATGAGGAGGTGAAGAAAAACATCTGAAGTGCATATGAAATTGTGCCAGAAACGTACAGACAGTGTTTTAGAATCTAAAATTGCGTCCCTGGTTAAACATACATTGAGTTTGACAGGATCAACCAAAGTAATTTTGAAAGATGAGTCAGGGTATTAAAAAGAGAGTAACCTATGACACTCTTAGAGAGATTCTTACTTTGGAGGAGTTCAAAAACACACTTCCTGCAATCATGAGAACTCGTGTGGAAGAGGTAGAGAATTAAAATGGCAAGATTAGAAGCAGAAATGGCTAATGAGTATTAGTTGGACCATAAATCAAAGTCTGGCTTCTGGGAGGGCTTGCGAGGAATGTGTAAGATCTCAAAATATATACCTATGTGTAAGGTTAAGTGGCATAGGCCAGGAGTAGCAGGTAAAAGAGTTACAGCATTAAGAGCAACAGGAACATGTAAATCCTTTAAGCTGAGACAAGGGGAAATATGTCATTCAGAAGGACTATTGGAGAGATGAGAAGTGCTCCATTATGTAACAAGTGGTTGGAAAGTCCTGTGGAAACATCAACAGAAATATTTCACAACTGGGAAGGAGGTCTTGTGCTTGGTGTTGGCGTTACAATATTTCAGCATTTAAATTGCCTATAACGTGTCTGAGACAAATCTATATACTGATCACAACGCCTGAACATTTTTAGAGAAATTTAGGGAGAAAACTTTCAGTCTGTTCAGATAGAGCTATTTTTGTTGCCATTCAATTTGAAAATTACACAGATGACAGGACAAGAAACCGTACTTGCTGCCAAGTTGTCGAAACTTGGATGAAGAAAAACTGAGGCGTTCTGTAGCAGAAGTAAATTGACTGAAATAGAATGGGGTTGTGAATGATTGCATGCTTAGGGTCAATGCAATATATATGTATTGTAGTCTACAAAAACTGGAAGAATAAAATGTTTAAAAGGAGGCCATCTTTGTATATTCGTGGGGATTTTTTTTTCAAACGGAAAGTTGTGACGGTGCTGTCAATTTAAAAAGGTTATTTTCTCTTGAATTTTTTAAAGAGAGTTCTTAGTGGCAGAGATGCCGAACTGCCGCCTAAAAACAGCTTAGGTAAATGACTGAGAAGGCGTTTAGGTTTTGCTGAAGCGTTGGTAACAATGGTAGGGCAGTGGCCAGCCCACCCAGACCAGGTCTTCTCGCTTTGTTTTCAGCTGCAGCAGTCAAAAGCTGCTTGTGTTTCCAGAAGGGTTAGAAGTTTCACTACATGATCCCCAGCTGCTATTCACTCCGAAAACTCTCTTAAAGTTGCTTCCTCCAGGATTGGAGAACTGCATATAAGATTCTGTGTTTGAATTTACCTTTATGCCAGGGGGTGTGTTTATGGGATGTTCCGTATTAGCGCAGTTAATTAGTAGAAGACACCGTATCCATTGTTTACATAGGTGTTCCACTAGAAAAGCTCTCCCCAATTGTTCTTCTCTTTGATTGTATTTTAATTGGAGCCTTTGAATGGATTGCATTTTGCTTAACATTGAGTGGGTTGACCAGTTGCGACATCTGGAACAAACAGTTCGCATCTACATTTAAAATAGGAAAAGTTAGGGTCTAGGCTGCCTTCTTAAAATATTTTGACGGGGTCTGGCCATGTCCATAATACTTGTGGCTGAGGATATTCAGACTGACTCCTGTCATTGAAAAGTTAGTGGAGGCGCTGGACATTATGTTGTGTGCTGCTGCAGACATTCAGGGAGACCTGAGGATTTGGTGATCCAACTCAGGATGGAGCCTGGGGACTTAGTTACAGCATCTGGGTCATAACATGAACACCAAATGGAACAGAGGCTGCAGAGAGGGGAAGCGCTGAAACTACGGAGTGAGGGTGTGTGGGTAAAGGGATCTGCTGTATCCACCCTGGGTTTTCCAGGAACAGCTTCCCAAGATACACTTAACCCAGCAGCAGAGTGTGAGGGGACACTGACTGAACAACGAGCTAGTCACAGAGGGGTGTCGCCTCGCTCAACACGACCTGCAGCTTCACACCAGGGGGAGGACGGTGCTGCCAGTGGCTGTTAGGGTCACAGTTTCATTCAGCTTCTATGATCTGGAACTTTCCATGCTGGAGTGGTTGACATATCGATCATCTCCCAATATCTCAACATCAATGTCACCATTTGGTGGCAGAGGATATATATTATGGATGAGATGAATGCTTTCTCTCTCAGCAGAGAGGTGACGGATGTATCCGTGTTTTCTCAATATAGCAGGATTTCCAGTGATGTACATGCCTGCATGGCGTCCCCATGTCAATGAGGAGAGCTAGAGGAACTGAAGCAGCTCTCACTACATTAATGTTACAGTGTGCCCATGCACAGGACATCATGTTGGTGAATACTCACTGTCCTGACAGCAGCCACAGCCTCTTCATTCAGAAGCAGTCAACCATTCCCATCATCTTTCGGTCTCCATTCGGAAAGAAAGGGTAGTCTTTCGGTTAAAGGCTGTCCCTTTGTTAAACGGCTCAAAAAACCTCCACCTCACCACTCCCCACCGCCAACCAACCACATCAAAATATCCCGTGTGTACTAAGAGCAACAGGACCATTGGGAATGCCAGGGAGCAGACCATCAGTGAGATGGAACAACACTTCCCATGTCTGAATGGGTTCGCGTGAACACTTCAGAACACGCTGTATCACTATGTCACATAATCCATCTCCATTTCAGTAACATACTGCCTTCCATTCTTCTTGAAAAAGCTGGCAGGTTATACATTACATTATATTCCACTTGGCAAGGTATTATTCATTGACTTTACCTGTCCATATCAATTTGCAGACTCTCCACATTCTCTTGATAATTTAATGTGTTGCTTACCTCAATGTCATCATCAAACTTAGCAGCAGTACATCTATTCTATCGTCCTGATCACTGATATCGATTGTAAACAGTTGAGGTCCCAGCACTGGTCCCTGTGTGACTCCACTAGTTACGTTCTGTCAAACTGATTAATATTGATTTATCCGGAGGGCGTGCTTCCTGTTTGGTAACCAGCCCTCCCCATTCCTATGGAGCACAGTCGAAGGGCTGAATAAGAACGAGGAACAATCCAGCCACTCGAGCCTGTTCCGCCATTGTATACAATCATGGCTGATGTCATCGCCGGCTCAGTTCCATTTCCCTGCCTGCTCTCCAAATCCCTTCATTTACTCAATGTCCCAGCGTCCCCTGCACACTGGGGCAGTGAACTACACAGATTCACAACCCATTGAGAGAAGTAAGTTCTCTTCACCCCTGTTTTAAATCTGCTCTGCCTAATCCTAAAACTATGATCTCTTGTTCTAGTTGGCCCCAGATGAGGAAATATCCACTCCATACGGACATTGTCAATCACCTTTACCGTCCTCCAGACCTCAATGAGGTCTCCTCTCATTCTTCTAAACCCAGAGTGCACCGGCATGAACTGCTCAAACTCGCTTCAAAAGACAAATTCATCTCTGGAATCAATCTAATGAACTTGTTCTGAACTGCCTTCGTTGTAACAACATCCCTCCTGCAGTCAGGACAACAAACCCTGAACACAGTACGTCAGTTACCGTCTGACTAATACCTTGCAGAGTTACAGTAATTCTTCCCTCCCTTAATGCTCTGTTCTTTTACAAGTAAATGATAAAATTGCACTTGCCTTTCTCATTCCCTTCTGTACCTGCATGTGAGTTTTCCATGGTATGCCCATGGACACCCAAATGCCTCTGCACTTAAGCACTCTGAAGTTGCTCGCCATTTCCATAACATGCTAGATTCCTCTGATCAAAATGGTTAATCCCATATTATCCACGTTAATTTTTTGCGGCCAGATGTTGGCATATTCATATAAAGTGTTTATGTCCATTTGTAAATTTTCTACATCTTCATTACATCAACCTACTTTTCCACTTGTTTTAGTGTCAGCTGGAAATGTGGCTGTATTGTTTTTCCGCCTTTCATCCAAGTAATACAATGGATGGTAAATTGTTGGGTCATGTGGTCTGAACTCGATGGAACCCCAAACTTTGCCAACCATTAACGAAACAACTATTCCATCTCTCTGTATTTTGTTGGCTCACCAACCCTCTATCCAGGCGAATGACCTCCTCCCAAACCCATGTCCTCTTATTATACAGATTAATATTATATGCAGCGTTTAACCAATGCCTTTTCAAAGTCTAGGTACTTTACTTCTCCAGGATCCCTATTGTCAACTTTCCTTGTCACATCTTTAAAAAATTTGAGCAAACAAATTTTTAAAAATCATTCTGATTCTGATATATTCAGATTTTACTTTGCAAATCCCCTGTTGTTAATTAATTAATAACGGAATCTCAAAGTAACGGAGAATTCAATAATATGCACTTTTACAAACGTATTATTGAATTACATCGTGTAAACGATACTTAACTGATAAGAGGTATGACAGTAAAATCCAGCGAAATCCATATTTCTTGTGTATGTTCAGGTCAGTTGTGCCCGGAGACAGTTTTTATATTGGAAGTTGTTGTGGAGAAGGAGACTTCAGTGTGGTAAAAATATCTCGATTGTCTCTGTGTACTGATGATTATTCAGGCAGGTTACTATCCTATCCTCGCTATTGTTAGTGTTCCTGGTGGGTTTATCTCTGCCGAGTTACTAATCCTCTAACCCGTTGTCAATGTCATCGTTTTTTCTGCTATGTATATTTGGCAAAGATACAAAATATTTTCTTCGCTTTCAATCACAAACTCCATTTCTATTCCATGAATTTCATATCGTTTGCTTACAAACATCTGAGGAGAAACAGAAGTGTTCATAACCACGATTATCCCATTTTGTCCTGAGCTGATTTATATCTCAATACTCCGTCGACCACAAAACCTGTCCACTCCCACGTTCACAATATCCCCCAGTCTTCGGTTCTGCCTCAACGCTGTTTCTGAATAAACCATCATCCACACCTTTGCAGTTACAATTCTCTGCTGGCAACGCTTCTCGTTACACATATTTTGATAAAACGTTTTCTTACATCAACCTGGACCTACGCCAGTGTGAGGTCAGTTGGATTCTAAAATGAGATGGTCACAGCTTTGTGTAAACTGTTTCAGCATAACTTGTAACCTCCAACGAGGGAGAGGATTCTGCTGTCAGTGACCAGGAAGTTACAGTTTCATTGAACTGTTTTGAATCTAGAACTTTCTGAGCAGGAGTGGGTGTCACGTACATCATCTCCCACTTGCAGTGCTCTGATGTATTCACACAGTGACGGAATCCATCTCTGCCTCCTGCTGAGATAATACCTTTGCACTATCTCCACAATGGTAGGTACAGAACATCTTCCAGAAATACTATGGGACAGACGGACTGGTGAAAATAAGAAACTGTGCTGAATTAGATTTAATAAGGAGAACTTAATCAAAAAAACTAATTAAATTGAAGGTTGGCAAGTTGTGCACTAAATGAGCTCCATCCCAGTGTTTTCAGGGAAGTGGCATTACAGCTAGTGAAAGAGTTATAGAGCCATACAGGACAGAAACAGGCCCTTCGCTCCAACCAGTCCATGCTGACTGTTCCAATTTCAAACTAACTTAGTCCCACCTGCCCGCGCTTGGCCCATATCCCTTCAAACCTTTCCTATTCATGTACTTATCCAAATGTCTTTTAAATGTTGTAATGACAAGAAAAAAGTATTGATTACCCTTCAAAATTCTTTAGACTCTGGAAATTCTGGTTCGTGCAGACTGGAAAGTAGCTATTGTAATCCTAATTATTTAAAACCGGAGTGGGAGGGGAAACAAAAAAAATAATAAACGGGTACGTTGATGTCACGCCTGAGGAAAATATTAGAACCTACTGTGAGAAAGTTTATAACTCGACATTTGGGAAATCACGGTGTGACTTGGCAGAGTCAGCTTAGATTTAGAAACCGGAATCATCGTTGAGAAACCTGTGGAGTTTGTGTTAGTTGATGCATCCACAAAAGAGAACCTGTTAGAGTGGTGTATTTGAACTTGCAGTATGTTTTTTACATCGTTGCTCACAAGTAAACGAAGGAAGTTAGAGAACATTGATAAGGTGTGGACGGGGGCAGCTGGATATGCCACATGGATTGAGAATTGGTCAGTGGAAGCAATACTGAGCTTCTTGTACTGTTATAGACCGACGGCAGTTACTCATGGAATATCACATGTGTCAGTGTTTGAACCACAACAATTTGCAAGGCATAGATATGATTTGGATGTGAGAAAGAAACAGCATGCATCTCATTTTGTATTGTTTAAATGGTACAAGGTTGAGAAGTGTTGTTTTTCAAAAGGACCTGAATGTCCTTGATCATGAGTCACCAAAAATAGCACATCCAAGGGTGTTAAGTATTGAGCATCTGGTATGGTATGTTGCCCTTCATTGTAATATGATTCAAGTGCATAAGGAAAGCCGTCTTCCTGTATTTGTCGGGCCATTGTGAGAGAGTATTTGGGGCACTGTGAACAGGTATGGTCTCCTTTGTAAGGCATGATCTCATTTGCACAGGCACAGCTCCAACAAGTAACAACAGTCTAATCCATGAGATGATGACACCATGATGAGACAGTGATGGAACTGGGTATTTAACCTGGAGTGCTATGAGACAAGGAGGGATGATTACGTTGAAACGTGAGGGTTAGCGACGATCACATATTTGTAAAAGAGACACTGTTTGGGTGCGAAATAATTAACTTATTAGATTTATTGTCACATGTGCCAAAGTCCAGTGAAAGCTTTATTTGCGAGCAGTACAGGCAGATGACAGTAAGCATAGACACACAGATCATAGGAGGAAAACTAAACTTAGACAGAGTAAGGCGTGCAGGTTACAATGCGCAGGACATTCAAAAAAACACGATCAACATGAACACGATCAGCATTAATTGGAGTTACAGAGCCCATTCATCAGTCTAATATAGTATTCCTAATACATTATAAGCCACAATGATCTCTCCCCACATTAAAGTGCCGACGGGATGAGGTTCTACAAGAAGAACGTAGGTAGTTAGGAACCAAGTTAAAAAAAAAACTAGTACCTCAGAAGTAGTAATCACAGGATAGCTACCAGTGTCAAGTGCTAGTCAAAGTAGGAATGATCAAATAATCAGAAAGAATACTTGGCTTGAGAGATCGTGCAGGAGGGAGGGATTCAGATGTTTGGAACATTGGGACCGGTTCTGGGGGAGGTGGGACTATTACAAATTGAACGGTCTGCATCTGGGAAGGACTGGAGCCAATGTCCTCGGGTATGCTTTTGCTAACACTGTTGTGGAAGGTTTAAACTAATGTGGCAGAGGATCGGGAAACAAATGAGGAGGTTGGTCAACAGGAAGGAGGTAGTAACTAAAGCCTAAGGAACGAGATAATGAAATCAGCATGGCTGAGTGGAAGAGGAAGCAGAAAGCGGAGAGTGAACACAGAGGGACTGGTAGTTTTAATGCACGAAGTATAGCAGGTAAGGCAGATGAACGTAGGGTTGGATTAGTACCTGGGAATATAATGTTATTACTATGACTGAGACTTGGTTGAGGGAAGGTCCTGATTAGCAATTAAATATCTCAGGAAATTAATGCTTCAGGCAGGGTAGAGAGGAAGGTAATGAGTGTGGAGGAGAAGAATTACTTTTCGAAAAAGATATCACAGCTGTGCTGAAAGAGGGCACGATGGAAGATTCAAGCAGTGAGGCAACATGGGCAGAGCTCAGAAATAGAAAGGATGCAGTAACAATGCTGGGATTGTACTACAGGCCTCCCAACACCGAGCATGAGATAGAGGTACGAATATGCAGATAGATCACAGAAAGATGTAGGAGCAACAGGATAGTGGTGATAGGAGATTTTAATTTTCCCAACATTGACTAACAGGAATTCACTTAGTTTTAGAGGTCTAGATGGAGCAGAATTTGTAAGAACTGTCCAGGAGGGTTTTCTAAGACAGCATAGAAATATTTAAACTCGGGAAGCGGCCATGCTAGACCTAGTGATGGAAAATGAGCCTGCCCAGGCGGTTGAAGTTTCAGTCCGGGATTACTTTGGGAATAATGATCACAATTCCATTAGCTTTGCAATAGTCATGTACAAAGATGAGAGTGGTCCTAAAGGAAAAGTGTTAAACTAGGGAAAGTCTAACTATAGCAAAATTTGGCAGGAGCTGGGAAACGTAGATTGGGAACAGCTGTTTCAAGTGAAATCCACATTTGATATGCGGGAGACTTTTGTAGAGTGATTAATTCGAGTCCAGGAGAGGTATGTTCCTGTGAAAATGATGGATAGAAATGGCAAGGTTAGTAAACCTGGGTGACAACTGATAAAGTGAGACGAGCGAAGAGTAACAAGGATATGTAAATAAAGTCTAGATGAATGAAGATAGAGGAAGCCTTGGAAGAATATTGTGAATGTAGGACCAGTCTGAAATGAGGAATTAAGAGGGCTAAAAGGGGTCATGAGGTATCCTTAGCGAGCAGGATTAAGGAAAACCTCAAAGCTTTTGATCATATATAATGAGCAAGAGGGTAGCTAGAGAAAAGGTGGACACGCTCAAGGATAAAGCAGAAAAGATATGCTTGGAGGCAGAGAAAACGGGTGAGATTCTTAATGAGTACTTTGCATCGGTATTCACCAAGAAGAGGGGCATGGTGGATGTTGAGATTAGGTATAGATCTTTGATTACTCTTGGGCTAGTTTGCGTAAGTTGGGAGGAAGTGTTGTGATTTCCAAAAGACATTAAGAAGGACAAGTCCCCAGGTTACTGAGCGATGGGAGAGAGGAAATAGCTGAGGCTTTAACAGATATTTTTGCAGCATCCTTGAACAAGGGGAATGGAGAATTGCTAATGGTGTCTTCTTGTTTAAGGAAAACTCCAGGTAATTACAGACCTGTGAGCCTGACATCAGTGGTAGGGATGCTACTGGAGAAGATACAGAAGGATAGGATATATACCCATTTGGAATAAAATAACTTTATTCCAAATGGGTATAACTGCAGGCGGCAGTTATACCCTCACAGCGCCAGAGACCCGGGTTCAATTCCCGCCTCAGGCGACTGTGTGGAGTTTGCACGTTCTCCCCGTGTCTGCGTGGGTTTCCTCCGGGTGCTCCGGTTTCCTCTCACAGTCGAAAGATGTGCAGGTCAGGTGAATTGGCCATGCTAAATTGCCCGTAGTGTTAGGTAAGGGATAAATGTAGGGGTATTGGTGGGTTGCGCTTCGGCGGGGTGGTGTGGACTTGTTGGGCCGAAGGACCTGTTTCCACACTTTAAGTAATCTAATCTAATCTAATCTAAGCTAAAAACTTCTCAGTGCTAGGTAGCATTGTTTTGTGCATATAATGTAATGGCTTACAAACTTAATAGAATTGTTTGAAGAGGTGACAAAGTTAATGGATGCGCGAAGTGGTATCGATGTTATACAGATGGACTTTAGTAAGGCGTTTGATAAATTTCCCCATGGTGAGCTGATGAAGGAGGTGAAGTTGCGTGGGTGTTCTAGCTAGATGGATAGAGAACTGGTTAGGCAACAGGAGTAATAATGCAAGGGAGCTTCACAAAATGGAGATCTGTGACCAGTGGTGGCCCTTGCTGGGACCATTGTTTTTTGTGGTATACATAAATGATTTGGAGGAAGATGCAGCTTGTTTCAGTAGCAAATTTGCAGGTGACACTAAGATTGGTGGAGTAGCAGACAGTGAAGGGGACTGTCCGAGAATACAGCAGAATATAGATAGATTGGGGAGATGGGCAGAGACATGACAGATGGAGTTCAATCTGGACAAATGTGAGGCGACGCATTTTGGACGATCCAATCCAAGAACGAACTATACAGTAAATAGAAAAGTATTGAGGAAAATTGATGCACAGAGCCATCTTGGTGTTCAGGTCCATTGTTCCCTGAAGCTGGCAAGGCAGACCAATAGAGTGCTCAATAAGGTGGACGGCATGGTTTCCTTCATTGGACCGGATATTGAATGTAAGAGTTTGCAGGCCATGTTACAGTTATACAAGACTTTAGTTCAGCCACATTTGGAATACTGCATACAGTCTGGTCGCCACACTAGCAAAATTATGTAGATGCTTTGGAGAGAGTGCAGAGGAGGTTCACCAGGATGTTGCCTGGTATGGAAGATGCCAGCCATGAAGAGAGATTGAACAAATTAGGATTATTTTCATTAGATAGACGGTAGTTGAGAAGGAACCTGATCCTTGGATGGCGAGGGATAATGAGTCACTGGTAAGGACAACAAAGAAGGCATACATTGGGTTTAAGATATCAGCCGTCAGTCAATCCTTAGATGACTACACAAAATGTAGAAGCAACCTTAAGAGCGGAATCAGAAGCCCAAAAAAGGGCATGACATGGGCCTCTCAGAAAAGTTGAAAGAAAATCCCAAGAGGTTCTCTCGCCATATAAAGTGTAGAAGCGTGGCTCAGGAGAGAACAGGTCCCCTTACTGATGAGCATGGCTGTCTTTGTGTGGAATCACCAGGAGGTGGGGGGGATTGTTTAACGAATATTTCTCCTCCATGTTTACTCAGGAGCAAATAATGGATACTAAGGTAATATGGAAAACAAGTGGAAATGTTTTGGTCTGCATACATATTACCAGAGTGGAGGTATTTGCTACCTTAAAGCACAATAAGGTGTATAACCCCCCTGGGCAAGAACATGTCCATCCTCGGATGTTATGGGAAGAAATTGCACGGGCCCTTGTACAGAATTTTGCTTCATCGTTTGCCACTGGAGTGGTTCCATTGTTTAAGAAAGGTAGCAAAGTCAAGCCAGGGAGCTCTTAGTCAGTGAGCGTAACATCAGTGTTAGGCAAGTTGTTGGAGAGGATAATGAGAGACAGGATGAACTAACATTTGGAAATTCAAGGTCTGATTAGAAGTAATCAGCATGGATTTGTGTGCGGGAAATCATGTCTGACAAATCATTTAAAATGTTTCAAAGAGGTAACCGCGAGAATAGATAAGGATAGGACAATGGATGATCTGCATACGGACTTTAGTAAGACTATTGACAAGGTCCCATACGGGCAGGTTAGTCAGTGAGTTTAGGTGACATGGGATCCAGAGAGAGCTAGCTAAATGGATTCAAAATTGGCTCGATGGTAGGATGCAGAGAGTGATGGAAGAAGATTATTTTTCAGACTGAAGGCCTATAACTAATAGTGTGCCACAGGTGTCGGTGCTGAGACCTTTGTTATTTGCTATTTACATAAATGACCTGGATGTGAATGCACAAGGTGTGATGTGGACCATAAGACATTGGTGCAGAAATTGAAATATTTAGCCCATCGAGTCTGCTCCACTATTCAGTCATGACTTGTATGTTTCTCAACCGCATTCTTCTGCTTTCTCGCCATAGCCCTTGATCCCCTTGACAATCAAGAACCTGTCCATCTCAGTCTTATATATACTCAGTAACCTGGCCTCCACAGCCTTCTGTGGCATTGAATTCCATAGATTTCCCACTCTCTGGCTGAGGAAATTGCTCTTATCTCCGTTCTAAAAGCTGTTTCCTTTACTCTAAGGCTATGCCCTCGGGTCCTAGTCTATCCCACCAATGGAAACATCTTCACAACATATATTCTGTCCAGACTATTCAGTATTCGGTATATTTCAATTAGATCCCCCCTCATCCTTCTAAAATACATTGAGTAAAGATCCAGAGTCCTCAAAGTTTCCTTATATGCTCTGTTTTTCATTCCTGGGACCATTCTCGTGAAACTCCTCTGAACACGTTCCAAGGCCAGTGCATCTGCTCTGTGATATGGGGCCTAAAACTGCACAACATACTCCAAGTACTCTCAAGAAAGTTACTACATTTCCGGGTGATACAAAATTAGGAGCTATCGTTGATAGCAATTAACGTTATCAGAAATTATGGAGGGATTTTAATCTGATGGGGAATTGAGCTGAGGATTGGCAATTGGAATTAAATACAGGATAAGTGGGAGGTGTTACACTTCGGAAAGTAAAACAAAGATATTGCTTCCACAGTAAATAGTCAGGTTCTGAGGAGTGTTGTGGAACAGAGGGACCTCGGACCACAAGTTCATATTTCATTGAAAGTGGCATCACGGGTAGACATGGCGGTAAAGAAGGTATTTAGCATGCTGGCCTTCATCGTTCAAAGCATTGAATATAGGAGTTGAGATATTATGCTGCCATTTTGTAAGTCGTTGGTGAGGCCACACAGTTTTGATCATCCTGTTAACCTGAAAAGAGTGCAAAGAAGTTTGACAAGGATGTTATCAGGACTAACAGGCTAGAGTTATTGAAAGGGGTGGGCCAGGTTCGGATATCATCCCTTGGAATGTAGGAGAATGAGGGGATGTCTTATGGAGATGTGTACTATCATGCGGGCCATAGATAGGATGAATGTATATAGTCATTTTCCCAGAGATGAGGGATTGAAAGCTACAGGGCATAGGTTTAAGTTGAGAGGGGAAAGAGTTAAGAAGGACATGAGGGGCAACTTCATTATGCAGAGAATATTTTTCAAATGGAATGGGCTGCCAGAAAAACTGGTTGAGGCAGGAACAATAGAAATATGTAAAAAATACTATCAGGTACATAGTCGGGAAGGGTTGAGGGCGATATGTGTCAAATGTGGGCAATTGGAATTAGTTGAGTGGGCAGCATGGTCAGCAGGGGCCAGTTTGGGCTGAAGGGCCAGCTCCTATGCTCGATCACTCTATGGCTCAATGACACTCCTTTTAAGTCAGTGCCACAGTGACACTGCGGGTTACACCAGCCCACACCATCTCTCTGTCAGGGGGATACTCCGGGCTACACCAACCCACACAATGTCACTGTCAGCGGGACACTCTGTTCTTCACCAGCCCACACCATGTTACTGTCAAGGGACCACTCTGGACGATACCATCCACACCATGTCACTGTGAGGAGGACACTCCGGGCTTTACCATCCCACACCATACTACTCTCAGGGCGACACTCGTGGATACAGCAGCCAACATCATCTCGCCATGCAATGGCTTCTATCATTTGATTGTCGAAAGTGCAGATGTTATCTACCTGCTTGGTAATGTTCTCTATGAGGTCAGTAACCCCATCATACACTTGCCGTTTACTATGGAACAAACCCGACCCTCTTTGCCGTGTCGGTAGTCGAGGGCATACTGGTTTTGCTGGGAAGATTGACGTAATTCTGAGAGAATGTCCTTACCTCCTGCTAAGTCCAAGTGGTCTGTTTGCCCAAGCGAGTTAGAGCAAAAATAAGATAGTTTCAATTTTGATGGCTAATAATTCCTGCAGATCCTCCTCAGGAAAAGGTACTGAGAAATGTGTAAGCCAGAAACTGGGCTTTACTGTTGCCCAAAGCCTTCCCACCACTCCAATGCACGCAGAATACAGGTGAAACTGAACGTTTGGTCGGGAAACCCCAACCACATTCCCAGGTAGTTGGGCAGGGAACTGTAGTTAAGAAAACCGCCCCTACAATACAGCACAGGGATTACCTACTTCATTAAAAACAATGAAGTTACTCGCTTTGTCTTGGCTGAAAAAAATAATATCCGGGTTTAGTTTAGATAATGGAGGGGGCTTCCCAATAAGAAACAGGCCTGTCTTTGTGACTACCCTGAAGGTATGGGTAGTCCATAGTTGCAAAATATGGTCGCACTGGGCTCTTAGGGTAAAAGCTGTTCAATAACAAGTGGTGGGTCATTCAGTAAGAGATGTGATTATTGTCTCAGACTGGTTCCTTCCATCCCACAATTGAAAAGATGGGGGCGCCATTAAGGGTCTCATAGTGAAGGTGGGTGCCATTACCAATACCACAAAGAGCCTGAATACCCGCAATACCAGAGAAACACTCCCCCAGTAGGCACGCACATGGGATGCGAGGCGCCACAGGGATGCAGTAGTTGTTGGTACATTGGACCAAGGCACATGGAATAAACTTAGTCAGATGCACGTAAGTGCATCCCCATTCTGTATAGTTGTAACAAATGGGATCGGCTTCTCGGGCTTATTAGAGGAATTCCACAGGCAGCTAGCAGGTGGGGAAAAGTAAAAGTAAAGACAAATCGGTGCTGATTGTCTTCATGAAGAGGCAGAGAGAGAAAAAAAAGCATGCTGCAAGTCGACAACAGTGAAACATTTAGCGTCTGATGGTACCAAGGCCAGAATATGAGCTGGATTTGGGACCAGGGCGTGATCAGGCTGTGCAATAGTATTGATAACTCTTTAATCTTAAATCAATCCATACTGGTCTGCGTGCCAGACAATTAGACAACTCCCTGGAGTCCCCGACTCCTTTTTTGCATTTCACAATGTATTCTTATCAGGACATTTTCGGGCAGGGCTTGGACGATAGAGAGCGAGGGGTCGAGTCAACTCCGTTTGAAAGTTAGGAAAACCAAACGGAGAAAATGCTCACGTCTGGCCGGCCAATTTGTCTCCACTCAATAGTGGAGGACTGAAAGCTCTTATACCATTGTCCGCAATCCGTACATACCGAATCCGAGTGACTACACCAGATGAAGATCTGAACCCTGGCAACGTTTCTCGGTTCCGCGATCGGTCAATAAACACTCGTAATTGGTCTGGCTGTTAAGACTCTACTCTTTGTTTTTCATACAGCCGAGTACAGAGCGTGCAGAAACACAGAGGTTATACACTTCCGTGCTCCTTGGTGTAACTGTGCACAAAGCTGAAAACAAAGCTTAAAAGTTTTTAAAAAAGCTTATACTTTTCTTAAAGAAGGGTACAGGCCATGATCAAATACTACATTCGGTCAATTACCAATCAATACACAGTATTGATTTATGTGAAAATTCCTTGGTCCAATGATATTTCCTGAAACCAACTTTATTTTACCAAAAATCAGGTCACCCTTATCTCACTAGCAGAGTCATTGCACCTGCACCTAAAGGCCGGCTAAAACTGTCTTCTCTAGCTGAGTAATTTCTATGCTTTAAAGGGCACATTTTCTGCTAAACACTACTGCAGCAGACTGTTGTTAGTCACTTATTCAGAATTAGCAGTGAGTAGCTTAAAAGCCATTTTCTGCGACTTTAGCAGAATTGCCCGTTTGCAACATAGAAACCATTTTGTCATGTTATTTGCACCAAGAAGGCATCTTGTTGTCACCTAGGTTATGAAGAGCATCTATTAACTGGTTGCCCCTGACTACAACCGGTTACCTCAACCTATATTAAGGTGTCAGGTCCTCACCTGTCCCTCTGTAACAGGCTCGAGAGGCTGAATGGCCTCCTTCTATCCCTGTGTAACAGACTGCACAGGTTGAATGGCCATCTCCTATCCCTATGAACAGACAAGAGAGGCTGAATGGCCTCGCCCTAACCCTCTAAAACACATTCAAGAGGCTGAATGGCCTCCTCCAGTCCCTCTGTAACAGTTGCAAGACATGAAATGACACAGCAATCGATGGATTATGAGAGGCCGGTAAAGTGTATTGAATGAATGTTCCTCCCTTTTCAATTACAGTGACACAAAGAACACAATTTACTCCAGGTGCTCTCAGTAACACCTCGTTCATCAGCAGGATCACTTCTCTCTGTTATGAATAGTTCCCTTTGCATCTTTCCACCTCTTCAACTGGGAATACGCTAATGCGGGCTGAATGGCCTCCTCCTATCCCTCTGAAACAGACGTATTGGCAGAGAATTGCTTCCCCCGTTGCTGAGTAGCCATCCCAATGCTTTGTCAAAGTTATGAACGGGCTTGATAACTGGGCACTTTTACCCAGGAGTAGCCTCACACAAAGTCATTTGGCAATAAGTATCGTACCTTGGGTTAAAGTCTCTCGAAATTTCTCCTCCATTTATTTTTGTAGCAGCTATGATATTTTATTCCTGTCTCCTTTTATAAACAGGGTGGGACATATACAACCCTGCAGTGTTCTGTCAATACTCCCACATACAAGGAAAAATTATTAAATAGATGGCAGGATTTATGGTCCATCCGTCAGTAACTCTCAACCATTCCATCCAGACTGAGTAAATGCTGACTTTTATTTTGATATGAAAAGGGATGTAACGAAGGGGTTAACTGAGTCTGTTTGTTTGGAGACTGTGATTAATGACAATCTCCATGGATTCTAATGATCCCAGTGGAGACTTCCCATCTTTTAATGATAAACAGGCTCTGTTCAATGTGTTATCCCACAGTATGAGCAGGAGCATCACCGATAGTACTAACAGGGATCAGCAGCTACAGAGAGAAGAGGAGGAGAGATCAGAATCTGGGAATATTAGACTGGAATGTTACAACAATGGATCTGAATCCGAGAACATTAGACTGGAATGTTACAACAATGGACAGGAGTTTATCCTCTGATTTTTCTATTCTTTCTACATATTATGATGGGTTGTCATTACCATGGCGGATCTATTATGCTCTTTGCATTATTCAATACTTTTGTTATCCTCTCCTGTCTATCGTGGGTGTCCCTGATAAGTCTCACTCTGCAGCTATTTTTTCTATAAACCAGTTATGACTGCATTACTGCTCTTTCATAAAGTCTTGCCACCATTATTGTTCCTGTTGAGACTCTGAATCCAAATATTCACTACGGAGACTAGAACTGACAGTATCACTGAACTTGTTCAATTACTGTCTCCCTCCTTGCCTCTGGCAGTGTTGCTCATGGGTCTCTATGTTAACCTACTCAGCGGTGAACCATTACCTCACTGACCTTGCTATTTAACTATTTGGAGCATGGACGACACTGCCTTCTGCTACGGTGACAAACTCCGTTTCCATCATCTGATTACATAACATCCTTATCCAAGATCTTTTTAAAATACATTTGTGGGACTTAGTCATCGCTGGCAGGCCAGCATTGATGTCTCATCCAAATTTGCCTTTGAGAAAGTGGTGGTGAGCTGCCTTCTTCAATCGCTGCAGTCCACTCGCTGTTGGTTGACCAATGGCAGTATTTCAGTAGGGAGGGAATTTCAGGATATTGACTCAATGACTGTGAGGGAATGGTGGTACTTCCAGAAGTTTGGAGGAGAGCAAATGTTGTCCCCTTGTTCAAGAAAGGAAGTAGATACAACCCTGGAAATTATAGACCAGTGATCCTTACTTCGGTTGTGGGTAGAGTATTGGGCAAGGTTACAAGAGAAAATCCTTATAAAAATCTCGAGAGGAATAAGTTGATTGGGGATAGTCAAAACGGTTTTCTAAACTTTAGGTTGTGCCTCACAAACCTTATTGAGTTCTTTGAGAAGGTGACCAAACAGGTGATCGAGGGTAAAGTGGCTGATGTGATGTATATGGATTTCAGTAAGGTGTTTGATAAAATACCCCATGGTAGGCTATTGCACAAAATGCAGAGGCACAGGATTGAGGACGATTTAGTGGTTTGGATCAGAAATTGGCTAGTCAAAAGAAGACAGAGGGTGGAGATTGATGGGAAATAAGCATCCTGGAGTTCATTTACTTGTGCTGAACCGCAAGGATCTGATTTGGGGACACTGTTGTTTGCCATTTTTATATCTGACCTAGATGAAGGCGTAGGAGGATGGCTTAATAAATTTGCAGATGGCACTAAGGTTGTTGGAGTTGCGGAAAGTGCCAAAAGATGTTGCCGGTTACACAGAGGCATAGATAGGCTGTACAGCTGGGCTGAGAGGTTGCAAATGGAGTTTAATGTGTAAAAGTGTGAGGTGATACACTTTAGAAGGAGCAACAGGAATAAAGAGTACCGGGCAAATGGGAACCTTCATGGTCATGAAGATGACCAGAGAGATCTCGGTGTCTATATGCAGAGATCCCTGAAAGCTACCACACAGGTTGATATGTTTGTTAAGAAGGCATACGGTTGGAAGGCTTCAAGATGGTGGCAATTCCTTAGGTCTGCTCTGCTGAGCTCTGCACCAAAACCCAGAAAAAGAGGGACACTCACTCTCCCTTTATTACCCATTGCGGTCGACATCATTAGTTTTTGACGCCCAGAATTGCTGTGTGTGAGTTGAGAATTGTTAGGAAAATGACTAATGGGAAGGGACTGTGAGGATTGAAACAAGCAGGGCACTCCCCTGCAGCAAGGGACACGTCTGCAGCCGCATCATCGACCTCAGGGAGCATTCCCGGGGACTCAACTGTGGAACCGAGCCTGGTCTTGGAGTTTTAGAAACTCTGAGAGAAGATGGATTCAGCGATGGAGGAGTCCCATGCGAGGCTTGAACCGATCTCAGTCATGCTGCGGTAGCATGACCAGGAGATCCAGCGTCTCAGGTAGCGCATCATGGAGGTGGAGCAATGGACTGCAGCCCCTGAAACCGGGGTGGAATCCTTGGCGGGTCAGTTCCAGGCACTGGAACAGCAGGTACGGGCTTTGCAAGGGCAGGTCAATGAGCTCGAAAATCAAGGCTGTCGGAAGAACATCTGCCTGGCTGGGCTGCAGGAACAGGAAGAGAGATTCCAGCTGGGCAGCTTCTTGGAGCAATGGATCCGCAGTTATTGAAGCTGGGAGTCCGGTCCGGCCGGGTTCGGGTGAGTGGGCCCACCGGTCACAGTGCACAGGCCTGAAATGGACCAGCGCCCCCACCCGGTCCTACTGTGACACAAGCAGTTACAGAGATAAGCATAGAGTGCTGGAAGGAGCCAGAAGCTCTGATATACAAAGGATTGCGACTTTTCTGCAACCATGATTTGCAAAAGGAAGGCCTTTTATGAGTTAAAAAGGCAGCTGATAGACTTGAATGTCTAATACTCTGTAAGATATGATATTTCAGCCATGGAGCATCCGTGTTTAATTTTGACTCACCATAAAAAGCAAAGGAATTCCTGGGCACCTTATAATAGACTGGCTGGCTCAAATAATATGGACAATAATGTTGACTTTATTTTTACTCTGTGGTTTACCTGTCCATCCTTTTTATATATATTTGTGGGTGTCCTACTTTTCTTATTTCTCTCTCTTCTCCCGTTATCTTTTGCTTTTATTTTTATCGTTTCCTTTTTATTTCTCTCCCTTGATATGTGATGGGGATGTGGTTGGGGAAGCAGGGGGTGTTTTGTTTTGTTTTGTTTTAACCAGGAGTACCGAGGATTAAAGCATGGATAGGACAGTTTGAGTGACACTTTTAATTTTCTTGTTATAAGATGCTGTCTGGCTTTGGGGCACAGCTTCAGGTGGAAGGAGCCATGAAGGGGTTATTGGGTAGTATGAGCGCTCCCTGTGGGCACGGGGGCAAAGTTTCTTTTCATTTGTGTTCGATGTTGGTCTGTTGTAGACATAAATTGTTAGAAGTTTTGATCTGATAGGTTTGGAATATGCATTTTTAAACTTATGCAAACTGTTTGCTGTTTTCACTCGGCACGCTATGAGTGGGGTTCGTCCTCCCTGGGGTCATGTACTATTTCAGATGGCTATGGCTAACCATTCCGTTAAATGGTGCACCTGGAATGTTAAGGGGAGTCATTCAGCAAGTAAGAGTAAAAAGATACTTTCAATCCTGAGAAAAAAAAGAGGGTTGATGTCGCCTTGCTGCTAGAAACACATCTAACCAGTAAGGAGCACTTCAAGTTACATCAGGGAGAACAAAGAAGAACAAAGAACAAAGAAAATTTCCAGGCCAGGAACAGGCCTTTCGGCCCTCTAAGCCTGAGCTCATCCAAATGTACTGTCTAAACCTGTCAGTCAATTCCTACACATCTGTATCCCTCTGCTCTCCACTTACTCATGCATCTGTCCAGACACATCTTAAATGAATCTACCGTGCCTGCCTCTACCACCTCTGCTGTCAACGCGTTCAAAACGCCCACCACCCTCTGTGTGAAGTACTTGCCACGTGTTCCCCCTTAAACCTTTCACCTCTCACCTTGAAAGTGTGACTTCTCGTCATTGAATCCTTCACCCTGGGAAAAAAAGCTTGCCTCTATCCACCCTTTCTTTACCCTTCATGATTTTATAAACCTCAATCAGGTCCCCATCAATCTCCTTATTTCTAATGGAAATAAATCTAACCTACTCAACCTTTTTTCATAGCTGGCACCTTCCATACCAGGCAACATCCTCGTAAACCTTCTCTGCACCCTCTCCAAAGCGTCCACATCCTTTTGGTAATGTGGCGACGAGAACTGTACATAGTATTCTAAATGCGGTTGAACCAATGTCTTGTCAGCTCTTATACTCAATACCACGTCCAATGAAGACAAGCATACTGTATGCCTTCTTGACCACTCTATCCACCTGTGCAGCAACCTTCAGGGTAGAATGGACCTGCACTCCCAGACTTCCCTGCCCATCAGCCTTTCCCAAAGCTCTTCTATTCATTGTATAATTCGTCTGGATTGAAATCCATCTGCCACTTTTCCGACCAACTCTCCAGTCTATCTATATCCTACTGCATTCTTTGACAGCCCTTTTCGCTTTCTGCTACTCCACCAATCTTTGTGTCATCTGAAAACTTGCTGATCATAGCAACAGTGCCCTTTTCCAGATCATCTATTTCTAATACAAAGAACAGTGGCCCCAACACTGACCCCTGTGGAGCATCATTGGTCACCTTTCTCCACTGCGAGAAACTCCCTTCAACTATTACTTTCTGTCTCCTGCTGCTCAACCAATTCTTTCTCCACCTAGCTAGAACACCCTGCACACCATATGACTTCACTTCCTCCATTGGTCTACCATGGAGAACCTTATCAAACGCCTTAATAAAGTCCATGTATATGTCATCAACAGCCATTCCTTCACTATCACCTTGGTCACTTCCTCAAAGAACTCAATTAAGTTGGTAAATCATGATCTCCCCCGCGCAAAACAATGTTGCCCATCTCTGATAAGCCCATTCTTTTCTAAATATAAGTAGATCCTATCCCTTAGTACCCCCTCCAGCAACTTTCCCACCACTAAGTCAGGCTCACTGGTCTGTAGTTACCTGGAATAGCCATACTACCCTTCTTGTACAGGGGGAG
The DNA here is from genome assembly GCF_037043375.1 of Chiloscyllium plagiosum. NCBI lineage: Eukaryota > Metazoa > Chordata > Chondrichthyes > Orectolobiformes > Hemiscylliidae > Chiloscyllium > Chiloscyllium plagiosum. The sequence goes on along the minus strand of NW_028270159.1, from coordinate 94,021,714 downwards.
CAACATGAGCAACCCTCCAGTCCTCCGGCAACTCACCTGTATTTAAGGATGCCACAAAGGTATCTGTCAGGGCCCCAGCTATTTCCTCTCTCGCCTCCCTCAGCAACCTGGATAGATCACATCCGGTCCTGGGGATTTCTCCACCTTAATAACCTGTAGCCTACCCAACACATCTTCCCTATTTATGTCAACGTGATCCAGACTTATCAATCTTCTATCTCTAATCTCAACATTCACCATGCCCCTTTCCTCAGTGAACACTGATGTAAAGTAATCATTCAGAATCTCACCCATTCTCTCAGATTCGACACACAGTGTTCCTTCATTATCCTTTTGTGGACCAATCCTTTCTCTAGTTACCCGCTTGCCTCTTATATAAGAATAGAATTGCTTTGGAATTCTCCTAAATTCTGCTCGCTAATACTATTGCATGACCCATTTTAGCCCGCTTGATTCCACGTTTAAGACTTGTCCTACTGGTCCGATATTCCTCCAGGGCCCGTTCTCTTCTTCGCTGCCTAGACCTTATGTATGCTTCCCTTTTCCTCTTGACTAGTCATACAATTTCTCCTGTCATCCATGGTTCATGAATTTTTCCCTTCCTATCCTTTGCCTTCAACGGGACATGCCTATCCTGCACCATCTTTAACCTATCTTTGAAAGCCTCCCACAGCTCAAATATGGACTTCCCTTCAAATAGCTGTGCCTAATCCACATTTCCGAGTTCCTGCCTAATTTTTATATAATTGGCCTTAGCCCAGTTTACTACTCTTCCCTTCGGACCACTCTCTGCTTTATCTACGAGTATTCTAAAACTTACAGAATTGTGGTTACTGTTCCCAAAGAAATCCCCCACTGTAACTTCTACCACCTGTCCTGGCTCGTTCCCCAGTACCAGGTCCAATATGGCCCCTTCCCTCGTCGGACCATTGACATACTATTCTAGAAAACTCCCCTGGACGCTTCTTCGAAATTCTACCCCATCCAGACGTTACGTGTATCCCAGTCAATGATGTGAAAATTAAAATCTCCCATCACCACCACCCTGTTGCCTCTACATCTTTCCATAATCTGTTTACCTATTTGTTCTTCTACCTCACGCTCACTGTTGGGAGGTCTGAAATACAGCCCCAACAGTGTAACTGCACCCTTCTTACTTCTCAGCTCCACCCATAATGCCTCACTACCCAAGACATCCACAGAGTGCTCCTTTAGCACAGCCGTGATGTCGTCCTTGACCAGCAATGCAAATCCAGCCCACCACACCCCCCGCCCCCCCACTTTTGCTTGCCTCGTTGTCCTGTCTGAAGCGCCTATATCCTGGAACACTTCATTGCCAATCATCATGTCCTTCCTTCAACCAAGTATCTGTGATTGCAATAACATCATACTCCCAGACACCAATCCAAGTCCTAAGTTCATCTGCCTTACACACTATACTCCTTGCATGAAAGTAGATGCATTTCATGTCATGAGATTTTTGCGCTCATCCACTCTCTGCCTACTTTTCCCTTTATTAATGTCATCTTCATAATTCTTACAGTCTCCAGTCGCGATCTCACAGCCTACTTGTTTTCTCTTCTGGTTCCCAGTCCCCTGCCACATTAGTTTAAAAACTCCCCAACATTAGGATCAAAACGTCCCCATGGACATTGGTTCCGGTCTGATTCAGATGTAAACCGTCCATTTTGTAATAATTCCTTCTTCCGCAGGACCGGACCCAATGTCCAATAAACCTGAACCCCTCCCTCCTACCCCATCTCGCAAGGCACGTGTTCATCCTGCCTATTCTTTCATTTCTCCACTGGCCAGCACGTGGCACTGGTAGTAATCCTGAGATCACTACCTTTGAGGTCCTCCCCTTTAACTTCTCTCCTAGCTCCCTGAATTCTTCTTTCAGGACCTCACCACGTTTCCTACTTATATCGTTGGTGCCTATATACAACACGTCAACTGGCTGTTCGCCCTCCCCTTTAGAATGCTCTGCATTTATCAGTGACATCCCTGACCCGAGCGCCTTGGAGGCAGCATACCATCCGGGAGTCCTGTTTTTGGCCTATCTACTCCTCTCACAATAGAATCCCCTACGACTATGGCCCTACGAGACCTTTCCCCGCCCTTCTGAACAGCAAAGCCCGACATGGTGGCATGATCCTGGCAACTGCTGCCCTCCCCTGGTGAGCCATCTCCCTCATCATTATTCAAAACGGTTTATTTGTTTTGGAGGGAGATGACCGCAGGGGACACTTGCACTGCCTTCTTACTCTTTTTCTGTCTTTTGGCCACCCATTCACTGTCTCCCTCAGCAACCCTAACCTGCGGTGTGAACAGTTCACTAAAAGTGCTATCCACGATCTCTTCAGTATCGCGGGTGCTCCACAGTGAGTCCATCCGCAGCCCCAGAGCCGTCATGCGGTCAAACAATAGCAGCAGCTGGACACGCTTCTTGCAAGTGTAAGAGTCAGGAACGTTAGACACGTTTCTAAGTTCCCACAGTAAGCAAGAGGCTCATGCCACGGGGTTGAGGTCCCCTGCCATTACGAGCTTAGCTTTATATGAACTAACTAAAACCAAACAATGCACTTGCAGATATGAAAAAGAAAAATAAAGAAAAAATAAAAGCCTTACCTTGCTGAGTCTTCTCCTTCCGGTTAGAGGAGGGGGGCCGGAGGGTGATACTGCACGTGTGGTAGCTCGGGTTTAGCCACTGCCCAGTTATAAATTAAACCCTTACCTTCCCGGCAGCCCTGGCTTCACTCCACCTTCTCTCCTCGCTGCTCTTTCTGAGTGTTCAGACGTGTGTTTTTTCTCATCATTTAATTCGAAAAGCAGGAGGGTTACTAACTCAACAAGAGATATCTTCCATTTCAACAGTGAGACCAAATTAAGGAACAATATGGGTGTTTTATGATTATTAAAGCTTTAAGACTTGGAGATATGTATGGGAATATGAATGTCTGCTGCCCTGGCACATTCCTTCAAATTTTCACCAGATGCCTTTTCCGGGTTGATCGCCCTTGTGGCACGTCATATAGTAATGGGGGGAGACATTAACCAACTTATTAATCCCGAAGTGGACAGGGTGCCTCACGGACTGGTGGGTTTGTCACCGCAATCGAGGCATTTGGTCGACCTGAACAGGAAGATGAGATTGGTGTGTGTGTGTGGAGTTGTCCTCACCCTCAGGAGAGGGTCTTCACCTTTTTTCTCTCAGCCACGTAAGTGCTTTTCGAGGATTGGCATTTTTTGCCCTGTTGACCTTTTTGAACTCGATGCTGTCCAGCAGAATTGTGAAGATAGTCATTTCTGATCATGCAGCAGTGTACATGGAGGATAATGTCGGTGGTGATGGGACAGGCTCATGGCACTGGCGCTTGGCTCCTTTCTTCTTGAAGGATAGCAAGTTTATCGAAAAGTTTTCAGGAGAATTTAATATTTTTGGACATTAATTTGGGTACAGCTAGTAATCCAGCGGTGCTCTGGGAGACTGCCAAGGCCTAGGCGAGAGGTGTGATTATTTCTTACTCGGCGACCCAGAAGCGGCAGAAGGCAGAGGAGCAGCGCATGCTCGAGGCTTGCCTGAAGGCAGCTGAAACAGCATACCTTGACAGACCGTCTGTAACCAAGTTGCAGTAGATTACAGCCCTCAGGGCTACTTTGAATGCTGGGTTCACCCAGACAGCAAAAAGGGAACTCTCCTTTGCGAAACAGAGATTATTTGAGTATAGTGATAAACCGGGTAGATATCTAGCATACCTGGCCAGAAAGAAGAATGCCCCATAATCTATCACATGCATTAGGGAGAGTGCTGGGAATCTTACATGTGATACCAATGATAATTTTGAATGTAACTAATTAATTTGAATCAAGCCCAGGATACCAGGAATCACTGGAAGCTAAACGTTATTGTTTAACACCTGGAAAACAATCAAACTATAAGAATTTAATGTGTCATGGGGAGTATATAAATCAGGTATTTTGAAATTAGTGGGAAAGCTCACTGGCCATCTAACATCTTGTTCTCAAATTAGAAGAAAAGTTCTATCCAATATACCTTTCCTTGTAAAACCTACTTGCAGAAAAAAACACAGAAAGAAGGTGAACCAGGGAGATCAATAGCTGGAAGACCGAAGACAGCGGGGAAGACAGACACACTGCCATGTTGAGATTAAGTTAATGTAACGTTTAATAAGTTGGTTAATGGAACAGCATATTTTCAGAGTTGTAGTCAGCTGTTAAGAAATGGGGGTCTTATACTTGTGAATAGTTGTTGTTTAGTGTTTACTATTCAGGTTCATAAAATATATTGTTATTTTTCTTTGAATGGTGGAATTTGGGAGTTCTCTGTCACTCATGTTTTAACAGATTATGAGGCGTGGTGAGGTTTTGGTGTTTGTTTTTTTATTAACAGAGGTTCGACATTGATGTCAGAACAGTTTGGGAGTTTATCATTCAGGATCTGAACAGATGTGAAAAGGTTAGGGGTACAAAATGTCCCATCCGATACCAACACTTGGCAATTATTGTCCGAGATCTTTCAATAAAACTTAGGTCAGAAAATTTCTTTCATTTTCGTTACCTGCAGATGATTAAATGAAAAGTGAGTGAAATGAGTCTTAACATTGCTAAAGAGGTTCTGGAGTTTGAAAATGATTCCCAATTTGCCAAGAAGGTTGAGAAAGACAGAAGAAGGGCGTACATTTAGAATTAGCAAATAGGTTAGAATTGGGTTTAACTAGGGACAAAAGGGAAGCTGAAGTTGTAATGGAGTTAATCAAACACTTCAGTGATCCTGAGAAACTGACAGTGAGTGCAGTAGAGTTAGAAAAAAAGATTGCAAATGCGATAGTTAGAAGATTAAAACTTGAGACAAAAAGAAAGAGAGGAGAAAGAGAAAGAGAGGCAGAAGAGAATGAGAAAGAGAGAGAGGAAAAAGAGTGAGAATTTGAACATGAGAAGTAGTGCATTAGACAGTGAAGTCAAGTTAACAGGATAGAGATTAAAATAGAAGGTACGGATATACATAAATATGTTAAAACATTGCCGTGTCTTGATGAGAAAAATGTGGCTGCCTTTATTATTTCATTTGAAAAATTGGATAGACAGATGGAGTGGTCAGAGAACATGTGGGTAATGCTAGTTCAGACTAAGCTAGTGGGCAGAGCTAGTGAGGTATGTGCAGAACTGTCAGATGAGGGGTCAAGAGGTTATCTAGATGTCATACCGGCTATTTTGAATGTCTATGAATTGGTACCAGAAGCATATAGAGAGTGGTTCAGAAACATAATGATCGAACCAGGTCAGACTTATGCTGAGTTTGAAAGAGTTAAACATAGTCATTTTGATAGATGGGCATGGGCCTTAAAAAAGACAAGACATACAAGGCTCTGAGATAGATCATTCTGCTGGAGGAATTTAAACACTCACTTCCAGAGATGGTCAGAGTTCATGCAGATGAAAAGGAAGTTCAAGAAGTGAGAAGAGTGGCAGAGCTGGCAGGTAAGTAGAGAGTAGTAAAGGTATGGAATATTTTGCCTGCAACGGTAGTAGATTCGCCGACTTTAAGTACATTTAAGCCGTCATTGGACAAGCATCTGGACATACATGGAATAGTGTAGCTGGGCTTCAGATTGGTATGACAGGTCGGCGTAATATCGACGGCCGAAGGGCCTGTACTCCGCTGTAATGTTCTATGTTCTATGTACGATGTGAGTATGCATTGGTGCATGAGCTGCAATTTAGCTTCTGGCACGATCTTCCTCCTGTGAGGGATAGAAATTTGGAGAAGGGGAGATCCTACTCTACAAAACAAATATTGATAGCACACTGGGAATGCTGTATTTAGGTTAATAAAGAAGCCCAAGATGGTTCAAAGGAGGTGAAAAGGCTCAGGTGTTTTCACAATACCGGAGTGGAACACATAGAATGACAGTGCCGGTGGTTTAAGAATGGCACTGGAAAAGTTGTGTTCACTGCCATAAGAGGGATACGCAAAGTCACAATGCCAGTCGTTGAAGAAAGCTACTGTGGGAAAAGATGTGGGAGAAGAGGCTAAGCCAGTAGCATTAGTGTAAGTAGTAAAGGAAACCCCGAGAAAGGTTAAGGAGCTGCAGGAGATTGCACAGCCTCGGCAGTGGCTGGAAATGGAGTTAGTACCTGATCTCTATAAAGAATTCACCTCTGTGGGTAAAGTTTACTCAGAAAGAATAGGGGGAAGGACAACAAGGTGTAATTTTGCGAGATACGGGATCTGCTCAGTCTTTATTATTCGAAAAGTGTGACGCTGGAAAAGTACAACAGGTCAGGCAGCGTCTGAACATCGACATATCAGGCATAAGCCCTTCATCTGGAAAGTGGCGGGGAGGGGAGGAGAAGGGGGCTAAAAGATAAGTAAGAGGGTAGAGGTGGAGCTGGGGGCAAGGTCACTGGGAAGGCGATAGGAAAACGAAGGTGTGAGTGATTGTGATAGGCCAGAGAGGAGAGTGGAGTTGACATGTGGGAAGGAGAGTTGAAGATGGCGATGCTGAGTTGAAGGGTTAGATGTGGAATGAGGTTGGGAGAGGGGAGAATTGGAAACTGGTGAAGTCTATGTTGACGCCGTGAGGTTGGAGGGTCCCAGCTGTCCTACCATCAATCTGTTTCACCCTACCCTCTGACCTATCACTATCACCTCCTACCTGCATCTACCTATTGCTTTTCAAGCTACCTTCTGCACAGCTCCATCCCCACCCACCTATGTATCTCTCAGAACCTTTTCTCCCATCCCCCAGTTTTCTTATGAAGGGGTTATGCTTGAAACTTGTACTCTTCTGCTCCTCGGCTGCTGCCTGACCTGCTGTGCTTTTCCAGCGCCAAACCTTTCAACTGTGATCTCCAGAGTCTGTAATCCTCACATTCTCTCAGCCTGGAAAAGTAAGGATGAAAGTATTTGAACTCTTTCTGACATGTTACCTGAGAGATTGATAATTTGTGGAATGGTGACAGAAATTTAGTGCTCCCCTGTGTAAGATCAGGTTGGAGATCCAAATCAAGATTGGAGACGTACCAATGGGAGTGAGTGACAGACCGTCAGTTTCAGAAATACCGTTTTATTCTTGAGAACAATTTAGCAGGATCCAAGGTGGGAGTGACACCTTTTGTGATGGAGAAATCAAAGGAAGACCAGGAAATGTGGGAATTAAAAGACAAATAACCAGGAAATTTTCCAGACTGCGTAACTACATGGTCTCACTGTCATAGGTTACAGCAAGAAGCAAAAGGGAAAGAGAAAGACAAAGGAGCGTGAGTTTTATAAGCTGACCCGCTGTTTCATGTAATAGTGCAGGAAAACCCGGAACAGGTAGAAGGTCAGGCAGAGGTGTTTAGTCCTGAAATTTACATAAATTCATGCATTCTCAGAAAAGGAATCAGAATATATTGTCGAGCGTTAGCAACTTAAAGATAAAATCCTAAATGAAAATGGAGACCATAGCATGTTAGTGCAGAGGGGAAATGGACCAAAGGTAACCAGATTGTGTTGGTGGTAGCACATGAAGTGTTATGGGTATCACGTGAACTACCTGCAGGAGATCATCTCGGTATACCTGCAGGGATCACCTGGAAGATTAAGGCTAAGGTACAAAATTATTTCTACTGCCCTGTATTGCACAGGATGTTTTTTTTGCTATGTGTGTCATACATGCCGAATTGTAGGTAAGCTACAGGCAGGACTAAAACCAGAACCTTTTTTGCCAATTATTGCACTTGACGGACCTTTCAGGTGTGTTATGAGTAGTTGTGTAGGCCCTTTTCTAAACTAAAAGTGAAAACAAATATTTGCTGACCATAATGGATGTGTCTGTTAGATTACCAGAGGCAATTCCATTACGGAGTGTTCAGGCAAAAAGGGAGGTGGAGGGGTTGGTAGCTTTCTTTCCTCAGTACGGGCTAACCAGAGAGTTTCCATCAGTCCAAGGGAGTCATTTTACCAATCGGATGTTTAAGCAAATCATGGATAACCTAGATATTCAGCACTTCAAATCAGGTGCGTCCCATCCCGAATCCCAGGGAGCCTTGGAAAGTTAGGATCAGACACTGAAGACCATGTTAACATTATACTATCAGGATTGGCCAAATGCTTGGGATGAAGGTGTTCCATTAAAATGTTTGCCATTAGAGATGCCCGATCGAATCTGTTTAGTTTACTCCCTTTGAGTTAATATTCGGGCATGAAGTGAGAGGTATTTTGGAATTAATTAAAAAGAAATTAACAGGACTGACGTCGGAGATCTTCGAGGAGATCACACACTTGGATTATGTATGTGAGGTGAGGGAGAGATTAAATAGACTATGTGAGTTAGCTAAACAGCATCTGAAGAGGGCACAGCATACAATGAAGCAAGTGGCAGGTAAAAAGTATGAATTTTGATGTATTTTTTCCCCATGGGGATGCCACCAGTGGTAGGAACTCCCTTCAAAGCCAGGCTGAGTGTCCACTTCCAAATGGAGAAAAAGTGGAGTCGGGTAAACTATCTGGTAAAGATGCTGGATATAAAAAGAGGTAGCAGGTATGTCATTTGAACATGTTGTGATATTACTAATATGGAGATAGGGAATTGGGGAAAAAGATGTTAGTTACTGCCCCGCTGAGTGAGGAACCAAATACTGATGTCATGGAGTTTAATGTCCCTCAAAATACTTTAAATAATAAAGAAGTCCTTGAGGAGTGGGATAGGATATCGAGGTGTCTTTGCAGGAGCAATGAACCCAGTTGATTGTTCATTGCAGCATCATGAGGACATTTGCAGAACCATGATGGGAGGACTAACGCTTTAGTGTATGGATTGGAAGTAGAGAAGTAGAGAATGCTGTTCTGATAAACAACACTCCTGCAGGCTTAATCCTCACAAAACCACTGAGGCCCAGAATGAAGTGGATGTGATGCTCAATGAAGATATCATTGAACCAAGTCAGAGCAAGTGGAGTATGTTGATTCTGTTCGTTACCAAACCTGATTGTGCTCAGTAATTTTCTGTGGGCTATAGAAGGTCAACGCTGAAACAAAATCAGACTTCTATCCAATACCAAGGTTCAAAGACTACATACGTAAATTTTGACAAGCAACACATATCACAAAGTTGGACTTACTGCATGGTTGGAAAATGTGTTGCTGGAAAAGCGCAGCAGGTCAGGCAGCATCAAAGGAGCAGGAGAATCGACGTTTCGGGCATAAGCCCTTCTTCAGGAAGCTTACTGCATGGTTACTGGCAGGCAACTTTATCAGAGAAAGTGAAAAAAGGTTCCGCGTTTGTAACTTTAAATTGGCTACATCAATTCGAAATGATGCTCTTTGGAATGAATAATGCACCAGCCACATGCCAAAGACTCATGAACAGAGTTGTGGCCAGATTAACAAATGGTGCAGTTTATCTGTTAGATGTAGTGATCTTTAGCATGTCATGAAAAGATCACATGTTACAGTTGGCAGAGCTCGTTGAACGAATACAAGAAGGAAAACTGATAATAAACGGAAATAAAACAGAATTTGCGAAGACAGAGGTGACGTTCTTGGGACATTAAATTGGACATGAAAGGTTGATGAAGTGCTTTCAGCAATTTTCACAACCATCCTCGATGAAAGAGGAGCTTCCCTTTTCCTCTTGACTAGTCATACAATTTCTCCTGTCATCCATGGTTCATGAATTTTTCCCTTCCTATCCTTTGCCTTCAACGGGACATGCCTATCCTGCACCATCTTTAACCTATCTTTGAAAGCCTCCCACAGCTCAAATATGGACTTCCCTTCAAATAGCTGTGCCTAATCCACATTTCCGAGTTCCTGCCTAATTTTTATATAATTGGCCTTAGCCCAGTTTACTACTCTTCCCTTCGGGACCACTCTCTGCTTTATCTACGAGTATTCTAAAACTTACAGAATTGTGGTTACTGTTCCCAAAGAAATCCACCACTGTAACTTCTACCACCTGTCCTGGCTCGTTCCCCAGTACCAGGTCCAATATGGCCCCTTCCCTCGTCGGACCATTGACATACTATTCTAGAAAACTCCCCTGGACGCTTCTTCGAAATTCTACCCCATCCAGACGTTACGTGTATCCCAGTCAATGATGTGAAAATTAAAATCTCCCATCACCACCACCCTGTTGCCTCTACATCTTTCCATAATCTGTTTACCTATTTGTTCTTCTACCTCACGCTCACTGTTGGGAGGTCTGAAATACAGCCCCAACAGTGTAACTGCACCCTTCTTACTTCTCAGCTCCACCCATAATGCCTCACTACCCAAGACATCCACAGAGTGCTCCTTTAGCACAGCCGTGATGTCGTCCTTGACCAGCAATGCAAATCCAGCCCAACCCTCCTCCCCCCCCCCCCCCCACTTTTGCTTGCCTCTTTGTCCTGTCTGAAGCGCCTATATCCTGGAACACTTCATTGCCAATCATCATGTCCTTCCTTCAACCAAGTATCTGTGATTGCAATAACTTCATACTCCCAGACACCAATCCAAGTCCTAAGTTCATCTGCCTTACACACTATACTCCTTGCATGAAAGTAGATGCATTTCATGTCACGAGATTTTTGCGCTCATCCACTCTCTGCCTACTCTTCCCTTTATTAATGTCATCTTCATAATTCTTACAGTCTCCAGTCTCGATCTCACAGCCTACTTGTTTTCTCTTCTGGTTCCCAGTCCCCTGCCACATTAGTTTAAAAACTCCCCAACATTAGGATCAAAACGTCCCCATGGACATTGGTTCCGGTCTGATTCAGATGTAAACCGTCCATTTTGTAATAATTCCACCTTCCCCAGGACCGGACCCAATGTCCAATAAACCTGAACCCCTCCCTCCTACCTCATCTCGCAAGCCACGTGTTCATCCTGCCTATTCTTTCATTTCTCCACTGGCCAGCACGTGGCACTGGTAGTAATCCTGAGATCACTACCTTTGAGGTCCTCCTCTTTAACTTCTCTCCTAGCTCCCTGAATTCTTCTTTCAGGACCTCACCACGTTTCCTACTTATATCGTTGGTGCCTATATACAACACGTCAACTGGCTGTTCGCCCTCCCCTTTAGAATGCTCTGCATTTATCAGTGACATCCCTGACCCGAGCGCCTTGGAGGCAGCATACCATCCGGGAGTCTTGTTTTCGGCCTATCTACTCCTCTCACAATAGAATCCCCTACGACTATGGCCGTACGAGACCTTTCCCCGCCCTTCTGAACAACAAAGCCCGATAATGGTGGCATGATTCTGGCAACTGCTGCCCTCCCCTGGTGAGCCATCTCCCTCATCATTATTCAAAACGGTTTATTTGTTTTGGAGGGAGATGACCACAGGGGACACTTGCACTGCCTTCTTACTCTTTTTCTGTCTTTTGGCCACCCATTCACTGTCTCCCTCAGCAACCCTAACCTGCGGTGTGAACAGTTCACTAAAAGTGCTATCCACGATCTCCTCAGTATCGCGGGTGCTCCATCCGCAGCCCCAGAGCCGATTTCAAAAAATCTAGTTAACATTACTGAACTATACAAAATGTTTTTCATTGTTAAACAAATGCAAGGTATTTGTATCAATTATCAGATGTTGAGATCACGTTCTGTGCCATCGAGATAAACCATAAACAGCGTTAACTGCTATTATCTGCAGTCTGCAATATTAGGGAAATAAATCCTGCAGCATACTCTGCACAATGAATGATCTCAAATAGATATTTATTACTAAACAGCAAAGACTAAGGAAGAGCATAATTTCTGGCCCCAAAGCACCGTATTACCCACCAATAACGCGTTTGACTGCCCTATTCCTAAACCATGAAATGATACTTGGCCGGTGATTACTGTCCATCCTCTCCTCCCCACTGACTGTGTCTGCAATCTGTCCCTTCTCTCACTAATCACACAAGGCAAACAAAGCTCAGGGTCTTTGTGAAAATCAAGGTCGGAGTGTGCAGGCCTCCTGGAGAGGGGATGAACATTTTAAAATTGAAGGGGGAGGGTGAGGAGGCAGTAATATCACACACTTGGCTGAAGGGTGGCAGATGGAGTTTAGTTTGGATTAATGTGAGGTACTGGATTTGCTAAATCAAACAAGAGTAGGATCTATACAACTAAATGTAGGGTCCTTGGCAGTGTTGTCGGACAGAGAGCTAGGCTGTCTGGTATAGTTCATTAACATTTGCATCTCATACAGATAGTGTGGTTAAGAAGGTGTTTAACACACTTGTCTTCATAGATCAGACCTTTGAATATTGAAATCTGGACGTCAATGTTGAGCTTGTACAGGACATTGGTGAGACTTCTTCTGGAATACTGCGTCCAGTCTAATCATCCTGCCAGCTCATTCTATATGCACACCACCCTCTGGGTGAAAAAGCTGCTCCTGGGGTCACATGTAAAATTTTACCCACTCATTTTAAAACTATGTCCTTTAGTTTTAGTCTGACCTACCCTTAGAAAATACATTGACAATTCACTTTGATATTACTGACCTTGATATTATTAAGCTGGAGATGGTTCTGAAGAAATTAACCTGGATGTTGGTGGGAATGGAGAGACTGAGCTATAAGGAGAGACTGGGACTTTTTTCACTGGAGAGTATGAGATTGACGTTACAGACATTTATAAAATAATGAGAGGTACAGAAAAGCTGAAGTGCCGATGTCTTTTCCCTAGAGTTGGGGATTCAAAGCTGACGGATATTTTAAGGTCAGGGGAGAAAAGTTTACGATGGTCATGAGAGGTAATTATTTTAGACAGAAGCTGGCTTGTGTGTGGAATGAACTTCCAGAAGAAGTGGTGGAAGTGTGTGCAGTTACAACGTTTAAAAGGCGTTTAGATCAGTACATCGATAACAAAAATCAATTTGGATGGTACTCTGCGCAGCTGCCCTCTCCCTCCCGTCTCTGAATGAATCCCTGTTGGTTTTCCCCCTCTTCCAATGCCTGTGTAGTGGCGTGGGGAGGCCATCAGAGGATGGCATTGCATCACTTTAAGCACCACAGAGACTACCAGACCTGCCCCACACAGATACACACACGGGGATGGTTAGGTCACGGCGTGAAGCTCGTCTGGTAACTTAAATGAAACATAAAGAAGTGCGCAATTCGCCTCGTAAACTTAAAATATGAGGGACAGAGAACTCTCAAATTCCATTGTATAAATCATCTCATCAATTTATTTTTTCAGTCTAAAATTGAACATTTTACATCAACTATTCACAACTCTGAGACCCCCTTTCTCTGAACCGCTTATTACCCGACTACAACTCTATAACAATATACACTTTCAATAAGAAACTTATTAAAATCACATCAATGTAATTTCAAAACCACACAGCAGCTGTTGTTTTTGTGTCTTCTTCCGGCTGTAGATCTCCCTGGGTAATTTTCTTTCTGTTTACTGCGGATATGTTTCATATGAAAAGGTACCTTTGACAGAGAGTGTTTCCTAATCTCTTGGATCTGTGTTGATGGCATTTGCTCTGTCTGCAATTTTCAAAATGCTTGCATTTTAAATATCCATAACATCAGATTATCTCATTGGTTCGATTTTTGAAAAACAATAAATTCAAATTTGGTTTGGTTTTGCAATCCTGGGGTATAATTTAAACTGATTGGACAACAATTCGAATTTTACCAATCAGCAACCAACTCAGGGTTCTATTTCACAGACAAATGTGACATATTTTCAGTTGTCCTTGACACTCTGGGTCTGCCTGTGTATATCCTATGATATACACAGGCGCTTGTCAGCTCTGAGTTCAGAACAGAACTCATTCTCTCTTAAAGGTACAGTACACACTTTCAACTTCATCACATTAATACCATGATGTCAATGAAGATAAGCAAAGCCTATCCGGACTTCTCTTGCTCCATGGTTTGTCATTTTTCATTCCCTGTGTCTTGTGTGTGTCAGGCTTTTTGTTGCTCTGTTGACAAAATCTCATTATTCAACTCCCTCTGTGGGAATATAACAGTATTTCACTTGCTCACACTCGTGCATGTGGCAGGATTTCAGTTGTTTCTTGGGGACTGTAACGCTATGACAATATCAATGCTTGTAAATTCCACCAAACCTGGACGAACTCTGAAGTCTATGGGGACAGGGTGGTACACCAATAGGGCAATGACGCATTGGTGAATTTTTCGGGCAGATGGGGATCAATGCGGAGCAATGTGAGGTGATGCTATTTGGTAGGAAGGACATTGAAAGACAGTTTAAAACAGGCTGTACCGTTATAAAGGGGCTGCAAGAGCAGAGGGTCCTGGGTGTATATGTCCATAGATTATTGAAGATGTCAGGACATGTGGGGCGAGCAGTAACTATCACAGATTACTTTCAGTATTTGAGCTGTTTACAGGAGGAGGTGTAGGAGAGAGTCAGCGTGCTCCCTGCCTGGAAAGTGGTGGTGACGATGTGTTGTGAGCCCACCCTCCTGCTCACCGAGACCGCTGGGATTCCATTGCTCGACACAGAAGGGAGATGGCATCAGGGCCACAGCCCCTAAGTTGTGCCGGGGGGAAACGGAGCTGCCAGTGGGTTTAAATTGAGAATTGCCCTTCACTGAACATTGCTCCTTACTCGGTCGGTGGGACGTGGATGTTTCAGAATCTCCATATGAGGCGTCCCAGTCCTCTCCGACTCGTACCAGGGTCCTCCCCACATGGCAAGGGGAGGAGGGGGAGGGAACGGATATCGGGCACTCAACCACCCGGATAGGCCCTTCCCGTCCTAATCCAGGCTGTTTCTTCTGGAATGGGAGGAAGGGAGGATGGTAGTGGGTGGCCCTGCTGTAGGTAGGGGACAGGGTCATGGTGAAGTGTCCGCTGGGAGTAAGTCCACATTGTTGTATCCATGCAGTGTTATATCCATACAGTGTAATTAGTGTGGGGGGGGGGGGGGAAGGTGGAGGGAGGGAGAGAGGGAGGGTTAGAGGGAGAGAGGGTTTAGGAGAAGGAGAGAGAGGGAGAGAGAGAGAGAGAGAGAGAGACTTGTTCGGGGGTTTGTGCTGTAACAGATATACAGTGAGTGTGAGGGAGCAGAGAGAATACAGTGACCCTTATCCGGATAGAGGAGGGAAGGTTATTGAAGATTGTCCTGTATTGCAGGACATTTCCTCAGAGCTGGGTGGGGAGCTCAGACCATATTCGGTGGGTCTGGTGGTGTGGCCCCCTCTGGGATGAGAATGCCCCCCCCCCCCCCCCCCGCACGAGCCCCTCCGTGCCCCTGTCGACAAACCGTGGTGTAATTGCCCCTTATCTGCCATGCTCGGGGTAAACTATGGAGGGCAGCTCCAAACTGAGAACGCTCAACCATGTGCCCATTGGACTTTTAAAGATGGCACCAGTGTCAGGGATCACGGAATATCCAGGGATATTCGGGCGATGTTGAGTACCTCCAGCCATTGTGGGTGGCAGATTCGGGCTGGTATTGAATGAGAGGGACACCATGGGGTGGGGTGGGTAGTTAATGAGGCGAGCTCGATAAGATAGCACCAGGAGCCTACCTCAGCCTCGGACAGATAATCCCCCTGGCACACTCAATGAAAATGTCAGTGAGACAAATTATTGTTAGAATCTGCCCAAAGAGTCATAGATTCTGTTTAAACCCATTCCAGTTAAAAAAAGATGCAGAACAAATGCTCATCTGACTTCACACCAATATTCCTTTTATCCATTTCGACATGTATCCATTTATCCATTTAGACAGGCTCATGTTACAGGTTGATCTCGAAGTGTCGACATTTCAGTATTCTGAACCCCAGGAACACATCCTTCCATGGCACTGCCTCTCAGTCTCCAGCTCTCTGTCTATTTACCAAACCCCTCCCATGTGGTGATATTTAAACTGATTCCCCCGCCATCTCTCTCTGGCAGTGAATGTTCACACCCACAGCACAGGCTTGTCATGGCAGAATGGAGATATGGAGCTGTAAATGGATGGGAGGTGCACATCCTGTCATTTCCAGCATGGGCTGCAATTTTCCCCACACTGCGCAGGGATCGAGCACAGTGTTACTGAACAATGCAGTGGGGTGGGGTACACAATCCTACATGTTGGGAGGATAACTGCTCCTGGCTAACAGATCAACGCACTGGGGTATTGTACAGAGCTGTACATGCTTGGGGTGGGGGTGGGGAGTAACTGCGTATGGTTTCCAGATCAATGCACTGGGGTGATGTACACAGTCCTACATGCTGCGAGGGTAACTGCTCCTGGTTTACAGATCAATGCACTGGGGTGGTGTACACATTCCTACATGCTGGGAGGGTAACTGCTCCTAGTTTCCAGATCAATGCACTTGGGTGGGGTACACAGTCCAACATGCTGGGAGGATAACTGCTCCTGGGTTAAAGATCAATGCACTGGGGTGTTGTACAGAGCTCTACATGCTGGGAGGGTAACTGCTCCTGGTTTACAGATCAATGCACTGGGGTGGTGTACACATTCCTACATGCTGGGAGGGTAACTGCTCCTAGTTTCCAGATCAATGCACTTGGGTGGGGTACACAGTCCAACATGCTGGGAGGATAACTGCTCCTGGGTTAAAGATCAATGCACTGGGGTGTTGTATTCAGTCCTACATGCTAGGATGGTAACTGCTCCTGGTTTACAGATCAGTGCACTGGGGTGGGGTACACAGTCCTACAGGCTGGGAGGATAACTGCTCCTGGTTTACAGATCAATGCACTGGAGTGGTGTACACAGTCTTACATGCTGGGAGGATAACTGCTCCTGGATTCCAGATCAATGCACTGGGGTGGTGTACACATTCCTACATGCTAGGAGGGTATCTGCTCCTAGTTTCCAGATAAATGCACTGGTGTGGGGTACACAGTCCTGCAGTCTGGGAGGGTAACTGCTCCTGGTTCACAGATCAATGCAGTGGGGCGTTGTACACAGTCCTACATGCTGGGAAGGTAACTGCTCCTGCTTTACAGATCAATGCACTGGGGTGGGGTACACAGTCCTACATGCTGGGAGGGTAACTGCTCCTTGTTTACTGATCAATGCACTGGAGTGGTGTACACAGACCTACATGTTGGGAAGATAACTGCTCCTGGTTTACTGATTAATTCACGGGTGATCACTGCACAGGCCGCTGTGCTGGTCAGACTATCTGGTTGAGGTTTCTAGATAATGCAATGATGTGGTCAGTGCAGCTCCCGGTGCTGGACAGGTATGTTGCCTGTGCACAGTACATCACGTTGGTGGGGAGGATAGGGGGAAAGGTGATGGACAGGTCAAGGTGTTCCCCGGAACGTTCTGTTCCCAATATTTTATAACTGCCATTCCCCGGAAGGTTCTGTCCCTGACATTCTAGAACTGTCATTGCCCGGAACGTTCTGTCCCTGACATTCTAGAACTGACATTCCCTAGAACGTTCTGTCCCTGACATTCTATAACTGTCATTGCCCGGAACGTTCTGTCCCTGACATTCTAGAACTGACATTCCCTAGAACGTTCTGTCCCCGACATTCTATTACTGTCATTCCCCGGAACGTTCTGTCCCCAACATTCTATAACTGTCATTCCCGGAACGTTCTGTCCCCGACATTCTATAACTGACATTCCCCGGAACGTTCTGTCCCCAACATTCTATAACTGACATTCCCCGGAACGTTCTGTCGCCGACATTCTATAACTGACATTCCCCGGAACGTTCTGTCCCCGACATTCTATAACTGCCATTCCGCGGAATGTCCTGTCCATGACATTCTATCACTGACATTTCCCGGAACGTTCTGTCCCTGACTTTGTTTGTGAACAGCCGGACGTCAGTGAATTGAACAAACGGTAAGATCCCGAGGGAAGAGATCCCGTTCCAGGGACAAGGAGACACTGTTCCGAATGCCCCTCAGGCAATTAAAGGGGTGAATATGTTTTCCCTGCGTTTACATTTCTTCCTGACACAGGACCGACCACAATTTAGCCCAAAATACAGGAATTCCCAAACTCCGTTTGTCTTCAGGAAAATGGGAGAGAATCCTTCAGGACCGCAACGTTCCCACCCTCCGTATTAGGAACTGGGAAGGAGTGACCTGTGTCTGCTCTCGAGTGATCGAGTGTGTGGGAATGTTCTCGAGATCATCTGTCCTTATGGATGTGTCTCTGTGTGTTTGGGGAGGGAGGGTTTCTTGTGGTTTATGTCACATTTTAGTCAATAATTCCGACCTTCCAATTTGTTATTCCAACTCCAACTAATTTAATAAATCCCTGAATACAGAGACACATTTGAAAATCTCACTGGGTCCCCAAGCAAACGGATCCCTTTGCCTCCAGGCTGATGGATAATGGGTTTGTTTTTCTTCCTCACAGTTAACATAGTGACCATCTACATCCTGCTTTATAAAGATTGTGGATTGTCTCCATGTGTCAGACGTTACCTGGGGGCCATGGCAGCGGCGGATCTCCTGGTCATTATCCTCGACGTGATCCTGAGACACATTCCCATTGTTTATTGGAAAAAGTTTTATTTCCTGAGTGACTCCGTCCCCGTGTGTAATATCCACGCCGTCCTGCTTTATGCAGCCACTGACTGCTCTGTCTGGTTCACCGTCACTTTCACCTTTGATCGGTATGTGGCCATTTGTTGCCAGAATCTGAAAAGTAAATATTGCAATGAGAAAACGGCGGCTGTGGTTCTGGGAGCAGTGACTGTGCTGAGCTGTTTAAAGAACATTTCCTGGTATTTTATGTTCACGGCACGGTATAAGCTGGTGAACCGCCCCTGGTTTTGTGATGCAGCAGATGGTGTTTATTCCTCCATTGTCTGGGCCATATTCGAGCTCCTCCATCACATTCTAACCCCGTGTGTCCCATTACTCCTGATTCTGCTGCTCAATGTTCTCACCGTCAGACACATTTTAGTGACCAGCAGAGCCCGCAGGAGACTCTGCGCTCACACCAATGGGGACGCTCAGTCTGACACTGAAATGAGAAACCGAAAAAAATCCATCATTTTACTGTTTGTGATCTCGGCCAATTTCATCCTGTTATGGCCAACGTTAATGCTGTTTTCTATATGGAGACGGATGAGGGATATTGGGTATCAATCTGTGTTTCTCCATTACTTTGTACGGGAATTGGGCTTCATGCTGCAGCTCCTCAGTTGTTGCACAAACACCGTGATTTATGCCGTGACCCAGACTAAGTTCAGACAGCAGCTGAAGAATGTGCTGAAACATCCCTTCACCCGAATCCATCCATTAATCAAATTCCCTCATTAATCACACCATCCGGGATTTTCTCATTTCAGTTCAGTGTTTCAGCGATGGAGCATCCTGTCGCTATGGTAACAGACTGAGGGTAGCGCTGGTTTGTCCATACTTATCCCACAGTGGGGTTACAGGGAATCATTTCAATGTTTTCACAACTCAGGGGCCGGTGAGAAAAGGCTCTATCCCACTGACTGTGTCCATCACTTCCATTTGTAAAAATAAAAATGCTCATTAAAGCGTACCGAGCAGCAGAGTGGCCAATGTTGTTGTGTGTCTTTGACTTGGAGAAACTGAGCTGGAGAGAGACAGACTCAGACCCAAGCCCTGGTCCTCAGGGAATGGGAGGGCACCGCGCCCTGAGCTCAGGAGCTGGGTTTAACTCCCTCTGCCCCTCCACTGCAGCATGGCCTCCCCATTTCATCCCCCCTTCTCTTTCTACTCAATTCTCTCCCTCTCTCTCACCACCTCTCCTCTTCACATTCCCTCGTTTCCCCTATCACATACAATCCCCCGAACCCCTGATTCTCCACCTGCCCACACTCTTCCCTATCCCCTCACCCTCACTCTCTCTGTCCTACCGTCTCTGTCTCTCTCCAGCAAGAGAGAGTGTGGACAGAGAGATGGGGATAAAGAGAGGGGTGGACTGAGAGAGGGTTACAAAGAGAGGGGAACAGAGAGAGAGGAGACAGAGAGAGGGGGACAGAAAGATGGGTCAGAGAGAGCGGAACAGAGAGAGAAGGGACAGAGAGAGGGGACAGAGAGAAGGGAACAGAGAGAAGGGGACAGAGAGAGGGGGACAGAGAGAGGGGGACAGAGAGAGTGTGGACAAAGAGAGAGTGTGGACAGAGAGATGGGAATAAAGAGGGGGGGGACAGAGAGAGGGTTACAAAGAGAGGGGACAGAGAGAGGGGACAGAGAGAGGGGAACAGAGAGCGGGGGTACTGAGAGAGGGGAACAGAGAGAGAGGTGACAGAGAGAGGGAGATAAAGAGAGGGGACAGAGGGATGGAAGGCAGAGAGAGGGGAACAGAGAGAGAAGGGACAGAGAGAGGGGGACAGAGAGAGGGGACAGAGAGAAGGGAACAGAGAGAAGGGAACAGAGAGAAGGGAACAGAGAGAGGGGGACAGAGAGAGGGGGGCAGAGAAAGGGGGACATAGAGAGGGTGAAAGAGAGAGGGGGACAGAGAACAGGGAACGGAGAGAAGGGGGCCAAGAGAAGGGGACAGACAGAGGGAAACAGAGAGAGGGGGAGAGAGAGGGGGGGGGGGGACATGGAGAGGGGAGACAGAGAGGGGGGACAGAGTGAGGGGGACAGAAAGAGGGGGACAGAGAGAAGGGGACAGAGAGAAGGGGACAGAAAGAGGGGGACAGAAAGAGGGGGACAGAAAGAAGGGGACAGAGAGAAGGGGACAGAGAGAAGGGGACAGAGAGAAGGGGACAGAGAGAGGGGAGACAGAGAGAGGGGAACAGCGAAAGTGGGACGGAGGGTGGGGGACAAAGAGAAGGGGACAGAGAGAGGCGGAACAGAGAGAGGGGGGACAGAGAGAGGGGGGACAGAGAGAGGGGGGACAGAGAGAGGGGGGACAGAGAGAGGAGAACAGAGAGAAGGGAACAGAGATAAGGAGACAGAGAGAGGAGAACAGAGAGAGTGGGACAGAGATACGGGAATAGAGTGAGGGAAACAGAGAGAAGGGGACAGAGAGGGGGGAGACAGAAAGAGGGGAACAGCGAAAGTGGGACGGAGGGAGGGGGACCAAGAGAAGAGGACAGAGAGAGGCGGACAGAGAGAGTGGGACAGAGAGAGAGGAAGGACAGAGAGAAGGGGACAGAGAGAGAAGGGACAGAGAGAAGGGGACAGAGAGAGGGGGACAAAGAGAAAGTGATTGAATGAGGGGAACAGAGAGAAAGGGATAGACAGAGGGAAACAGAGAGAGGGGAAGTTAGAGAGAGAGGGGGACGTGGAGAGGGGACACAGAGAGGGGACACAGAGTGAGGGGGACAGAGAGAGGGGGACAGAGAGGGGGACAGGGAAAGGGGGGGACAGAGAGACGGGGGACAGAGAGAGTGGGGACAGAGAGAGCGCGGACAGAGAAAGGGGGGACAGGGACGGGGGGACAGAGAGAGGGGGGACAGAGAGAGGGGGGACAGAGAGAGGGGAACAGAGATAAGGAGACAGAGAGAGGAGAACAGAGAAAGCAGGACAGAGATATGGGGATAGAGTGAGGGGAACAGAGAGAGGGCGGACAGAGAGAGGGAGAGAGAGAGAGTTTGGGGACAGAGAGAGCGGGATAAAGAGAGGGGGACAGAGAGAAGGGAACTGAGAGTAGGGTACAGAGAGGGGGACAGAGATTGGGGGTCAGAGAGAGGGGGCACAGAAAGCGGTGAAAGAGAGAGGGGAACAGAGAGAAGGGAACAGAGAGAAGAGAGCAGAGAGAAGAGAGCAGAGAGAAGGGAACAGAGAGAAGGGGACAGAGAGAAGGGGACAGAGAGAGGGGTCAAAGTGATGGGGATAGAGTGAGGGGAACGGAGAGAAGGCGATAGACAGAGGGAAACAGAGAGAGAGGGACAGAGAGAGGGGGCCATGGAGAGGGGGATAAAGAGAGTGGGGGCAGAGCGATGGGAGGCAGAGAGAGGGGAAAAGAGAGAGAAGGGACAGAGAGAGGGGGACAGAGAGAGGGGACAGAGAGAAGGGAACAGAGAGAAGGGGACATAGAGAGGGTGAAAGAGAGAAGGGGGGAAGACAGAGGGGGACAAATAGCAGGGAACAGAGAGAAGGGGACAAATAGCAGGGAACAGAGAGAAGGGGACAAAGAGAAGGGGCAGAGAGAGGGGGACAAAGAGAAAGGGATTGAATGAGGGGAACAGAGAGAAGGGGACAGACAGATGAAAACACAGAGCTGGGGAGAGAGAGAGGGAGGACGTGGAGAGGGGACACAGAGAGGGGGACAGAGTGAGGGGGACAGAGAGAGGTGGACAGAGACAGGAGGACAGAGAGAGGGGGGGCAGAGAGAGGGTGGACAGAGAAAGGGGGACAGCGAATGTGGGACGGAGGGAGGGGGCAAAAAGAAGCGGACAGAGGGGGGGACAGAGAGAGGGGGACAGAGAGTGGGGCAGAGAGAGGGGAACAGAGAGAGAAGAGACAGAGAGAGGGGAACAGAGAGAAGGGAACAGAAAGAAGGGGACAGAGAGAGGGGGACAGATAGCGGGGGACAGTGAGAATGGGGACAGAGGTAGAGTGTTGACAGAGAGATGGGGATAAAGAGAGGGGGTCAGAGAGAGGGGTACAGAGAGAGGGGACAGAGAGAGGGGAACAGAGAGCGGGGGGACTGAGAGAGGGGAACAGAGAGCGGGGGTACTGAGAGGGGAACAGAGAGATTGGGGACACAGAGAGGGGTATAAATGGAAGGGGGACAGAAAGATGGGGGGCAGAGAGAGGGGAACAGAGAGAGAGAAGGGACAGAGAGAGGGGGCCAGAGAAGGGGACAGAGACAAATGAACAGAGAGAAGGGGAAAGAGAGAGGGGGACAGAGAGAAGGGAACAGAGAGAAGGGGACAAAGAGAAGGGGACAGAGAGAGGAGAACAGAGAGAAGGGGACAGAGAGAAGGGGACAGACAGAGGGGGACAAAGAAAAAGGGATTGAATGAGGGAAACAGAGAGAAGGGGACAGACAGAGGGAAACAGAGAGAGGGCGGACGTGGAGAGGGGACACAGAGAGGAGGGACAGAGTGAGGGGGGCAGAGAGACGGGAACAGAAAGAGGGGGACAGAGGGGTGGGGCAGACAGAGGGGGACAGAGGGAGGTGGACAGCGAAAATGGGACGGAGAGAGGGGGCAGAGAGAAGGGGACAGAGAGAGGGGTGACAGAGATACGGGGGACAGCGAGGGGGGTACAGAGAGAGGGGCGACAGAGAGAGGGGAACAGAGAGAAGAGAACAGAGATAAGGAGGCAGAGAGAGGAGAACAGAGAGCAGGACAGAGATATGGGGATAGAGTGAGGGGAACAGAGAGAAGGGAACAGAGAGAGGGCGGACAGAGACAGGGAGACAGAGAGTTTGGGGACAGAGAGTGGGGGATAAAGAGAGGGGGACAGAGAGAGGGGCACAGAGAGTTTAGGGGACAGAGAGAATGAGATAAAGAGAGGGGGACAGAGAGAGGGGAACTGAGAGAAGGGGACAGAGAGAAGGGGACAGAGAGAGGGGGTCAGAGGAGTGAGGGCAGAGAGAGGGGGCACAGAGAGAGTGTAGACAGAGAGACGCGTACAGAGAGAGAGGGTACACAGAGAGTGAGTGGGGGACAGAGAGAGAGGGAGACAGAGTGAGGGGGGACGGAGAG
Source organism: Chiloscyllium plagiosum (assembly GCF_037043375.1). Lineage (NCBI taxonomy): Eukaryota > Metazoa > Chordata > Chondrichthyes > Orectolobiformes > Hemiscylliidae > Chiloscyllium > Chiloscyllium plagiosum. The sequence goes on along the minus strand of NW_028270159.1, from coordinate 93,998,164 downwards.
AGTGGGACAGAGAGAGGTGGTACAGAGAGATGTGGGAAAGAGGGGTGACGGGGCAGAGAGATGAGGGGCAGAGCGACGTGGGACAGAGAGATGGGAGACAGAGAGGGGAACAGAGAGAGGGGGGCAGAGAGGGGGTGGACAGAGAGCAGGACAGAGATATGGGGATAGAGTGAGGGGAACAGAGAGAAGGGAACAGAGAGAGGGCGGACAGAGACAGGGAGACAGAGAGTTTGGGGACAGAGAGTGGGGGATAAAGAGAGGGGGACAGAGAGAGGGGCACAGAGAGTTTTGGAGACAGAGAGAATGAGATAAAGAGAGGGGGACAGAGAGAGGGGAACTGAGAGAAGGGTACAGAGAGAAGGGGACAGAGAGAGGGGGTCAGAGGAGTGAGGGCAGAGAGAGGGGGCACAGAGAGAGTGTAGACAGAGAGACGCGTACAGAGAGAGAGGGTACACAGAGAGTGAGTGGGGGATAGAGAGAGAGGGAGACAGAGTGAGGGGGGACGGAGAGAGTGGGACAGAGAGAGGCGGTACAGAGAAATGCGGGAAAGAGGGGGGACAGGGCAGAGAGATGAGGGGCAGAGCGACGTGGGACAGAGAGATGGGAGACAGAGAGGGGAACAGAGAGAGGGGGGCAGAGAGGGGGTGGACAGAGAGCGGGGTACAGGGAGAGGAAGGTACCGAGACAGGGGGGAACAGAGAGAGGAGGGACAGAGAGAGGGGGTACAGAGAGAAGGGGTATAGAGAGAGGGGCAGAGAGAGCGGGGACAGAGAGGGGGGACAGAGAGAGCGAGACAGAGAGAGGGGGACAGAGAGGGGATGCACAGAGAGAGGGGGAACAGAGAGAGGGGGTCAGAGGGGGGACAGAGAGAGGGAGATAGTTAAATGGGTGGAGAGAGAGGGCGGCAGAGAGGGGGTGCAGAGAGAGGGGGGACAGACAGAGTGGGGACAGAGAGAGGGGTACAGAAAGAGCGGGGGGACAGAGTGGGGACAGAGGGAGTGGGAACAGAGGGAGGGGGACAGAGGGATTGGGACGGAGGAAACGGGGGCACATAGGGAGGGGCGGAGCAGAGTGGGAACAGCGAGAGGGGGTTTACAGAGATGGTGGGGACAGAGAGCGAAGGGTCAGATAGAGGGGGGACAGAGAGAGAGGGGACAGAAAACGAGAGGGGACAGCGAGAGAGAGGGGGCAGATAGAGGGGTTTGAGAGAAGATGGACAGAGAGAGAGGGAGCAGAGTGAGAGGTGACAGCATGAGAGAGAGGACAGAGAGAGAGGTCAGAGAGAGGACGGACAGAGAGAGGGGGACAGAGAGAGGGAGGACAGAGAGAGGTGACAGAGAAAGCTTGGACAGAGAAGGGGGGACAGAGAGAGTGAGGACATAGAGAGATGGTCAGAGAGAGTGGGTGACATGAGAGGGGGACAGAGAGGGGGGCAGAGAGCGTGGGACAGAGCGAGGTTACAGAGAGAGGTGTACAGAGAGAGGCGCAGAGAGAGGGGGACAGAGAGAGGGGGACAGAGAGAGTATGGGGACAGAGGGTGCGGGACAGAAACGTGGTGGGACAGAGAGAGTGGGGACAGAGAGAGAGGGAACAGAGAGATGGGGACAGAGAGTGGGGGAGCTGAGTGAGGTGGGGATAAAGAGAGGGGGACAGAGAGGGGTAGGACAGAGAGAGGGACAGAGAGAGAGGGGGGACAGAGAGGGGCACAGAGAGGGGGACAGAGAGGGGGAACAGAGAGAGGTGTGACGGGGTGGGTCAGAGGAGAGAGGAGGACAGAGTGTGGGGGACAGAGTGGGGGAGAGAGAAAGAGGGGACAGAGAGGGGGGACAGAGAGAAGGAGTACAGAGGGAAGGGGTATAGAGAGATGGGGCAGAGAGAGCGGCGGACAGAGAGGGGTGGCAGAGAGAGCGAGACAGAGTGAGGGGGACAGAGAGGGGGTGCAGAGAGCGAGGGGGAACAGAGAGAGGGGGTCAGAGGGGGGCAGATAGAGCGAGATAGTGAAATGGGTGGGGAGAGAGGGCGGCAGAGAGGGGCTGCAGAGAGAGGGGGACAGACAGAGTGGGGACAGAGAGAGGGTTACAGAAAGAGAGGGGGGACAGAGTGGGAGACAGAGGGAGGGGGACAGAGGGATTGGGACGGGGGAAACGGGGGCACATAGTGAGTGGCGTAGCAGAGTGGGGGACAACGAGAGGCGGTTTACAGAGAGGGTGGGGACAGAGAGAGGAGGGTCAGATAGAGGGGGGACAGAGAGAGAGGGGACAGAGAGCGAGAGGGGACAGCGAGAGAGTGGGGGCAGAGAGAGGGGTCAGAGAGAAGAGGGACAGAGAGAGAGGGGACAGAGTGAGTGGGGACAGAGTGAGAGGGAGCAGAGTGAGAGGGGACAGCAAGAGAGAGAGGACAGAGAGAGAGGTCAGAGAGAGGACGGACAGAGAGAGGGGGACAGAGAGAGGGAGGACAGAGAGAGGTGACAGAAAAAGCTGGGACAGAGAAGGGGGACAGAGAGAGTGAGGACATAGAGAGATGGTCAGAGAGAGTGGGTGACATGAGAGGGGACAGAGAGGGGGGCAGAGAGCGTGGGATAGAGTGAGGGTACAGAGAGAGGGGTACAGAGAGAGGCGCAGAGAGAGGGGGACAGAGAGAGGGGGACAGAGAGAGGGGGGCAGAGAGAGTGTGGGAACAGAGGGTGCGGGGCAGAGAGGTGGTGGGACAGAGAGAGTGGGGACAGAGAGAGGGAATAGAGAGATGGGGACAGAGAGTGGGGGAGCAGAGTGAGGTGGGGATAAAGAGAGGGGGAGGACAGAGAGAGAGGGACAGAAAGAGAGGGACAGAGAGAGATGTGGGACAGAGAGAGGGGAACAGAGAGAGGGTTACAGAGGGAGAGGGGGACAGAGAGGAGGACAGAGAGGGGGACAGAGAGAGGGGGCAGAGAGAGAGCGGGGACAGAGAGCGGGAACAGAGAGAGGTGTGACGGGGTGGGTTAGAGTAGAGAGGAGGTCAGAGAGTGGGGGGACAGAGTGGGGGACAGAGAGAGAGGGGACAGAGAGGGGGGACAGAGAGAAGGAGTACAGAGAGCGGTGTCAGAAGTGTGTGTGACAAAGAGAGGGGGACTGGGAGGAACACAGAGCATGGGACAGAATGGGGAGACAGTGAGAGTGGGACAGAGAGAGAGGGCCGGAGAGAGGGGTTGGCAGAGATAGTGGGGGGACAGATGGTGCGGGACAGAGAGGGAGGACAGAGAGAGGGGGGCAGAGAGAGGGTAGACAGAGGGGCAGAGAGTGGGGTGACAAAGTGTGGGGACATAGGGTGCGGGACAGAGACGGGTGGGACAGACATTGGGGGGACAGAGAGAGGGGGGACAGAGAGATGGGGACAGAGAGAGGGGATACAGAGAGGGGGACAGAGAGAGGGGGACAGAGAGAGGGGGACACAGATGGAGGCAGAGAGAGGAGGACAGAGAGGGGGGACAGAGAGAGGGAGACAGTGAGTGTGTGGCAGAGAGTTGGGGTACAGAGAGTTGGGGGACAGAGAGGGGGCAGAGTGGGGGGTCAGAGTGGGGGGACAGAGGGAGGGGTGACACGTAGAGCACGTAGAGAGCGGCGGAGCAGAGTGGGGGACACAGAGAGGGGCATACAGAGAGAGGGCGACAGACAGAGGAGGACGGAGAGGGGGAGAGAGAGGGGTGGACAGGGCGAGAGGGAACAGAGAGAGTTGGGACAGAGAGAGAGGGATTGGGGCAGAGAAAGAGGGGTAAGGGAGAGGGGGCAGAGAGAGGGGGAAAGAGAGAGGGGGACAGAGATAGGCTGTCAGAGAGGGAGGGATGAGAGAGAGACCGGGGCCAGAGAGAGGGGTGGCAGAGAGGGGGGTGCAGAGGGGGGGGGGAACAGAGAGAGGGGGACAGAGAGAGGGAGGACAGAGAGAGCAGGGACAGAGAGAGCGGGGACAGAGAGAGCGGGGACAGAGAGAGCGGGGACAGAGGGGGTACAGAGAGAGGGGACAGAGAGAGAGAGTGGACAGAGAGAGAGGTGACATAGAGAGTGGTAAGAGAGAGGGGGGACAGAGAAATGGGGACAGAAAGAGGGGGACAGAGAGAGGGGGACAGAGAGAGGGGCAGAGAGAGGGGGCAGAGAGTTGGGTGAACAAGTGGGGGGACAGAGGATGCGGGACAGAGAGGGGTGGGACAGAGAGGGGGTGGACAGAGTGCGGGGTACAGAGAGAGGAAGTTACAGAGACAGGAGGGACAGAGAAAAGCGGGACAGAGAGAGGGGGACAGAGACGGGGGAGGTAGATTGATGGGTGGAGAGAGAGGGCGGCAGAGAAGGTGTGCAGAGGGAGGGGGGACAGAGAAAGGTTGGACAGAGAGCGGGGTACAGAGAGAGAGTGGGTATTGAGAGAGGGGTGGAGAGAGAGGGCGGCAGAAAAAAGGGGGACAGACAGAGGGGGGACAGACAGATGGGGACAGACAGAGGGGGACAGACAGAGGGGGACAGACAGAGGGGGTCAGAGCTGGGAGAGATAGTATGATGTCTGGAGAGAGAGAGCGACAGAGAAGTGGTTGCAGAGAGAGGGGGGACAGAGAGGGGGGACAGAGAGAGAGTGCGAACAGAGAGACGGGCACAGAGAGAGGGGGACAGTGATGGGGTGACACAGGGGGCGGAAGGGAGAGGGGTGACAGACAGAGGGAAGACAGAGATTGTCCCAGATGAACAGAATGCGAATGATACCCTCAGTCACTGACAGTTATCCCCGCGGCTCTGAACTATGGGGCTGCAGACAGTCTAACGCGGAAGGGATGGTGAAAATGAAACATTGTTTCACCCTCAGCCACTCTGTCCCAGAGACAGGAAGAGGGACAACATCAACGTGTGGCGTCACTCACGCGCCGACAGAAGCTGTTCAGCCCATCGAGTCCTGGGCGACTCTCTGTAGCTTGTATATCTCTCTGGTTATTCATAATTTGCCATCTATGTTATAATAATGCGGAACTGAGTCAGTGTCATAATGCTGTCTCCAACAAATTGATCCAATTGTCACTCACGGCTTTTCATTTCACGGGAAGGACACTGCTGTTCGAACCAGTTTAGGGAATAACTGCAGGACGTCATGCGCATAGAGCACTCTACAACTGATATCGCTCACCTTCACCAGTTTATTCCCAGCTCTGGCAAATGATTTTGCGAATCAGATCAGAGCAGACCGACAGAGAACAGGGAAAGAGCTTCCAGACCTTCACAAGTGTGTTTCCTCACCTGTGTAAATTTGGCGGGTGTATCAGTACGAAATATTCATTTCAGACACATTGTGTGAAAGAAGCGGAAAGTGAAACAACGTGCAATACATAGAATGGAGCTATGTTATATCGGAACACTAGCGGTGACAGTACACACACTGAAACCTGGAATTGTCAACGAGCAGAGGATGTTTTCAATCCATTAATTTCGGGAGTATGAGCCCAATACGCTCCCGCTGGGCCGCTCTGTTCGCGCTGACCACAGCAGTTTCCCGCAGTCTTCAGCTTTTCGTCTGGCGTGTGGCATGGCAATCAGTGTCGCAGGAGAGAAACGTGAACGCGCTCTTCAGCTCCATAGCAAACACGGGTTTGGGGATCAGGGAGGCGGCTAGAAGGAATGGGAGTTATGCAAATTCTGGAAAGCTGTACAAACGGGAGATTGCACATGCACAGGAACCCATCTTATTTTGGGAACCTTGTGCAAATAACGCCATCTGAAACAGATGAAACATTCTGAAGCAGAACTGCAGCGAAAGAGAGAGTCTCTCCCAGTCATCGGGAACTGTGTCTGTGTCCTCCTCGAAGTTACAGCGAGGGCTCTGCTGTCTGAATCAGTATGGGATGTTACTGCAGCATATCCTGTCGCTCAGGCACTCTGCACCTGATATGTATAAGCTTTATCACGTTACCGCAAGCTCACAGAATAAATTTCACAGCTCACATCATCCCAGAGTGACAGGGAACAGAAAAAAAGTGTTTCAGACAATCATCTTTACACCCCTGGGAAGAAAACGGATGTGGGAGTGCAGACAATCTCGACCAGTGCTGTTGTTGCTATCTGTGTGACATCAAGAGCAGGTACCAGGAAATGTTTATCTTGCTTCTTAAAACAGGTGTGAAAATTTGCAGATTTTAGACACATCTACCTGCTGTTAGTGAAATGATGAACAGCAGACTACAGTTCACAGAGTATGGTCAGCCCTCTGGTTTATGGGCTCAGCACTCTCCAACTGTGACCCACTGCTCACAGGATTTGAACAAAAACAAATGACTCAGTGACAAATTTTGTTGAAACGGATTCTGTGAGGAATTGAAAGCGATGGAATGAAAAGCCGCTTGAGAGCGGGATGTAACATTATCTGTGAAGGGATTGTTTTCCAGACTCGAGGAGACTGCGCAGTGCTGTTTCCATGGGTCGATATCAGGATAGGTAGATTGAAACAGCGTCTCATGTCATTGTAGGGAGCCCTGTCGCTTAGACCCACTGCACCTTTTGTACAATGGTGCAAAAGCACGGACCTTTTCTGTAGAGAGGACAACTTCAAAATCGTTAATGCAGTAAAATTCACAAATGAGCGAAACACCAAAGCAACCACAGAAATTGGTGTTATGTGACGGGGTAAACCCCTCTGCAAATGTAAACCGACAAAACAGAAAGGATTCACACTGTACTGTATTCTGTTAAAATTCAAGAGGCAAAAAACTTTCCAAAAATCACTATTTAAAGTTAAAAATAACAACTTTATTGTTGTTTTTAACATTTGACAGAGAATAATCAACTTACAACTACTTACAACTCATTTCTCTAAACCTTGTGCTCTACAATACCTTCCCCAACCGCCACCCCATTAACATTTACAAAAAAAAAATCAACTTACAAACCAGCTTGTTGTCGAATCTTCTCTTCGTATCTTTCTCTGTAGATTTTTTCTCCAGGTCGGTGTTGATGCGTCTTTTTTGTGCAATCTATTTCTCCAGATAGGCACCTCCTGGAGATTTGACTAACATCCTCCATCTGTTGGTCGTTTATTTTCTCTCTTTGCTGTTCTTTGCCGCTCTGGGGAACTGTTCAAAAATGTCCGATATTTGCCCCATGAACAGTCGGATCGTTTCATTGGTTTTAACAATGGAAAAATTCCAAATTCAAACTGATTGGGGCATAATTGAAACTGATTGGCTGAATTCACATTTGTTTTCCATGTGACACAGCTCTTAGTTGTTTCAACCTAATGTTATGTTGTTACCTTGTTCTGGACTCATTGTGCTAGCCAGACATTTCAGCACCTTTAAAGGTACATTATACCCACAACTTCATAACACTGGCATTTGCCAAGACAGTCTTTTTCGCTCAACATTGCTCTCTGTCAAGCTTATGTGCCTGAGATTTGAACAATCTCTGGTCTATGTTAATTAAAACTGCCCTATTCTCATAACCTTAGATTTAACACACCCGGTTATGTATGTCTTACAATATTAATTGATTCCTCACTGTGTTACTTCAACACACGTTGAGAAGAAATGAAAGTGAGAACAACAGTCACCTGTGTAACTGCGATTTGACCCAATGTTGCTGCAGCCAACCTATTCAGCTGTAAGTAAAATAGCCCACACCTTTCCTGTACAGGAAATGAGACTGCATAGCATAGTGGTAAGTTTTAATGAGTTCAATTAGACCCAGCATCATTTGTCAGGACGAAATTTACTGGGATATAAAGACATGATGAAATAGACGGGGGTTGGGGTGTGAAATATAGTTAGGAACGATATGGCCAGAGTTCCCTTGATACAAAATCGTTAGAGATGACGGAAATGAGGTTTACTGAGAGATAAAGCCACGAGAAAAGAAAAGAAGGGATTTAATTGGATGGTGGAATAGACGAAGAATCACGCGACACAAATCAGGAATGACTGAGTTGAGTCCTAATGGAGCTTTTCCAGCTGATGTGAGGTTGGAAATGATAAATAGGAGGGAAATTCCCTCGTTCAGGTGAATGTATAACTAAAGGTTCGAGCTTCAATATCAGTGAGGAAGGACAAAGAAGTTTACAGCAGGTACTTTTTATTCTGAGAGTTATTGAAATCGGAGATGATTTTTCAGCAAATAAAACATGTTAGAAGATGATTCCAGCATATTTAAAAGGCCACGTGCAGACATACAAGGAGCGAATTTAACAGGGACAGGGATTATGAGCTGCCTGAATGGGGAGGCAAAATGGACGCACTCACAAATTGTTCAGCGTTCATCGGAAAGAAATTGCTAAATACCTGCAACTGAACATGTTAAGTGTAAGAAGATCTGGTGGTGTTGAAAGGTGTCGCAGCTGGTTCTCCGTGAACTATGACAGATTGTTGTTGTGCTGAGCTGTTTGTTTTAGCTCTGCATTAAATGGAAGCTGGTTAGCTCAATCCGTGGGCTAACTGGTTTATGGTATAGAAAGGGACAAACAACGTGGGATTAATTGTCGCACTGTCTCAGTTTACCATAAGGATCATCATCTCCACCGCTCACGTGATCTGTAACACAATGGTGATTAAAGTCAGTAGGAATGGACCTGTCGATGTCAAGCATCATTATCATTGCCATCTGTTGCCTTGAACATTTGGTCACAATGACCAGGAACGGGACTGATTCCTTTTAATACTCACTCATTTCCGTCCGAAAAATCCAGCGACAAGACTTATCATTATTCCTGTTTGAACCCTTTGTTCCACACAGCATCAAAACTATTTGTCATGACTTTACCAGATTAAGTGACAACATTCAATCTACCCAAAGAAATAAATCTAATTCCTTTCGAACGGTTTAATGAGCTGTGTGAGTTTGCAGTAAACAGGATTATATGAAACGAGTTTAAGAGACTTTTCAAGAATGTAATCCAGTGCAGTGTTAGAGATATGAAAAAGATCATCAAGCTAAAATATCATCTCTGTTTCTCGATCCACAGATGGATAATCACCTGGGAAATATGTGCCGTTTTACGGTTAACAACTGATACCTTTCCCAAATCAGAAACTGGAGTTTTAGAATAGATGCTGCTTTATTCGACATTATTCTTCAACTATGCTTCAGTCTAATGCTCCAATAATGCCTGATAAACGTCAGTAAAAACAGCTATAGATAACAATTGGAATTACAACTGCGGCATTTTAACACACTGTTCAGTGCCAAGCGCTGATCAGTTGCTCCACTGGAGCCGCCGGCAGCAAGCCGACAAAGTGCCCGAATCATACCTCTGGGACCTTCGACCCGCCTGTTCTACTTTTGCTGTGGTTCTGAAATTAAAGCTAAGGCAGAGGAGGAGGAACTGATATGGACCTGTGACTTTTAGAGCATCAGGTTCAGGAAATGGGACATAGAAAAACGTTGTGCAAAATAGTCTTGATTGAAAACTGGGTTTCTGTGGATTGCTGCGTTGTTTACAGACAATGTTATATTATCGCCGTCACAGGATTTCTCATTCGGTCGGCTTCAACTTGGCACAAAATTCGATTCGACTAAACTTCACTATCTTCCTTCTGCATGTTCCTACAGACAACAAGAAATATACTGCACTCATCATCAATACTCAACATGGTTACATGCAAGGACATGTTGTAAAGTTTCCATGAATACTGAAGATATCAGGATGTTATGCAAGAGTAAATTGAATTTCAGTTTAAATTGTAAAGTGATACAAATCCAGAGTAAGATCCAGAATGCTCGAAATTCATGATTATTACCGTGGCCAGAACTCTAGCCAGGCAAAATGGACATCTGTCCCTGAATCCCCAATATCCACACGACCGTTCGCTCCATGTGTCCAGTTGGAAACCTGTGTGAAGGAACATGCAGTCTGGCAGAGCTCCTGGGAGAACCCTCCACTGCCTGATCAAAGCTACAACAGGAGCTGTGTATTCCAGCTGTGAGAGCGGTGGGATAAAATGGAGGACCTTGATATTCCATGGTGTAGATTCACAGGGTCCTAATCATATTGTTGTTTCAAACCCTCTGTCAGAAATAGCACAGACAGAGAGGAATAGGAGGGGGCCATTTCGCCCGCCAACGCTACCGCTCCATTTAATATCATTATGGCTGACAGAACACGTCAATGTCTTTCTCCAGCCCACCCACATCAACCTGTCGCCCAAAGGCGAAAAGACACTGAATAAACCGAAAATCTCTGTGCAACCGTGGGAGAGAAATGTGTATAGAGACAGTGGGATACAGCAGTTGGTTTTGTGAATGAGCAGCGTATTCTGGACTGATCATATTTCAAATGATGCGATTCCCTCAAAACTCACCACCAAGAAGATGAGGAATCTTCTCTGGTCAGTAGCAGGGACGAGAACTCCAGACGAAGGGAACTGATGATGAATCAGCAGAACAATCATTGATTCAGCTGAAATCTGAACTAAACTCCGATTCTGTTGGGACTCGAACCCACAAACTTTGAATCACAATCTTAACAATGCAGTAGAAGTCCAACACGACTTTCATTGTGCCACAGAAGTGAGCTAGCCTACGTTTTACTGCACCCAACGTTACGGTGTTCAATTTCATCATCAAACATCTATTTATCCTCGCCCCACTTTCCAGTACCTGGTCCTTATCCGTACATGCTCTAGCTTCTCAAGTGTTTGGCTAAATACTCCCGAAGTGTTCTGAGGACTCTTAGATTTACCATACGTTCACACAGTGAGTTCCAGACAAACAACACTCTCAGGATGCAAACGTTCTTCCTATATCTTCTCTGAATATCCTCTCTCTAGCGTTTCATCTATATCCCTGGTTATTTACCCTTCCCATTATACTTTTATTCCTGTCGCACGTATCTATTCCCTTTCTGTGCACGGTAATCAATCCTCTCTCAGATTTCTCCGGTCTCAGATTAAGAGTCCCAATCGAGCTCATCTAACTTTGCAGTGACGAGAGTGTAGTGCTTTAAAAGCACAGCCGGTCAGGCAGAATCCGAGGAGCGGGAGACTCGATGTTTCGGGCATGCCATTCGTCAGGAATGAGACTTTTGTGTGGGGTTTGAGGGAGGGGAATGGGGTTAGTGGTCAGGTAGCTGGGAAAGCGATAGGTGGATGAAGGTGATGGAGAAGGTGGTAGTTCAGAAAGGGATTGATGGCCGGGTCCAGAGAGCAGTGCCGAGTTGGAGGCTTTGGACTGGGATAATGTGGGGGGAGGTGAAACGAGGAAGCTGTTGAAATACACATTTATCCCGTGTGGTTGTGGGGTCCTAAGGTGGAATATGAGACGTTCTTCCTCCAGGCATCGGCTGGTAATGGAATGGCCGTGGCTTGTGCCCGTAGCATCGATTCTCCTGCTCCTCACATGCTGTCTGACGTGCTGTGCTCTTCCAGTACTACACTTTCGACTCTGAGCTCCAGCACCTGCAGCCCTCACTTTCGCTTAACTTTTCAGGGGAAATGGTCGAGCTCAGACACCACCTTGGTAAATCTCCTTTGACCACCCTCCCGTGCAATCTCACGTTTCCTGAAGGCTGGCGATCAGAACAGAACAAAATTAGCCAGAGAAAAGCAGAAATATCGGAACAAAATCAGCAGGTCTAATGGATCTGGGCAAACGATCCTCCTTTGGAACGAATGGTATGTGCACGTGGGGCAGGGTTTAAAATGATTGAGCTCAATGTTGGGTACTGAAGATTGTGTGGTCTCTCAGTAGGAAATGACGTGCTGCTCTTCCAACTCGCGCTGTGCTATGTGGGAGCGCTGCAGCATACCAAACTGACATGAAGGCGTGGGAACACAGTGGGATGTTGCAGTAACAGGAACCTGGAAGCTCAGAGTCTTAGTTTGCTTGCCGACAGAACGTATGTGTACTCATGTTTGTCACCCGCTTTGTTTTTCTCTCCACAGTCTCGATGAGACCACATTCTGAGCAGGAAATGCAGTTTGCTAAATTGAGTGATGGGCAGATAAATCAGTGGAACATCGTAAACGGGCAGCGTTACACCTTCTGGGATTTCGTGTAATGGTGCCAAATGGGGAAGTGCTGCGGGCCAAGGAGGATTGGACGATGGTGTACAGAGAACAATTGTCATGCATCATGCCGGTATTCAGTGGTGTGGACCAGTGGGCAAAGGGCAGTGGAATGCATATCTTCCTGAGCTACCTGCTATCAGTAAACACCTCACTACGGAGCAAAAGTATGAAATGATTTTCATTTTAACAACAGTACCAAGTGCAGCTTGAGAAGTTACGTGTTTGCACTGTCACTGTCATTGTGTCTCCCCGGGAGCAGTACTACTCCCCTACGCTGATTCAGACGGCACAGTTCTTCCTGTGACATGTCCCTTCGAGAATGGAAGGATAGGTATCAATAATCCATACTTGGAACAGAGTATCTGTATTGCTCAATAACAATTGCTTAATTATCCTAACACCTTTTCAAATCACTTGACCCACATCCTTGTATGTCTTGGCATCATAAATTCACTATGGAATACTTCGGAAAGTTATGTGGATTTCTGTCTCTCCGACCCTTGCATACACTGTGTTCCCCATTTCAACCACCCACTGTTTGAAAACGTTTTTCCACACATTCACTCTAATCTTTCCGCCTCTGACCTTAAATCGATGGCCTCCCGTGCTTGAAATCTCCATCAAAGCGAAATATGTATTTCAGTCTACGCTATTCATATCCCTCAGTACTTTGTACATCTTAATCATGCCCCTCTAAATCTCCTCTTCTCTAAGAAAAACAACTCCAGTTTGTCAAATCTCTTCTTTTCAGTCAGACAATATCCTGGCAAATCTACCCTGCATAACTGCACACAACAGTCTCGCTAGAGCCGAATGAACGAGTGAAATAAATGATGCGAAAGTCGACAGAAACTCGTGTTTTTTGAATAAATGCTGCCCTGTGCCCTTTTCCTGAGCCTGATGTTTCAATAGCTGGACCATGTCAGTAAAAAATGCTCCATGTGGATTGAGCTCGCAACTGCGGTATCCAAATGGATCAACTAGTTTGAAGGTCCCGATGGTAAGACTTGGGCATGGTCACACAGCAACAGTGAGCGCAGCAACACCAACTGAACGGGGTCAATGTGAAAGTGATTGTAAGGGAAATGGGACGGTGAACTTAAAGGAGGTAAGTGATTGCGGGAGGTAGGGAATTCTTCGAGAATGGGTGTGTCGGAATCCTGATAAATGACTCGCAGAGATGTGTGTGAGAGAGAGGAGTTTGATGGAAAAAAAACATAATCTCTGAGAATGCTTTCATGTAAAGTCAACTGATTCCATTCTGTGCTTCTTCAGCCTTAGTCACAAGAAGTAAAATGCAGTGAATCGGATTCGAACGAGCTTACTGCGACCACAATGCAGAATATTTTAACATTCAAACACTCACCGAGTCATGCAAAGACGCGCGTTGAAAAAAAGCAATAGTTACAGTGATAGAGGATGCATTAGGAAGAGAAGCAGACACACAGCAGGAATATTACGTGAGTGACCGCAGACATGTGGGAATTCAGAATTAGCTGAACCTTTAAATTCGATAGCACCAGACTTCCATCGAATACTGCATGTTGAAGACTGAGTTTGATAGATTTCTAGAAAAAAAAAGGTTCAGGGGATGGTGCGGGATATTGGTGCAATGTATGTTTCAATAACAATGTGTGACTAACTGTGTGTTAATAACAGTTTCTTCACCAACTTCCCCACACAAGGAAGTACACATTGCTGCAGTCAGTCACATAACCCTAGTTCCTGAAACCAGAATCAGACAAACTTTGTGGCACAGCCGCGAATTTCAAACTGGAAGTGGCGGTGGAAAAAGTGAGGACTGCAGATGCTGGAGATCAGATCTTAAAAATATGTTGCTGGAAAAACGCAGCAGATCAGGCAGCATCAAAGGAGCAGGAGAAACGACGTTTCGGGCATAAGCCCTTCTTCAGGAATGAGGAGGGTATGCCAAGCAGGTTAAGATAAAAGGTAAGGAGGAGGGATTTTGGGGAGGGGAGTTTGGGAATGCGATAGGCGGAAGGAAGTTAAGGTGAGCGTGATAGGCCGGAGAGGGTGTGGGGGCGGAGAGGTCGGGAAGAAGATTGCAGGCCAAGAAGGGGGTGCTGAGTCTGAGGGTTGGGACTGAGAAAAGGTGGGGTGTGGAAATGAGGAAGCTGGAGGAATCTGCTTTCATCCCTTGTGCTTGTAGGGTTCCTAGGCAGTAGATGAAGCGCTCTTCCTCCAGGCGTCCTGTTGCCATGGTCTGGCGATGGAGGAGGCCAAGGATCTGCATGTTCTTGGCGGAGTGGGAGGGGGAGTTAAAGTATTCAGCCAGGGGGCAGTTGGGTTGGTTGTTGCGGGTGTCCCAGAGGTATTCTCGGAAACATTCTGCAAGGAGGCGGCCTATCTCCCCAATGTATAGGAGGCCACATCGGGTGCAGCAGATGCAGTAAATGATGTGTGTGGAGGTGCAGGTGAATTTCTGATGGATATAGAAGAATCCCGTGGGGCCTGAGGGAAATGAGGGGTAGGTGTGGGCGCAAGTTTTGCATTTATTGCGGTTGCAGGGGAAGGTGCCAGGAGTGGAGGTTGGGTTGTTGGGGAGTGTGGAGCTGATGAGGGAGTAGCAGAGGGAGTGGTCTTTTCGGAACGCTGATAGTGGTGGTGGGGGGGGGAATATATCCTTGGTGGTGGGGTCTGTTTGGTGGTTATGGAAATGACGAAGGATGATACGATGTGTCTGGAGGTTGGTGAGATGGTAAGTGAGGACAAGTGGGGTTATGTCCTGGTGGCGATTGGAGGGGTGGGATTCAAGGGCGGAGGAGCGGGAAGTGGAGGAGATGCGGTGGAGAGCATCGTCAACCACGTCTGAGGGGAAATTGCAGTCTTTAAAGAAGGAGGCCATCTGCGTTGTTCAGTATTGGAATTGGTCCTCCTTGGAGCAGATGCGGCAAAGGTGAAGGAATTGGGAATATGGGATGGCGTTTTTACATGGGGCAGGGTGGGAGGAGTTGTAATCTGGATAGCTGTGGGAGTCCGTCGGTTTATAGTAAACGTCCGTGTTGAGTCCGTCGTCCGAGATAGAAATGGAGAGGTCTAGAAAGGGGAGGAAGGAGTCTGAGACGGTCCAGGTAAATTTGAGGTCGGGGTGGAAGGTGTTAGTAAAGTGGATGAACTGTTCAACCTCCTTGTGGGAGCACGAGGCAGCGCCGATACAGTCATCAATGTAGAGGAGTAAAAGGTGGGGGGTGGTGCCAGTGTCGCTGCGGAAGATGGACTGTTCCACATATCCAACGAAGAGGCAGCCATAGCTGGGGCCCATGCGGATGCCCATGGCTACTCCTTTGGTTTGGAGGAAGTGGAAGGATTGGAAAGAGAAGTTGTTCAGAGTGAGGACCAGTTCAGTCAGTCGAAGGAGGGTGTCAGTGGAAGGGTACTGGTTGGTTCGGCGGGAAAGGAAGAAGCAGAGGGCTTTGAGGCCTTCGTGATGGAGGATGGATGTGTATAGGGACTGGAAGTGGCGGTGGACATGAGCACGTGAAACTATTCTGTGGCATCAGTGACATGATTGGCAAAGGCCTGGTCATAGATCCATAGAGTTATAGAGATGTACAGTATGGAAACAGTCTCTTCAGTCCAACCCATCCATGCTGACCAGATATCACAACCCAATCTAGTCCCTTCTGCCAGCACCCGCCCATATCCCTCCAAACACTTCCTATTCATATACCCATCCAAATGCCTTTGAAATATTACAATTGTACCAGCCTCCACCACTTCCTCTGGCAGCTCATTCCATATATGCATCACCTTCTGTATGAAAACGTAGCCCTTTAGGTCTCTTTTATAGCTTTCCATTTTCAACCGAAAACTATGCCCTCCAGTTCTGGACTCTCTGACCCCAGGGAAAAGATTTTGTCTATATATCCAAGTGCGTGAAATGCTGATGCTGTGAATGCTTCTGGTCAAAGGCGGGGTGGAAGGCATATTGGTCTCAATCTATTACATTATTAAGATTGAGCAGCAGCATTAACCCACACTGAGGATTCGCTCAGAGGAAGCGTGCTGGAGCCTTAAGTGAGAGGTCGACGTATTGAAAGCATTCTAAGAGATTTTCGTTAACAAAGTGGTATTTTGTTGCTTTGACAGTAAGAACTGCTTTTGCTCACTTCGTCTCCACATCAGTCTCTTGCTCTAGTAAACACTCCAATCCAGCGTACATTGCTTCCATTCCAACACATAAACGAGCCCTATTCTCTCTCTATCTGGGATAATCTGAATTGACAATGTCATTCTTTGAATGGGGAAATGCAGCAGGGAGTTAGTTGTTCGTGCAGCGGCGATCTATTGGGCGAGTAATCTTTGGAGACTGGAACTTGGCAGCTGCTGTTAGTTAAATTCGATGAATAAAATCTGGAAAACAAACCCAATCTCACGAACAGAGACAATAACTTTAATATACTGAAAACTCATTCGTTCATGTCCCTTTAAAAGGGGAATCTGCTGACCGGAACGAGTCCTGTCAACATGTGACTCCAGAACCCACAACAATGTGGTTCACCTATCAATGCTCTCTGACTCAGTTCAAGGTGAATTAAGAATGAACAATAAATGCTCTTCAGACCAATGACAGCCACATTCCGTGGGAGAATAAGAATAATAAAAATACATGAACAACGGGGAAAATGTGAGTCTTGTCTGTGTGGACTCGAATTCAACTGATATCCAAACTAAATAGACACGAGGATACCCGCAGCGTCAATACGTCAGGGCCATGGGGTGACTGCAGGAAGGGATTCAATTACCCGCTGAGGTGTAAACTCACTTGCTCAGTCACAATGCGCACAGGTCATTCACCACTCCCATATGTGAGAAGTGATCACTCAGGAGACGAACTGGCAGAGTCATCAAGCAGTTTACAAATGACAGCAGGAATTCGATTCTGCTGTTATTGAAGCTTTTAATCCCAACCAGCAATGAACCCTGTTTGGATGCCTGTTTCCAGTGGAGTGCCACTGTTTTCTGATGGAGACCAATGGTTTAGACTTAGTTGTAGAAGCCATGATTTGCAAGTTTGCTGATGATATAACAATTGGTCGTGTAGTTGACTTTGGTGAAGAATGCCAAGGACTGCAGGGATGCATTAGTCAGGTGGAAAAGTAAAATGCTGAATGGAATTGAATCTAGATCAACGAGTGTTAATGAATTTGGGTAGAAGAAACAATAACAGTGAGTATTCTGTTGAGAGTAGACGGACAAAGAGATCATGGAGTGGACATTCACGATCGCTGAAGATCAATGGACAGGGGAATCAGTTGGATGGAAGTGCGTACTGTAGATGCTGGAGATCAGAGTCAAGATTAGAGTGGTTCTGAAGAAACACAGCAGGTCAGGCAGCATCCGAGTTGCAAAAATAAAGATGTTATGGGCAAAAGCCATTCATCAGGACTAAAGCTAGGAGCCTCGAGTGTGGAGAGAAAAACGGGAGGCTGGGTATGGGAAGAATTTAGCTGAGAATGCTGTAGGTGGATGGAAGTGGGGTTAAAGGTGATAGGTCGGAGAAGAGGGTGGAGCGGATAGGTGGGAAGGAAGATAGACAGGTGGTACACGTCAGTACGATGGTGCCAAGCTAGAAGGCTGGAACTTTGATAAGGTGGGCGTGGGGAGAGGAGTAATCTGGTGAATACCACATTGATGCCCTGGGGTTGAAGGGTCCCGAGGGTGGAAGATGAGGCGTCAGGTGGTGAGGTAATGGCGGTGGAGGAGGCCCAGGAGAGTGGGTGGGGTGGGGTAGTTGATGTGTTTGTTCAAGGGGAGTTGGGTTGAATGTTGCGGGTGTCCTGGAAATGTTCTGTGAAGCGCTCTGCGAGAAGATGTCCGGTGGACCCAATGTAGAAGAGACCACATCGTGAGAAACGGATGCAATAAATGACAAGTGTGGAAATGCAGATGCACATCTGATAGATGTGGGAGGCTCCATTGGAGCTTTGGAAGGATGTGAGGGGGAAGATGTGGGTGCAGGTTTTGCAATTCCTGCGGTGGCAGGGGGAGGTGCCGGGAGGGGACGGTGGGTCTTTGGAGGATGTGTACTTGACTCGGTAGTCGTGGAGGAAACAGTCTTTGAGAAAAGTGGATAGTGGTGGGGAAGGACATTTCTCACTCGAGGTCAGTGTTACTGACACTTTTTACAAACCCACTGACTCCCAGAGCTGTCTGGATTATACCTTCTCCCAGCCCACCTGTTGTGTAAATGTTATCCTGTATTCCCAATTCCTCCACCTCCATCGCATCTGCTTCCAAAGGACCAGTTCCGCCACAGAACACACCAGATGTCCTCCTTCTTTAAAGACCGGAACTTCCCCTCCTTTCTGGTTGAAGATGCCCTCAAACGCATCTCATCCATGTCCTGTACCTCCGCCACGAAGTCCACACCTCCAACCGCAACAAGGTCCTCATCCTCTATCCTACCAGCCTCCCCATAAATCACATCATCCGATGGCAGTTTCGCCACCTCTAAACGGACCCCACCCCTATCCACTTTCTGCCAAGACCGTTCACTCCGTGACTACCTAGTCAAATTCACGCCCTCCAATGATTCACCCTTTCCTCCTAGCACCTTCCCCTGTCACTGCAGGAACTGCAAAACCAGCACCCACATCTAGCCCATCACCTCCGTCCAAGGAAGGCTCAAATGGAGGCTTCCACATCCATAAAAGTTCACCTGCTCTTCCACACATGTAATTTATTGTATCTGTTGCTCCCGATGTTGTCTCCTCTAAACTGGGGAGACTGGATGTCTTCTCGCAGAGCACTTCAGAAAATATCTCGAGGACACTCGCAAGAATCAACCCCAGTGTGCCTTGGCCAAACATTTCAACTCCCCCTCCCATTCTCCCAAGGACATGCAGGTCCTGGGCCTCCTCCATCGCCACTGCCTCACCACCCGATGCTTGGAAGAAGAAAGCCTCATCTTTCACCTTGCAACCCTTCAACGCTCTGGCATCAATTCGGACTTCACCAGTTTCCTCATTTCCCCTCCCCTACCTTTCCCCAGTTCCCAACTTCCAGCTCAACACCGTCCTCCTGACGTGTCCCACCGATGCATTCTCATTCCCACCTATCCACTACACCTTCTACTCTGACATATCATGTTCACCTCCCACCTCCATCCACTTACTGCGCTCTCAGCTATGTTCCCCCCAGCCACACCCCCTCCCATTTATCTCTCCATCCCATATGGTCCCAGTCTCATTTCAGATAAAGGGCTTTTGCCCAAAACGTTCATTTTCCTGCTCCTCAGATGCTGCCGGACCTACTGTGCTTCTCCAACACCTCTTTAATCTTGAGGGGAATCAGTTGATTGAGAGGGTTTTCGGATATTTTCTGTTGTTGACCACAGGCTGTGGATGATAGTAGAACTTTAGCAACCACCAGTTTAGGGAACAGCGAAAGGACTGAGCACGAGTCTGGTCACCGCATAAATCAACATTTTTTTAAAATTGTAAGATAAATGATGAAAGGCTGAAATATGCAATGTTGCCCATCAAGACTGTTTCACCACTCAATGAATTTATCACTGATTCCTTTCCAAGTCACGGTGCTATGCGCCTTGGAGGGTAACTTGCAAATTGTGACGTTTCGTTGCATCTTCCAACATTGTCCTTATAGTCAGAACAGCTGTTGAGCTTTGAACGTTCTGTCAAAATGCCCAGATGACTTACTCCAGTGCATTTTGTAGTTAGAACATAGAACATAGAAGAATACAGCGCAGTACAGGCCCTTTGGCCCTCGATGTTGCGCCGATCCAAGCCCACCTAACCGATACTAACCCACTATCCTCCATATACCTATCCAATGCCCGCTTAAATGCCCATAAAGAGGGAGAGTCCACCACTGCTACTGGCAGGGCATTCCATGAACTCACGACTCGCTGAGTGAAGAACCTACCCCTAACTTCAGTCCTATATCTACCCCCCCCCCCTTAATTTAAAGCTATGCCCCCTTGTAATACCCGACTCCATACGCGGGGAAAGGTTCACGCTGTCAACCCTTTCTAACCCCCTAATCATCTTGTACACCTCAATCAAGTCACCCCTAAACCTTCTTTTCTCTAATGAAAACAGCCCCAAGTGCCTCAGTCTTTCCTCATACGATCTTCCTTCCATACCAGGCAACATCCTGGTAAACCTCCTCTGCACCCGTTCCAGTGCCTCCACATCCTTCCTATAGTATGGCGACCAAAACTGCACACAATATTCCAGATGCGGCCGCACCAGAGTCTTATACAACTGCATCATGACCTCAGGACTCCGGGACTCAATTCCTCTACCAATAAAAGCCAGTATGCCATATGCCTTCCTCACCGCACTATTTACCTGGGTGGCAACTTTCAGAGATCTGTGTACATGGACACCAAGATCCCTCTGCTCATCCACACTACCAAGTATCCGACCATTAGCCCAGTACCCCATCTTTTTGTTATTCTTCCCAAAGTGAATCACCTCACACTTAGCTACATTGAATTCCATTTGCCACCTTTCTGCCCAGCTCTGCAGCTTCTCTATATCCTGCTGTAAGCTGCCACATCCTTCCTCACTGTCAACAACTCCTCCGACTTTCGTATCATCCGCAAACTTGCTCACCCAACCTTCTAACCCCTCTTCCAGGTCATTTATAAAAATGACAAACAGCAATGGTCCCAAAACAGATCCTTGCGGAACACCACTAGTGACGGCACTCCATGAAGAAACTTTGCCATCAACTACTACCCTCTGTCTTCTTCCATCCAGCCAATTCCTAATCCAAACCTCCAACTCACCCTCAATGCCATATCTCCTTATTTTCTGCAGTAGCCTACCATGGGGAACCTTATCAAACGCCTTACTAAAATCCATATATACCACATCTACCGCTTTCCCCTCATCAACCTCCTTCGTCACCTTTTCAAAGAATTCAATAAGGTTTGTGAGGCACGACCTGCCCTTCACAAAACCATGCTGACTATCCTTGATCACATTATTCCTATCCAGATGTGCATAAATCCTATCCCTTACAATTCTCTCTAAGACTTTGCCCACAACAGGAGTGAGACTCACCGGCCTATAGTTACTAGGGTTATCCCTACTCCCCTTTTTGAACAAGGGAACCACATTTGCTATCCTCCAGTCTTCTGGCACTACTCCTGTAGACAAAGAGGACATAAAAATCAAGGCCAATGGCTCTGCAATCTCCTCCCTTGCTTCCCAGAGAATCCTAGGATAAATGCCATCAGGCCCAGGGGACTTATCTATTTTCACCTTTTCCAGGATTTCCAACACCTCTTCTCTACATACCTCAAAGCCATCCATTCTACTTATTTGTGACTCAGTATTCACATCGACGACAATGCCCTGTTCCTGAGTAAATACTGAAGAAAAGTATTCATTCAGTGTCTCCCCAATCTCTTCCGCCTCCACACGCAACTTCCCACTACTATCCTTGACTGGACCTATTCCTACCCTAGTCATTCTTTTATTCCTAACATACCTATAGAAAACCTTAGGGTTTTCCCTAATCCTACCGACTAAGGACCTTTCATGTCCACTCCTTGCTGCTCTTAGCTCTCTCTTCAGGTCCTTCCTGGCTACCCTATAACTCTCAATCGCCCCAATTGAACCTTCACGTCTCATCTTGAGATAGGCCGCCCTCTTCCATTTAACAAGGGATTCCAATTCCTTATTAAACCACGGCTCCCTCGCACGACCCTTTCCTCCCTGCCTGACAGGTACATAATTATCAAGGACACTCAATAGTTGCTCCTTGAACAAGCTCCACATATCATTTACACTCTTGCCTTGGAGTCTACTTTTCCAAGCCACACATCCTAGGTCATGCCTCAACGCATCATAATTTCCCTGACCCCAGCTATAATTCTTGCCCTGTAGTACACACTTATCCCTCTCCATCACGAGAGTAAAACTCACCGAATTCTGGTCACTATCCCCAAAGTGCTCACCTACCGCTAATTCTAACACCTGGCCTGGTTCGTTACCCAGAACCAAATCCAGTATGTCCTCACCTCTTGTTGGCCTGTCTACATATTGTGTCAGGAAACTCTCCTGCACACATTGAACAAACACTGACCCATCTAACGAACTTGAGCTATAGCTTTCCCAATCAATATCAGGAAAGTTAAAGTCCCCCATAACAACCACCCTATTACTGTCACTCATCTCCTGAATCACCTTCCCTATCCTTTCTTCAATGATTCTAGGACTATTAGGAGGCCTGTAAAAGACTCCTAACTGGGTGACCTCACCTTTCCTATTCCTAACCTCAGCCCAAACTACCTCAGATGGCAAGTCCTCATCCATCGTCCTTTCCACCACTGTAATA
The DNA here is from genome assembly GCF_037043375.1 of Chiloscyllium plagiosum. Classification (NCBI taxonomy): domain Eukaryota; kingdom Metazoa; phylum Chordata; class Chondrichthyes; order Orectolobiformes; family Hemiscylliidae; genus Chiloscyllium; species Chiloscyllium plagiosum. The sequence goes on along the minus strand of NW_028270159.1, from coordinate 93,975,834 downwards.
CTATCTTTGAAAAGCAATGCCACACCTCCCCCTCTTTTACCCCCACCTCTGACCCTACTAAAACATTTAAATCCTGGAACCTGCAACAGCCAATCCTGTCCCTGTTCTAGCCATGTCTCCGTAATAGCCACAACATCGAAGTCCCAGGTACCACCCCACGCTGCAAGTTCACCTACCTTATTTCGGACACTTCTTGCATTGAAGTATACACACTTCAAGCCACTTTCCTGTTTACAGGCACCCTCCTTGGAAATTGATGCCATGTTCCTAACCTCCCTATACTCCAGGCCCTGCACCCTGAAGCTACAATCTGGGTTCCCATGCCCCTGCAGAGTTAGTTTAAACCCCCCCCCCCCCCCGCCCCCCCGTGCACTCTGTTGAATTGTGCCTTAGCGGTGAAGAGAATGAATATTGCAGGTATTGAAGAAGATACAATCAAGTGACTGAATTGTCGTAAACGATATCCAGTTCCTTAAATGTTATTGAAGTTACACCCATCTAAGCAAATGGAGAGAGTCATATTCCACGTCTCATTTGTGCGTTGCGAACGATTTAGGATTCACGGTGACACGAGTTGAGTTTATAATCAAAAAATGTCTACCAAATAACATGTTTTTGTTGTCAAAGAGTTTATATAGCCAGTTCATATCCTTTTTTTTCCTTAAATACTAGCTCTGTGGACGATTACATGGGGTAGTTTGGTTACAGTAAAGCCATTGAATGTCAGTGGGATATGATTACATTCTCATTTGTCAGAGTTATCATTACTGTATTCCGTCCTTGTGTGGAACGATTTGATTCCAGTCGCTGTCTGATTTCAAGCTCCATTTCCCGTCTGTGCTTGAAATTTCAATCGTTTCCTCACATAAATTTCTCGACTTGCCTTAATAATATGTAAGGACGCTGCAGGGGACAGCAGAGATTTGCGAGGATGTTGTCAACATTGGATAAACTGGACCTTCGTGGAATGATTGGTTAGGCTGGGATTATTCTCCTTAAATCAAAGGAGGCGGAGGGAAGCCCTATAATTACATAATAACATTTATAAACGTTCAATATTCATGGGATCTTAACAAGGTAGTTACGGGCAGGTAGTTTGCCCTCTTGTACGAGGAGAGCACCAGAGGACATGAAGTCACAATTAGTTATTGCCAATTTAATTCAGCGATGAGGAGTATTTTCTTTGTTCAGGGTCCAGTGATTCTGTGGAACCCTTTCCAGAAACTTTTGTTTAGGCTGAGTTATTGTGTATTTTCAAAATGTGCCAGACAGATATTTAACCAGAAAGACGATGAAGCTCTGTCGATGTAAGGCTGGAGAATGGAGTTGAGGATTATCAGGTCAGCCATGAGTTCGTTGAATGGTGGAGCAGACTCGATGGGTTGAATGGCCGACTTCCAATCCTACATCATTTGGTCGAACGTATTATTCTATTGATAAGTTTGGAATTCTGAGGGGATGGGATGAAGTGATAGAAAAGGTTTCTCAAACTTGTCAGAAAGATCAGGAACAAGGCTAATAAACCCATGAACAAGAAATGTGTTGTGGCCTGGAAACAACAAATGGCAGTGAGCCCACCGCAGATGGATATGTGCAGAAGTTGTGATTGCTAAAGAAAATTGGTGGATCTAATGCTGTTGGCAACTTGGTGATCGTGCTGGATGATCGATCGCAGTGTGATTCACACAGCAATAGTTTGTGAAAGAATAAAAGGTTTGTTTCATTGGAGAAGTTTTCTGCAGTTCCAATTCCAATTGACTGTTTGAAATAATGATCAGACCTTTGTGTGGAGTGTTACATCAAAATACTCATTCACAATCCCACTGGATAAACTATTGCTCTCGATCTCTCCTTATTTGTTACTCTTTCATTCGATGTATATTCATATAAAGTCAAGATGGAATGAAGGGACGAAACAAAAGTCGCACTCCTTTTCATTATCCCAATTCAACTTACAACAGAATCAAACTTGTTTGTTTCGACTTTGATGAGGTATCAGTTTATCTCAAATCTCCGTTACAATGAAGTGCAAAGCAAGATTCTCCATCTAATGTATACTAAACATGCGAGTCACAAAGGAAAACCACAGCTGCGTTTAATAGAAGTAACAACCAGAGTAGGATTTGTATCCACGTGTGAACAATGAATTACCTACCCGTCGCCATAACCTTGGGGCCATGTCCTCGCATAGCAAAGGAGCTCACATGTGACCCTGCCAAGATTACATATGGTGGTAATAGGGGATGAGAAATTCCTTGAGCGGAATCGAATCCACACCATTATGTTTCTGCTTTCAGAGGAATGACAATATCAGCAAAATCCAAGGAATTGACACCAGCCTTGGAAGGAATAGCTGTCCTTGATTCATTCCGAGTCGGAACTGTCTCAGAATGACCCAGCGAACAAGAAATTCCGGCACATTCACACGCATATTTACTGTTGACTCATAATTTCTTCAGACAGTTTCTCCCTCACGTGAAGAAGTATATATGGAGAGAGAAGTGAAGGTGATGGTTTAGTTCGATGACTTTTCTCATATGGCTGAACCTGAACTGGGTAAAGTTCCCGGAAATGCAGTTTTGTTCGCTTCATTTTATTAATTTTGCTGCAACCTCACTCTGCTCATTGCAATGATCGGAGGTAAATTGGATTTGTATCATTGAAATGTTTAATATTGTATTCAATTTTGATCCGAACTTATTTCAGCTTAAAGAAAATACTGATGAGAAAAACTGAAAGTTTAACTACAAAGAAAAAGCCAGTTTTGATGTTCAGTTACTTTGGCAGATTTCAGTGGGTATCTAATGAACCCAACATCATGGCGATTGTCCTCCCATCTTTAAGGCATGAAATTAAAGCAGAAAATCGATTTCCAAGCGACGTGTCACTTCCTATTCATTCTGGAATATCTTTCCTTGACAATCTATAAAATCTGCTCAGTTCCATTTATAATGTTTAATGTGGAATATTAATGCAAATCTTTCAAAACTCTGAAATTTTTGCTGACTGTTATTCGGCTGCATACGTTTTTGATATTTCTTTACATTTCAATTTATTCAAATTAGACATTGTTTCCTCGCACCTTCCATCCCGTACACCCCACTTTATCACGATTACCCAGCCACAGGCTGTCTCTCTCTCCTGGTGAAACTCACTGCTTGTGTGTCTCTAAATGTGCCTTCCCAAATATTTTGGAAACAGATTATCTGAGTGACAGAAATTCTGCTCCCATCATTTCTTTGTCCTACATCAATGGTTTTGAATACCTGACGTTCAGAAATTTAGTAACTTGAAAGAGTGAAATTACCACCTATTTCCTCCCTCCAAACCTCACATACTCTGGAGAACTTCCATTCGGTTTTACTTGGTTCAGTTCCAAATTTTTCAACACACAAATAAATAAAATCCCATCCCCACTAAATACCGTCAGCATCGTCTCTAATGTCTTAGCAGCCCAGTAAACGCTAGCAGTGTCCTCTCTGATAGAATCACAGATTAGCTACAATGCAGAAAGTACAATTCACCCAATCGAGTCTATAGGGTCACTCTGAAGAGCATCACAACCAGACCTAGCCCCCGACTCTCTCCCATATATTTCACCTGAAGAAAGAACAGCCCTCTGGCTTGTGATTTCAAATAAACCTACTGGAATAAAACATTGCATCGTGTGACTGCTGACCTTATCCCCGCATTACCCATGGCAAATTCACTTAACTTCGTGATTTCAATTCCTGGACATGACAGGGCAATTTAACATGGTCAAATGACCTCAACTGCAGATCTAAAATTATAGAGCCACACAGCGATTATATCATAACAATGCACACCATCTGCATCATGTTTAATAGCTTTATACACTGGTAACTCAGCCTAGTGAAAGCAAGCTGCGCCCATCAACCATAATTCAATGCATCCAAACGCGATTCTGCACTGTACAACATCATTCGTGCAACAGGAAATGTTTCTGCACTCAGATCTGAATAGGTTTACCTTGTTTTCTTCCTCAGGTTCCTGCTTTAAGCAAACATTTCAGTCAGAAACAAATCGATGAAATGGTTTTCATTCCAACACCGATACAATGTGCAGTTTGCAAAAGTTACGTGTTTGCACTTTCACTGACACTCTCTCTCCCCAGGAGCTGCAGTCCTTCCCGAGTTGATTCAGACAGCAGTGTCCTTGCTGTGACATATCCAATCGAGAATGGATGGTCAGGCATTAATAACCTTCACTGGGGAACAGAGCCACAGGTTTAAAACTTTTACGATGCCCCCAGCGGAGAATTGAGCCCTGTGACAGGCGGGGACACTAACCACAATACTGTGGAGGACAACAACGTCGAAAGAGGCCCATCAGCCTGTTGTGGCCGCACTTTCCAACGCAACTGCTTAACGACCTGAATCAAGTTTTCCATCATTCAGCCCATAGCCTTATATGTCTTGGCATCACAAAGTCTCAACTGAATTTTTTTTCAGGTGTAAAGGATTTCCGCCTCTCTGATGCTTTGTGCATATCTACTCAAACCTTTTTGCCTTTTTCCGACATCTTTTGGCCCGGTATTCGATCCCTCCATCAACAGGATACACTTTTTCAGTCTATCTGAGCCGTATCCCTGATTGTTTTGTACATCTCAGTCATGTCTTCCTCAATCTCCGCTGCTCGGCGACAAACAACCGCAGTCTGTCCACATAACTGAGACTACTCAGCCAGACAATGCCCCAGTGAATCTCTCCTGCACTGTTTCCCGTGCGATCACATCCATGCTATAATGTGAATTGTAGAACTCCACACAGTACTCGAGCTAGAGCCAAATAAAGTTTTCTTTTATTCTGTTACTGTATGAAGGCAACGCTGGCTCGGCAGCATATTTTGCTATCTCTAAGTACACAGCCGGCAGCTGAGTCTCAACTATATTGCAGTGAGTCTGGAGTCATATGGAGGCCCGACCAGATAAGAAAGGCAGTTTCCTTCCTAAAAGAACGTCAGTGAAACTGATGGTTTCATTGTTTTTTCAACAATCGACCGTGGATTTATGGGAGTTATTAGATTCGTAATTCCAGATATTTACTGAATCCCAATTCTACTACCTAGCATGGTCGGAGTCAAACCCGAGTCCCTGGTGACTGAATTAACAGTCCAGTGGTAAGAGCGCTCGGCCATTGCAGAAAACCGGTCAAACTGATCTTTTCCAATGGAGTTGCTTTTCCCCGATACTGTCCTGTGTCATTTTCCTGAGCTTGTCAATCCAATAATCTCTTGTCCGTCTCAGCAAAAGTTGCTACATGAGTATTGATCTCACAACATTGGTAACCAAATCGATCAACTGGTCTGCAGATCCAGATCGTGGGGTTGGGGCACGTTCACCCAGCAAAAGTGACCACAGCAGCACAGACTGAACGGTATCAATTTGAGAGTCAGTGTTTGATTCGGCAGTACCTGAATGAAATAGGATATGACTCCACAGCCACATGATGAAAGAGCAGCGCTCCGAAAGCTAGTGCTTCAATTAAACATGTAAGACTATAACCTGGTGTTGTGTGATTATTAACTTTGTACACCATAGTCCAACACCGGCATCCCCAAATTAAAGAAATGGGGGTGTTGAACGGAAAGTCGGGTTAATGATCGTAGGAGGAAGAAATCTTTGAGAACGGGTGGATTTGAATGCTGACATATGAAACACCGAGTTATGAGCGAGCAGAATTTGAAGGAAAAATATCATTGCCTTGGATAAAATTACCATGTTAAAACAACTTATACCTTTGTGTGCTTCACAAAAACTGGGGCGAATAGAGAAACTACTGCCGTAACTCAGATTCAAGCCGAGGTTGCTGCGGCCACATCACAGAGTACTAGCCACTAAAGGATTGCGGCATCCCATATACCAGCACGCTACCCGGGCGTTATAAGTACAGGAGCATAGACAATATTAGGCAGAGTACCTAACATAATATATCAGTGCTTAGCGAACAGTGGCAGATATGTGGGAACTCAGAATGGGCTGAGCGTTTAACATCGGTGCCCACAGAGGCTGTGGTGATTCCATCATTAATATGCTGAAGGCTGAGATAAATAGATTTCTCCAAAACATCAAAGACTCCGGGGACAGTGCAGGTTTTGTTGAAATGTATGCTCCAATAGCAATGCAGTTTAACATCGGCTCCTTCACCAGCTCCGCCACACAAGGCAGTAACCACTGCTGCCACCGCGTCCCAGTTCTCAGCCCCTGAAATCAGAGGAACTGAGTGGCGCAGTCACAAAGATCCAACTAGAAATCGGGATGGGAATGAGGTCGCAGAGATAGTCGATGGCTCCAGTGACACAACCGGAGAATGCACGGTACTTCTATGACGGTTTAGAGGCGTTAGCATTTCCGTGGTTGCGAATGCTCCTGGTCAAAGGCGGGACTGAAGGGAAATTTGTTCCCGTTTATAATGACATAGCGATCTACACAGCATCTTGCTGAGACAACTGAGTGCCACAACTGGAGCGAGGGCGGCTAGTTTGAAGTTTGATTTTCCTTCGCCATCACCCACTTCCCTGGAATGAATTGCTTTCACCATTTTTATTTCCATTTGTTTAATATCTGCCTGCAGTCTGCGGCTTTCTTCCTCATGGTTAATTGCATGACTAACTGTTGTATGATCTGCACACTGCTAAATCACGACCACTACAAGTAAATATGAATCATTGATCTGTATGAGAAAGCAGTGGAACACACAGCAGACATGCTGCGTAGGTTTGCAGGCGACATCAGAATTGTAGACAATGAGGAAGATTTCATAAGATTCAAAAGGATATTAATCCAATGAGTCGTTGGACTGAAAAATGTAACATGGAGTTGAATCTGGATAAATGGAAGGTATTGCATTTTGGTACAACAAAAAGAGTAGGGCTTTGCATAGTGTTGGAGAACACGGAAGCTAGGGATGCAGGTACATAATTCTTTGTAGTTTTCATCACCTACAGACAAGGTGTTCAAAGGTATTTAACATACTCCCCTTCATTGCTCTGTCCTTTGTGTATAGTAGTCGGGACGTTATGTTGAAGGTTTGCAAGACATTGATGAGGCCTCTTCTGGAATATTATGTCCAGTTCCGGTCGCCCAGTTGTAGGAATGATATTATTCAGCTGGAGCAGGTTCAGAAAAGATATACACGCATGTTGCATTGTATGGAATGTTTGAGTTATAATGAAAGGCTGGATTGGCTGAGACTATTTTCAGATTTGAGATTGGGGGGCTGGAAAATCACAACAGGTAAGGCAGCATGCGACGAGTAGGGGAATCATTTTTCCACGCAAGTGTCTTTCATCAGGCTCTTCCCTGAAACGTCGATTCTCCAGCTCCTCAAATGCTGTCTGACCTGCTGTGCTTTCCCAGCACAACACTATCGACTCTGATCCCTCAACTACAGTTCTCACTTTCTCCTAGTTGAGACTGATTTCACTCTCGGTTAGGGGTTTGAGCGGCGACCTGACAGAAATTTATGACTTCTTGAGAGGCATGTTAGAGTTAACAATAGCCGCCTTTTCCCGGGAGGGGGATTTCAAGACGAGAGGGCATATGTTTAAGATGAAAAGAGAAAGAGAGTTAAAAAAATACATGTGAGGCTTTTTTTTAGAGAAGGTGTTTTACATGTGCAATTAACTTGCTGAAGAAGTGATGGATGAGGGTACATTTGCAACATTTAAAGAACAATTCGATCCAAAAATGAATGGGAAAGTGGGATTTTAAAAATAAATTTATTCATGCCTAGTACATCAGTTATTTCCCAGTGGACAGTTAAGAGTCAACCACAATATTATCCATCTGGAGTCTCCTGTGGGACAGAGCAGATGAATATGACAGTTTGCTTCACGAACTGGCATGAGTGAATCAGATGAGAGTTTCCACACAACTGATTCAGGTCATCACGAGACTCTGCAATTCCAGGTGCTTATTGAATTCAAACTCCACTATCTGTCATGCCAGGACGTGAACCCTTTGTCCCCAAAATATTACTTGGATTTTTGGATGTAAAACTACAAGGGCATTATAACCACTCAGCGGGTACAGCAGGAGACAGATGGGACTAGATTAGTTTGGCCGTACGTTCAGCATGGATTGGTTGCACTGACGGGCCTGATTTCATTCTGTATGACTCTATGATTGACGCTATTGAACAAATAGCTGGTTGGAATGAACAGCAGCACTGACAGCATAATCGAACACCTGATGGGATATGTAATCCTGCTGGAGTCTCCAGAGGTTGTTTTGCTCAGTGACCCCTGCCCACACACGGCACTGTGGAACGTCTTGTCCCCAGTGTTACTGATGAAATGAGTTTCCATTTCTGTGGTTAATTGAATCTCTTCCTGCAGTTCCCAATTTGACCTGCTTTCTCTGTGGTATCGGCGTCCTTTTTACAACCCAGGGTGAACGATCCTTTCAAATTGTGGCCACACAAATACAAATCCTGTTTTCCATGTTGTGAATGTGTTTTCATTCTTTTTCATTCACCCACAGGGTGTGAATATCACTGGTCAGGATAACATTTATTCTTCGCCCCTTGTTCGTTGCTGCCTGGCTACGCCACACACTCGGGTGCGATCCCAGCCTCGGGCAGTTTGTGGGCAGTTTGTGGGCAGTCTTTGGGAAGTTTGCACATTCTCTGTGTGTTTGCGTTTTTATTTCTCCCTCTGACCAAAGATGTGCCAGTTACAGGGATCAACAATGGAAAATGCATGTTTATGGGATAGGGAATACCGTGGGTCCTGGTGGGATGCATTTCGGATGGACCGTCTGGACTGGAAGGGCCGACTACCCTGCTTCCCCAAACGATGGGTATTCTTGAATTAAGGGTCAGCTCATGTATTTCTGGCCCTGGAGTCTCTCATAGGCAGGAATGGGTGAAGATTCTGCATAAGGGACATGAATGAATGGGATTGCAGGAAATTAAAGTTATTATCTCTGTTCCTGAGGCCAGGCTTGCATTCATGGTGTTATTCGTCGAACTTAAACATCACCGTTTCCGTGTCCCAGCCCTAAAGGACAACCAGTTCAAAATATCACCCCAACACCACCTTCTCCAGGTATCAGTCTTGAGTGTGTGGAAGAAACTGATTCTGAGCTGATGCAAGCAAAAGCAGCTTCCATCGCCAGTGTCGGAAACACAGAAACAAATAGCAAAATCATCTGTTAAACCCACCACTGCAAAGTTAACGGTTCAACACGCTTCAATTGTGCCACTCAGCTGTCTTAGCAAGATGCACAATAAATCGCTATGATAGTACAAACGGGTACAACTATTCCCTTGATCAGGAGCATACTCAACCTAGGAATTTCTTGCGCCTCTATACCATCATAGAAGGACCGCACTGTCACCTATTGCATCAGTGGAGCCAGAGAGTAACATCGCGCACTCATCCCATCCCCATTTCCGGTTGGATCTGGGAGGCTGTGCCACAGTTTCTCTGAATCGAGGCTGTGAACTGAGATTATGTGTGATTATCTGCAACCCTGGTTATTGCCTTGAGGAAGCTGGTGAAGTCGCCGATGTTAAGATAAAATGCTACTGAAACATATATTTCAACAATATCCTGTACTGTCGCCCGAGTCTTTGATATTTTGGCGAAATCTATCAATCTCAGTTTTCAACATTCTCATTCAAGGATCTCCACAGTCTCTGAAGACATGGAATTTAAAGATTCAACTCATTCTCAGTTCCCACATGCCTGTCACTCTTCGCTGAGTACTGATGTTGTACATTTGCTGTTTTTCCGATCATTTACTCTGCTAGTACACTTATTGCTGCTTGCAAGCATCCTGTTCTGTTGTTGCTATGAGGGTGGTCACCTGTATTTTGCATTGTGACCACAGCAACCTCGTTTCGAAACCATACACGACACTAAGTGTTCTCTCCGTTGTCCTTTTTGTGACACATGGTAAGAAATCAATTGTTTTACCTTCAAATTCCGCTCTCTCACATCTCTGCGTTTCACATATCAGGATTCAAACACACCTTTGTCGGAGATTTCTCTCCTTCCCACGATCATTAAACCTCCTTTCGGTCCCTCCTCCCATTTCTCTGAGGCAATGCACAATCCATCACTCTTCTTCACATTGATACTGTTCTGTCTGTCCTGCGGTCACGGCTGTTGGGTGAACGTGCTCCAAACCCACCATCGGGACCTCCAAACAAGTCGATCCATTTGAATACCGCAGTTGTGAAATCAATCCCCATGTAGCAGCTTTTACTGACATAGGCCAGAGACTATTGGAGCGTCAGGCTCATGGAAAAGACCCAGGGCAGTTTTGGGAAAAAAGAGATTTTATTGGAAACGATCAGCTTTTGTGACTTTCTGCGTTGCTCTCGCTGTAATTTCATAGGACTGATAATCCTGAAACCGAGGTAATAGTCTGAGTACTCGGGCCTGAGTCTCACCATGTCAGATTGTAAAATTTGGATTCAGCAAATATCTGCAATGAAGAATCTAATGAATACTATAGATCCTTTGACAATTGTTGAAAAATAAACATCTGGTTTACTGATGCCATTTCAGGATGGAATCTGCTATCCTTACTTGGTCTGGCCTGCATGTGACTTCAGACTCATAGCAATATGGTTGAGTCTCAACTGCCCTCTGGGCAATTCAGAATGAGTAATAAATTCTGCTTCGCCAGAATCGCCCTCATTTAATACAGAAAATTTAAAACAAATGCTCATTAGTCTCAAGCAAGAGTGTTGTGTGCAGTTTTGCAAGTCACATTTCTAGTAGGGATGTGATAACACTGAGAACATTGCAGGAGATATTTACCAGGATGTTGTTTGGGACGAAGAGTTTCAGTTGTGAAGAAAGACAGGACAGAGTGGACTGTTTGGATCATTGCAAAGGAGATGTAGATAAGTCATGAATGAGTTAGGGTATGGACAGATTTGACTGAACGAGTTTCCCATTGATGGAGGGATCGATCAGCAGGGGCTAGAGATTTAAGGAGAAAGGCAGAAAGGTTTGAGAAGATGTGCAAAAAACTTTATCAGCCAATGTGTGGTTGGAATTTAGAATACACTGCCTGCATTGTTCAGAGCGGCAAAAACCCGTATAACCTGAATAAATATTCAGATGTGAACTTGTGATGCCAAGACATATAAGGCTGTGGGATAAGCATTGAGAAATGTGATTCAGTTCATTAGGCAGTTGTTTTTGACAAGTGTGGACACAATAGGCTGAAGGGCCTCCTTTGACACTCCTGTCCTCGGTAGTAGAATGGTTAGTGTCCCCGCCTGTCACAGGGCTCAATTCTTCGCTGGGAACAGTGTAAATGTTTTAAAACTGTCACTCCATTCCCAAGTTCGGGCATTGATACCTGTCCTTCCATTCTCGATGGTGCATGCCACAGGAAGGACAGTGAAGCCTGAATCAGTGTGGGGAAGGGCTGCAGCTCTCAGGAAGGCAGAGTGTCAGTGACATTACAAACACGTGTCTTCAGCAAACTGTACATTGTATCTGTGTTGGAATGAAAAGCATTTGATGGACTTGTACTGGATTGAAGTGTTTTCTGGAAGCTGGACGGTGAGGAAGAAACAACGTAAAAACATTCAAATATGATTGCAGAAACATTTCCCTCAGCACGAATGAAATTGTAATGGACAGAGTAGTGTTTCAATACATTTAATTTGGGTTGATTTGCTTTGATGAGGCTGAGTTACCAGGTATAAAGCCATTAAAAAATGATACAGCAATTGCTCACTATGATGGAACATTGTGTCAGTAATTCGCACTGCTGTTCGCTCGGAGGATTAGGTTGATTGGCAAAGTTAAATTGCCCTCTCGTGTCCAGGTAGTGAACTAACTAAGTTAGGTGAATTAGCCATGGGTAACGCGGGGACAAGATCAGAAGTCACAGGACGACAGGTTATAGTCCAACAGGTTTATTTGAAATCATAAGGGGGAGGGCTCACTCTTCCTCAGGTGAAATATACGGGAATAGGGAGGGGAGCTTGGTCTGGGTGAGATGACCTTCAGAGAGTCCACACCGGCACGATTGACTGAAATGCTCTTTCTACACTGTAGGATTCTGTGATTCTATCGGAGAGGATAATGATGGTGTTTCCTGGGGTGTAAAGCCATGAGAGACGATGCTGGCGAGGTGTTCTGATGATGAAATTTTATTCACTTGTCTTCTTGGAAAATTGAGAACAGTTATCCCTGAACCAAGGAAAACTTAGTGGGGGGTTTTCCCGGTTATGAAATGTTTGGACTGAGTAAATGGGTGGAAAGTTCCATCTTTGAAGTAAGTAAACTTCTCGATGTCAGACATTCAAATCCTTTGATAAAACCTTTGAAGGGCAAAGGAATGATGAGAACAGAATCGCTGTCACTCCGATAATCTGTTTTCCAAAATATTTGAAAAGGCACATTTGGTGACATACAAGGAAATTTATGTGGATAGGTAAAGGAGTAGGGGTGGGGTGTAGTCGGTCAGAAGCTGCGGGGAAACAATGTCTAATTTGGTTGACTTTAAATGTAAAGACTTTTCGTGAAGATGTGCGGCTGAATAAGATTCGAATCTAAAACTCTAAATTTTGAAAGATTTGGCATAATATTCCACTTCAAGCATTGTAAATGGAACTGAGCGGATTTTTTCTATTGCGATGGGAAGATATTACATTATGAATCGGAAGTGACCAGTTGCTTGGAGATCGACTTCGTGCTTTAATCATATGCGTTAAAGATGTGAGGACAAACACCATGATGTTTGGTCCATTTAATACTCGGTGAAATCTGCCAAAGTAACGAGCAACAAAACTGCACTTTAACCCTCTGCTTTTCTAAGAAGTATTCTCCTTAAGCTGAAATAAAGTCGGAGCAAATTTGAATACAACATTAATCGTTCCAATGGGATAAATCTAATTCACTTACGATATTACAATGAACATTGTCAGATTGCAGCAAAATTAAAATGAAATGAACAAACAGCGTTTCTTGCGGTTTAATCTAATTCAGGTTGAGCCATATGAAAAAGGGCGTTGAGCCACAACATCGCCTTTATTTCCCTCTCCATGGCTGCTTCTCCACGTGAGAGAGAAAGTCACTGAAGAAATTATGAGTCAAATGAAGGTGAGAATATGACGTAAAAGTCTTGTTCTCTGTTTGATTCTGACACAGTTCTGACTCAGAATGTATCACTGACAGCTATTCATTCTGACGAGCATGGCTATTTATTGGAATTTGCTGTCATTAAAATTCTGGTGAAAGCTGAAACACATTGGTGTGGATTCGATTCCCCTCTGGAAACTTCTCATCCATGGCTTTCACTGCATGTAACCTGATGAGGTCACATGCCACCGCTCTACAAAACGTGCTGAGGATACCGAGCGATTATGGTGGTGGGTTATTATATTATACACATTCACGGATCCGAGTCACACTCTAGTTGCTAACTTTACAAACCGCTCCAGCAGTTTTTATTTGCACCTCACACTCTGGTATACACTGGATCGTGAATCTTGTTCTTGCCCTTTACTGCACGGGAGGTTGACGAGCAATACACACCACATTAAAGTCGAAATGATGAGTGAGAGCAGTCATTCTATTCAATTATACATTAACTTGGTGTAATGAGAAATAACGCATTTTTTTCTTTCCTCCCCACGTTCCATCTTGTCTTTCTATGAAGTTACATTGAAAGAAAGAGAAACAGATAACAAGAGATCGGGAACACAGGTTTATCCAGTGGGGTTGTTCATGCGTATTTTAACCAATCACTTCACACAATGATCTGATCAGTATTTCAAACAGTCACTCGGAATTGGAACCGCAGAAAACTTCTCCAAAGAAACGAACCTTTCATTCTTCCACAAATTTCTGATATGTGTGAACCATACAACGATCCATCATCCAGCGAGATCACTGACTTACCAACTGTATAAGATCCACCAACTTTCTTCAGCAATCACAGATTCAGTCCACAGCCAACTGTACTGTGCCCAGTATCATTTGTTGTACCCAGGCCACAGAACATTTCTTCTTCCTGAGTTTATGAGGCTTGTTCCTGATCTGTCTGATCGGTTTCATAAACGTTTCCTATCACTTCAGCCCATCCCCTCATAATTCTGAACTTATGAATAAGATAAGGCGTTAGACCAAATGTTAAACAAGGTGGAAGTATGCCACTCAGCCCATCGAGTCTGCCCCACCATTCAACGAACTCATGGTTGATCTGATAATCTTCAACTCGATTCTTCTCACTTACCTCGACAAAGTTCCATTACCTTTCTGATTAACTATCTGGCACAGTTTGAAAATACCCAACAACGCAGTCTCAACAGCGGGTGCCACAAAAATGCCACAGACTCTCTGACCCCTGAGCAAAGAAATTACTCATCATTTCTGAATTAAATAGGCAATATCTAATTCTGTGTTCATACCGATTGGTGCTCTCCTCACAGCATAGTGCAAGCCACCTGCCCGTATCTACCCTGTCAAGATCCCAGGAATATTGAACGTTTATAAATGTTGTTATGTGATTATAGAGCTCCCCTCCACCTCCTTTGTTTCAAGGAGAATAATCCCAGCCTAACCAATCATTCCACGAAGCTCCATTTTATACAGAGTTAGCAACATGTTTGTAAATCTCTGCTGTTCCTTACAGCGTCCTTACGAAGTTTTCAGACAGGTGGAGAAATTTCGGCGAGGAAACGGGTTGAAATTTCAGGCGCAGATGGGAATTGGAACTTGAAATCAGAAAGCGATTGGAATTGGATTGATCCACAGAATGACCAAATGCAGCAATGATAACTCTGACAAATGAGAATCTAATCATATCCGATTGACATTCCATGGCTTCATTGTAACTGAATTCCTCCGTGTAATCGTACTGGAAGCTCGTGTTTAGGAGACATGGAACCTGACCGCCCACAAAAAGAAGTTGACTACAACAGCATGTCCGTTGGTCGACTTTGTTTGATTATTAACTCAATTCTCGTCTACGTGACGCCTACATCGTCCGTGACACACAAATTAGATTTTTAACAGAACTCTCTCATTTGCCTAGATGGGTGCAGCTTCAATACCACTGAAGGAACTGGACACCCTCCACGACAATGCAGTCACTTTACTGCACATTCTTCAATACCTGAATATTTATTCCCTGAATTGCTAAGGGACAATTGCAGCAGAGTGCACCACATAAAAGATTCACTGGAGTACGTCATCCAGGTTTTGTTGACAGAACCTTCAATGTTCAAAAACTTTACCGACGATAATACAAAGTTGAAGATGCACTGAAATGTCACCGTTTGCAAATTACACTCCAAGTCACATACCAGCATGACTTGGAGAGTAAACAGTGGTAAATTCATTGAGTGATGAAGCGGTCTTGATGGTCAAAGCGTTATACTACAGCCCTCCACCTTTTATCATACAATTTTTAAAGAATTGACTATTGCATTGACCAGAATTGCGCACATTCCTTTGGTTATTTCCTAAACTGGCGCTTGCTAAAGATCGAATATCATCCTCAGCCTGTGGTCAACAATAGAAAATATCCAAAAACCCTCTCAAACAATTGTCTCCCTGTCCAACAATCTTCAGAGATCTGTGAATGCCCAGTCCAATATCTCTTTGTTCCTGTACACCACTCAGAATTCCCACTGTTATTGTTTCAACTCCCCAAATTCATTACCACTTATTGGTCTGGATTTAATTATATTCGCCATTTTTCCTTTCTACCTGTTTGTTACATCCCAGTCGTCCCTGAAATTATTCATCATAATCAACTGTACAACCAATTGTTGTATCTTCTGTAAACTTCTGAACCATGACTCCGACAACTAAATTTGAATTATCGATCTATATCAGGAAACAGTGGGACTCCACTGGAAACAGGCATCCAAACATGCTTCATTTTTGGATGGGATGAACACCTAAATAACAGCAGAATCAGACCCTTGCTGTCATTTGTAAACCTGATGGTGACTCTGCAGGTTGGTCTCCTGACTAATTCCTTTCACATGTGGCAGTGGTGAATGACCTGTCCAAGTTGTGACTGAGCAAGTGAGTTTAGACTTCAGCGGGTAATTGAATACCTTCCTGCAGACCCCGCCCCCATGGACCTGACTTCATTGCGGCGTGGGTATCCTTGTGTCTGTTTAGTTTGGATAAGCAGTTGAATTTGAGTCCACACTGAGACGACTCCCAATTATCCCCGTCATCCATGTATATTTTTTATCCTTCCTTATTCTCCCACGGAGTGTGGCCATCATAGTCTGAACAGCACTTGTTGTGCATCCTTAACTCTCCTTGATCTGAGTCAGAAGGAATTTATGGGTGAACCGTACTATTGTGCGACTGGAGACATATATTTGCTGGTCTTGTTAAGGAAGGCAGATTTCCTGTTTGAAGGGAAATGAAAGAATGGGTTTTCAGGAAATTAAAACTTTTTGTCATTCTTTCTCTGAGTGGGTTTATATGCCAGATTTTATTCATCAAATTTAATTACTACCAGCTGCGATGCTCCATTCTCCAAGAGTTGCTGGCCCAAATATAGCCATTATATTTGCAGATGACACGAAGTTTGGTGGAGTAGCAGAAAGCATAGGGGACTGTCAAAGAATGAAGGAGAATATAGATAGACAGCAGAGTTAAGCAGAGAATTGGCATATGGAGTTGAATCCAGGCAAATGTGAGGTAATGCATTTTGGGAAGTCTAATTCTCGAGCGAAATCTACTGTAAACGGAATAGCCTTGGGAAAAGTTGATGAGCAGAACGATCTGGGAGTTCAGATCCTTTATACCTTGAATGTAGCTGCACAGGTGGATTGAGTGGACAAGAAGGCATATGACGTGCTGGCCTTCACTGGACGGTGCATTGAGCATAAGAGCCTGCATGCTAAAATTGTACAAGATTTTGGTTCAACGGCATTTAGAATGTTGTGTACTGTTCTGGTCGCCAAATTACCAAAGCGATGTGCACGTTTATGAAAAGGTGCAGAGAAGGTTTATGAGGATGTTGCCTGGTATGGAAGGTGCTAGTTCTGAAGAGAGGTTGAGTAGGTAATGTTTGTTTTCATTAACGAAAACAAGATTGAGGGGGACCTGATTGACATCTACAAAATCATGAAGGGTATTGCCAGGGTGGATAGAGATAAGCTTCTTCCCAAGGTGATGGATTCAATCATGAGATGCCACATATTCAAGGTGAGAGGTGAAAAGTTTAAGTGAGTTCGACGTTGGAAATATTTTACACAGAGGGTGGTAAGTACTTGGATAGTGTTGCCAGCAGAGGTAGTGAGGCAAGCACGGTAGATTCACTTCAGGTGCCTCTGGACAGATGCATGAGTAGATGGGGTGCAGAAGGATACAGATGGTTTGGAATTGGGTAATAGCTTTTGACAGTGGATCAGCTCAGGCTTCGACGTCCAAAGGGTCTGTTCTTGGGCTGTAAATTTTCTATTTTCTCTGTTCTTCTGTGTTCCCTACACGACCAACTTCATGCTACATTGCTACATCTCAGAGAATGACATTGTCAATATCCAATTATTGCAGAGGGAATTCGAATATGACATGCGGCTGTGTTGGAATAAAAGATATACGCTGGATTGGAGTGTTTACTGGGAGCAAAAGGCTGATTTGGAGACGATGTGATCAAAAACAGCTCTTACTGTCAAAGTGACAAAACAGCGCATTGCTTAGGAAATTTTCAGAGAATGCTTTCAATTAATCGACCTCTTGCTTAAGACTCCAGCGCGCTTCCGCTGAGCCATCTGCAGTGCTGCTGTTGCATCTTAATAATCTAATAAACGGAGACAAATATGCCCTTCCTCCCCGCGTTTGACCAGGAACACTCCCAGCTTTGGCATTACTTGCGCCTCTGTACCATCATATAAGAACCACGTCCTCACTTTCAAACCAATCATTCCATTTCGATACCGTGGTTGTGAGATCATTTCTCATGTAGCAGCTTTTACAACATGGACCATAGATTATTGGAACATCAGGCTCAGGAAAAGGACACAGGGTAGCAGTGAGGAAAAGAATTTTTTTTTGAAAGTACCTCTTTCTGTGGACTTCTTCATCATTTATTTCACTTGCTCATTTGGCTCTATCTAGTCTATTGTGTGCAGTTCTGCAATTCGCATGATACTATGGATATGATAGCACTGGAAATGATGCAGGACAGAGTTACCAGGATATTGTCTGGGTAGAAGAGTTTCAATTATAAAGAGAAATTGGATAGTCTGGAGGAGTTTTTCTTCTAGCAGAAGAAATCGAGAGCAGACATGATTGAGATGTACAAAATAATCAGGAATATGGATGGTGTAGACTCTCTTTGATGATGAGATCGATCAGGGGGGAGTGGAGGGTGGCATAGACTTAAGGATAGAAGAGGAAAGATTGGAGTGAACGCGAAGACAAATGTTTTGAAACAGCGTTGGTTGAAATCTGGAAATCAGTGCATGCAAAAGTTGGAGAGGCAGAAATCCTCATAACTTTCAGAAGTATTCAGATGTGAATTTTGTGATGCCAAGTCAGAGGAGGCCATAGGCCAAGTGATTTTAAGAGGTGTTCAGATAGTTATCGAATGTTAATTTCAAGCAATACCAAATAGGCTTCTTTTTGCATAAAATTCCTGGATAGTACCACCGCCTGTCACTGCGTGAGATCATGTTAAATTCACTTCCAGGATGAATGCTTGCATATTGGGATAGCTCAGTGGATAGAACTGCACCTTTCCACGCCAGAAACCGGCATTCGATTCCAGACTTGTTTGACTGACTGTGTGGAATTTGCACTCTCATGCTCTCTCTCTTTCTTGTGAGTTTCCTCTGGCTGTTCCGATTCCTTCCCGCAATGCAAAGGTGTACAAATCGGGTCAATGGCAAACAAAATCTAAATGGACTGTAAGTGTTGTAAATCAGAGACAAAAGTCAGAATTGCAGCTCGGGGAAAATGGAATGACTGTTTCAGGTAACAGACCCTTCCTCAGAACTATTTTTAGTTTGCAATGTTAACCCTGATTTCTCTCCACTGATGCTTCCTGACTCACTGAGCTTTAGGAGCAATTTCTATTTTCGTAGGTGGATCGCAAATGCGGGTTTAGAAAGATAGAGTGGGGCAGTGTGAATCTCTTACACGGCACAGTGCAGATTCAACTGGCCAAGTGGCTTCTGTATGCACTGTGTCTAATTCCATTAACACTGTATCTATAAGTCTTTGTCCATTTTTTAGTCTTTGTTATTCACATCTCTCCTGTCATGTGAAGTGCAGAGCAGGATAATCGACGTATCGGGCATAAGCCACCACAAAACCGTTACCACCTGACGCCTGGAAGATGAACGCCTCATATTCTGACTTGGGACCCTGCAACCACACGGAAAAATGTAGATTTCAACGGCTTCCTCATTTCACCCGCCCCACATTATTACAGTCTGAAGCATCAAACTCAGCACCACGCTCCAGACCCATACATCTCTCCCCATCTGACATATCACCTCCACCTCTGCCTCGCTCCACCATTCGCTTTCCACCCAACTCCAACCCCCACCCATTTATCTCCCAGTCCTAACCAACAAGACTCATTCCTGATGAAAGACTTATGCCAGAAACGTCGATTCTCCAGCATCCCGGATGCTGCCTGACCTGCTGTACTTTTCCAGCACGATACTATCGCCGTGGCGAAGATAGAAGAGCTCTGCTCAGGCTTTTTATCTGAGAACGTAGAAGGCTGAGTGAGGAAGTGATTAAGGTGCACATTAAGGGGATCGATATGTTTGATAGGAACAAACTTCTTATGGGAAGAGTTAACAACCAGGGATCTCCGTCAAACACAAGGGAGAGGATGCTCAGACGAGATTTAGGAAGAACGTTTTCACTCTTAGAGTGTTGTTTATTTGGAATTCACTTTGTGACCGTGTGGTAAAGGTATGAGTCAGTAAAACATTTCAGGAGTATTTAACCGAATAATTGAGAAGCTAGAGCACACATGGATAAGGACCAGGTACTGGAAACTGGGGTGAAATTAAACAGATATCTGATGAAAGAACCGAACACTGTACAGAAAATATAGAGCATGAAAGCATGGGAAGGGTAAAGGCATGGAAACTACTGGCGTTTTGTTACAAGTGGTCTGCGGAATGCTACACTCGTCAAAAGGTCACTAGGGCAGAATGGGGCCAGTGTGGCAGGATGGGATAAGAATAGTGGAATGCTGCTACACCAATTAGCAGAGTCAGACTGGGTTGAAAGGTTACTACGGCAGGGTGAGATAATATCAATTTGTAAAGTCAGCCTCGCCTTCTAAATATCATCATGGCAGTTTGGGAAACGTCATTACAGTACATACTTAGGACATTACTTTAAATAATTAATTGATAGTAGACTCAGCCTGCTTGAGGCACTTGTAGCAGGATATGACATTAAATATCTAATTAGTAGTTCGTAGAGTCTGCTTGGGACAGGAAAACATTGTGATAGATGGGGTAGCTAAATATCTAATCATGACAGGTTAGTCTGGGACGGAGGTTCATTGAGCACAGGTGGCAGTGGAATACTTAATAGTTACAGTAGAATAAATTAGGAAAAATCATAGTGGCAGAAGCAGAACGATAATGGGAATTAGCATCATTGGTTTATTGTATAGCTGGAAAGGTAATTCTGACTAACACAGTTGGCATTCTGATAAGCTAACAAGACATGATTAAAGAAAAGGTATAAAGTGACGGAGTTTAATTCAGATACATGTGAGGTGCTGAATTTTGGGAAAGCAGGACTTATACACTGAATGGTAAGGCCCTAGGGAGTGTTGCTGAAAAAGAGACCTTGGAGTGGAGGTTCATAGCTCCTTGAAAGTGGAGTCGCAGGTAGATGGGATTGTGAAGAAGGCATCTGGTATGCTTTCCTTTTTTGTCAGAGTGTTGAGGAAAGGGTTGGGAGGTCATGTTGCGGCTGTACAGGACACTGGTTCGGCCACTGTTGCAATATTGTGTGCAATTCTGGTGTACTTCCGATCGGAAAGATGTTGTGAAACTTGTAAGGGTTCAGAAAGATTTACAGGGATGTTTCCAGCCTTGGAGGATTTGAGCCATAAGGAGAAGCTGAACAGGCTGGGGCTGTTTTCTCTGGAGCTTCGGAAGCTGAGGGGTGACCTTATAGAAATTTACAAAATTAAGAGGGACATGGAAAGGATAAATCGATAAAATATTTTCCCTAGGGTCGGTGAGTCCCGAACTAGAAGGCTTAGGTTTAGTGTGAGAGGGGAAATATACGAAAGAGACCTAAAGGGCAACTTTTCCACACAGAGGGTGGTACGTGAATGGAATGAGGATATGGTGGAGGCTGGTACAATTGCAACATTTGAGAGGCATCTGTATAGGAAGGGTTTGGAGGGATATGGGGTGGGTGATTGCAGGTGGGACTAGATTGGGTTGAGATATCTGGTTGGCATGGACAAGTTGGACAGCAGTGTCTGTTTCGATGCTGCACATCTCAATGACTCCATGACTCTAAGCCATGGACCCTGAGGTTCGGACGAGTCAAAACTTTATTTTCTGAATGTCACTGTTTTTGTTTGCAAACAAAAGATCGACTCCTTGAAAAACTCTCCGCATCTCCTGGTGATAGTCGACATTTTCTCTACGACAACCGCAACTTTGGGTGCAGTAAAATTGTGGCGAGTGCAGCTCTGTGGCGCAATGAAAAGCGTGTTAGATTTCTACAAATTTGGTAACTTTGCTATTCAATGTTTGTGGGTTTGAACCGCACTAGGATTGGAGTTTAGTTCAGTTTTCAGCTGAATCATTGAGTGTTGTGCTGATTCATCGCCAATTCATGTCGTCTGGAGTTCCCGTCCCTGCTACTGATCAGAGGAAATTCCTTACCTTCATGGTTGTGTGTTTCGACGGAAACATATCATCTGAAACATGATCTGACCAGAATCAGATGCGTATCCACAAAACCTGCAAATTTCGTGCAGAAACCCACTGTGCAACACGTTCTCGGATGTAGGAATGGTGAAGATTATTGATGAATGCAATATGTTTCATGTTACCTGTATGAACATAAATTTTCGAATGCTTAACTGTTTTTATCCCGTTGTACGACAGGTTGTTGTGGATGAGCTGGGCAAAGACATTGACGTGTTTGGTCAGCCATGATCATATCAAACGGCGGGTAGATAGTGAGAGAATTAATCGCACGCTGTTGGTCTCACTTTTGTCACAAACTGGTTAGTCAGCGAACTGAGCTAAACGACTTCCATTCAATGCAGAGCTAAACCAAACAGCTCAGTGCGTTTGTATTATATAATATTTCATGTAGAATGAGCTGTTGCACGTTCCAACACCATTAGCTCTTCTTACATTTAACATTTTCAGTTGCGGTTGTTATGCATTTTCTTTCCTATGAATGTTAAACACTTCCAGAGTGTTTCCCTTTTGCACCCCCATCCAGGCAGCCCAGAATCACTGTCGCTTTTAATTCACTCCTTGTGTGTCTGCACGCGCTTTTCGAATATTCTGGAATCAGCACCTAAGATGTTTTTATTTCTGAAAATTCATCTCCAAAATCAATAACTCTCAGAATATAAAATGCTGGACCAAAATTATTTATTGTGCCCTGCTGGGTTTGAAGTTCTAACGTCTAGTTTCCACTCACCTAAACGAGGAAATTTCCCTCATATTTACTCTTAAGATCTTCACATCCGCTGGATAACCTCTATTCGGACACAACTAAGTCTTTCCTGATTTCTCCCGCATTATTCTTTATCTATGCCATCAGCCCATTAAACCGCCTCTTTTCGTTTCTAGTGGCTTTATCTCCCAGTAAACCTCATTTCCTTCGTTTCGAACGACGTGGTATCATGGCCGTGTCATTCCGAACGTCTTTGTATTCCAGTAAACGATGCCCGTGTCATTATTCATGTCTTTATATCCCTGTAAATTTCAACCTGAGAACGGATGCTGGGTTTAATTCAATGCATGAAAACTCACCACTAAGCTATGCAATTTTATTACCGACACAGGAAAGGTGGAAGCAATTCCAGTACAGCTGAATCGATTGGCTGCAACAGAATCGGGTCAAGTCGCAGTCACATACTTGACTGTTGTTCTTATAGTTATTTTGTCTCTATGTGTGCTGAAGTTACGCAGTGAGGAATCATATTACTATTGCCAGACATATATAAGGGGGCGTATGAAATGCTGAAGTTATGAGACCAGAGCAGTTTTTATTGACGTAGACCATTCATTGTTCGAATCTCAGTCTTAGGAATTAGACAGAGAGCGATTTTGAGCAAAGTTTGAGCAGGGACGTTTACCCCATTACGTAATACCAAATTATTGTTTACCTCATTTGTGTGTTTTGCCTCATTGAGGATTTTCAAGTTATCCCCTCTATACAAAAGTTCCGTGCTTTTGCACCATTATACAAAAGATGCAGTAAATAGCATCCAACACTGTTTCAGTCTACTTATACAGATATTGACTCCTGGAAACAGCACTATGCACTCTCTTCGAGTCTGGAAAATAATTTGCTACATTCCCACTCTTATGGCTCTTTTAATTATATCGGCTTCTGTTCTTCACAGAATCCGATTCAGCAGATCTTGTCACGTAGTCATTTCTTTGTATGTGTTCAGATCATGTGAGCAGAATATCACAGTCCATAACACAGAAGTCAGACCATACTCAGGGATCCGTACTCTGCTCTAGATCATTTCATGAACACCAGGAAGAAATATCTATGATCTTGAAACTTTACTAACCTGTTTTTTTCTGAAGCAAGTTAAACAATTCCAGGTTTCTGCTTTTGTTGTCACACGCACCAAGGTTGTAAATGCTGGAACCAGTTGAGACTGTCCGCTCTCCCACATCCATTTTCTCCCCAGGAGGTGTTAAGATGATGGTCTGAATCGGATTCTTCTAAAAAGAAGAACCTTTTTATCCATTGATTTCTGGTTTATGGGCCCACTAAGCTCCCGCTGGGCCTCTGTGTTAGCGCTGATCACAGCCGTTTCCCGCAGTGTTCAGCTTTTTTGTAGCATGTACCTTCGAGGATGACATCAAAAGATATTCGCTGTTACTGTGTGATACTCTACCAATGGAGACAGCTCTATCACTGGAGGCTGCTCAGTCCGCTGGGATGGGATAATTTCTGCAGTGTGTCCTGCGGATCAGATACAGTGCACTTTATCATTCAGATCATACAGAGTGAGAGCACTCGAAAAGGCCAAGCGAATTTTCCCCACAGAAGTTTACTGTAGGTGGTACAATACCAGCGGCACCACCCTAACCCAGGAAAGAACGGTCTCAGAAGTCCATTTTGTAAGTTTAGTTTCAGACTCTGGTCACCATTCTCCACGAACCCTGCAGCCTGTGGGCAATCAGCAAAATGAAGTTGGTGGTGGATCCCAAAATGAGAGCATAATTCCTCATTTATATCTCCAATAAAATTGGGATGGTGGTAGTGGGTGGGGGGGGGGGGGCACATTGTCAGAAGATAGACAAAATCAAATACCAAAGCAGGTAATAATCTCCTTGAGTAAAATATTTACAACAGTTTTGGCAGTAGCGTTGGAAGTGCAGTAAGCTTCAACTCATCAAGGAAAAGAAAATCAACAATGACCAAAACATACTTATAGTGCTGACACCTTTGCAACTCGATGAAGTCTTTAAAACTCTTTAGCAGTTGGCATTGGGTGATCAGAGGGCGACTCACCCTTATCAGAGAACATAGAACAGAGAAAGGACAGCATAGAACAGGACATTTCACGCACGAAGTTTAATCCTAATGTAAAAAAAAATTACAACCTACACACCCCTCAATTCACTGCTCTCCCCCATATGCAAGTCTACAAGTTGCTTAAATGTCCCCAAAAACTCTGCTTCCACCACTACCACTGGTAACGAATTCCATGCATTCACAGCTCTCTGTGCTAACAAAAAACTACTTCTGACATCTCCTTTCTATCTTCCTCCTAATATCTTCAAACTATGAGTTCTCCTACCAGTCAATCTTGCCCTGGGGAAAATGCTCTAGCTATTGACTCTATCTATTCCTCTCATTATTTTGTAGACATCTGTCAGGTCTCTCTCTTCCTCCTTGGCTCCAGAGAGATGTCCAAGCCTATTCAACCTTTTTTTCCTAAGGCAAGCCCTCCAGTGCAAGCAGCATCCTCCTTCGCAACCTCTCCCAAGCCTCTGTATCTTTCCTATAGTAGGGCGACCAGAACTGGACACAATATTTCAAGTATTGCCTTACCAGGGACTTGTAGAGCTGCAGCAACACCTCACGGCTCTTGAACTCTATCCTCCTGTTAATGAAAGCCAAAACACCATATGCTTTCTTGACAACCTTATCCACTTGTATGGCAACTTTGAGGGATCTATGTACTTGCACATCCAAATCTTACTGTTCCTCCACACAGCCAAGAATCGTGTCTTTAATCCTATATTCAGCATTCGAGTTCCACCTTCCAACATGCATCACTTCGCATTTATCCAGGTTGAACTCAATCTGCAATTTCTCAGCCCAGCTCTGCAGTCTGTCTATGTCGCGCTGCAGCCTGCAGTAGCCCTTTATACTATTGCCAACACCTCCAAACTTTGTGTCATCTGCAAATTTACTAACCCTCCCCTCAACCTCCTCATCCAAGTCATTTATAAAAAGTACAAAGAGCAGAGGCCCAAGTACGGAGCCCTGGGAGACCCCACTCAACACTGTCGCCTAGGCAAAATACTTTCCATCTACAGCCACTCTCTGCCTTCTGTCAGCCAGCCAATTTTGTATATATCTGTTAAATGCCTGGAAACAGTGTGTTGATGGAGGGTTGTCTATTTATGTCTGATTAATGGTCGGTGCTAGGGGGTGGTGCAGGGTTGTGTGCGATTTTCTGTATATATCTGCTTAATGACAGGAGACAGACTGGTGGTGGTCGAAGGTTGTGTGTGTGTATTTCTGTGTATATCTGCTCAGTGGAAGGATAAGAGGGCGGTGTGGAGGGTTGTGTGTGTGTGTGTGTGTGTCTGTCTGTGTATATCTGTTTAATGGCAAGTGATAGGGCTGTTTTGGAGGGGTGTGCGTGTGATTCTGTGTATGTCTATTAAAGGGATGGTGACGTGTGTATCTGTTCCGTGGCAGGAGAGGCAGACAAGGTAGTCCTGGAGGATTGTGTGTGTGTTCCTGCATATATCAGCTCAATGGCAGGAGGCATGTTGTTCATGGAATGTTATGCTTGTGTGTGTGTTTCTGTGTATAACTATTTAATTGCAGGAGATAGGGTGGTGTTGGAGGATTGTGTATGCATGTGCGTTTTTGTGTATATCTATTTAAGGGCAGTAGGCAGGGTGTCCGTGGAAGGATGTGTGTGTATATTTCCGTGTATAACTGTTTGGTGACAGGAGACAGGGTGGTCAAGGAGGTTTGAGTGAGCGTGCGTGTGTGTTTCTGTGCATATGTGCTTAATGGCATGAGACAGTTTGGTGTGTGTATATTATTGTGTGTATCTGTCCAATGGCAGGAGGCAGGGTGTTCATGGAGTGTTGTGCATGTGGGTGTTTCTGTATATATCCTTTTAATGGCAGGAAACAAGGTGGTGTTGGAGGGTAGATGTCTGTGCTTCTGTGTTTATAAGTGCTTATGGGTAGGAGACACGTTGGTGGTGGAGGTTTGTGTGTGTGTGTGTTTCTATGCATATCTGTTAAATGGCGGGAAACAGGGTGTTGGTGGTGGAAGGGTGTGTGTGTGTGTTTCTGTGTATATCTGTTTAATGCCAGGAGACAGAGTGTTGGTGGTGGGTTGTCTGTGTGTTTTTCTTTTTTGTGCCTGTCTGTTTAATTCTGGTGATAGGGTGGTGGTGCAGGGATGTGTATGTTTTTTTTCTGTAAGTATCTGCTTAATGATGGGACTGGTGGTGGTGGACAGTTATGTGTCTGTCTGTTTCTGTGTATATCTGATTAATTACAGGAATCAGGGTGGCGGTGGAGCGTTCTGTATGTATGTGTGTTTCTGTGTATATCTGTTTAAGGGCAGGAGACAGGCTGATGGTAGAGGGATGTGTGCGTGTTTCTGTGTATATCTGTTTTAAGGGCTGGAGAGAGTGTGGTGGTGGAGGGTTGTGCGTGTGTGTTTCTGTGTATATCTGATAAACGGCGGGAAACTAGGTCGTGGTCGAGGGATGTGTATATGTGTGTGTTTGTGTGTTTGTGTATATACCTGCTTAAAGGCAGGAGACAGGTGGTGGTGGAGAGTATAGTGTCTGTATTCCTGTATCTATGTGCTTACTGGCAGGAGACAAGGTGGTACGGAGGGTTGTGTATGCATGTGTTTTTGCGTATATCCGTTTAAGGTCAGTAGGCAGGGTGTTCATAGAACATAGACCAAAAATCATTACAGCCCAGTACAGGCCCTTCGGCCCTCAATGTTGCGTCGACCTGTCATTCCAATCTGAAGCCTATCGAACCTACAATATTCCATGTACGTCCATATGCTTATCCAATGACGACTTAATTGTACTTAAAGTTGGGTAATCTACTACCATTGCCGTCAAAAGATTCCATACTATTACTACTCTCTGAGTAAAGAAACTACCTCTGACATCTGTCCTATATCTGTCACCTCTCAATTTAAAGCTATGCCCCCTCGTGCTCGCCGTCACCATACTTGGAAAAAGGCTCTCCCTGTCCACCCTATCTAACCCTCTGATTATCTTATATGTCTCTATTGAGTCACGTCTCAAACTTCTTCTCTCTAACGAAAACAGCCTCAAGTCCCTCAGACTTTCCTCCGAAGCCCTTCTCTCCATACCAGGCAAGATCCTAGTGAATCTCTTCTGCACCCTTTCCAAAGCTTTCATATACTTCTTATAATGCGGTGAACAGAACTGGACACAATATTCCAAGTGCGGTCGCACCAGAGGTTTGTACAGCTGTAGCATAACTTTATGGTTCCAGAATCGATCCCTCTATTAATGCCTTCTTAACAAAACGGTCAACCTGGGTGACAACTTTCAAGGATCTGTGCACCTGGACACCGAGATCTCTCTGCTCATCTACACTACCAAGAATCTTATCATAAGCCCAGTACTTTGAATTCCTGTTCCTTCGACCAAAGTGCATCACCTCACGCTTGTTCAATTAAACTCAATATTCCACCTCTCAGCCCAGCTCTGCAGCTTGTTTATATCTCTCTGTAACCTACAACATCTTTTGTCACTATCCACAATTCCACCGACCTTAGTGTTGTCTGCAAATTTACTAACCTACCCTTCTACTCCCTCATCCAGGTCGTTTACAAAAATGATGAACAGCAGTGGACCAAACACCGACCCTTGCGGCACATCACTAGTAATTGGACACCAGATGAACATTTCCCATCAACCACCTCCCTCTGTCTTCTTTCAGCAAGTCAATTACTGATCCAAACTGCAATATCTCCCACAATCCCATTTCTCTGCATTTTGAACAATAGCCTACTGTGGGGAACCTTATCAAATGCGTTGCTGATATCCATATACACCACATCAACCGGTTTACTCTTATTTATCTATTTGTTCACCTTCTCAAATAACTCAATACGGTTTGTGAGGCACGAAATAACCTTCACAAAACCGTGCTGACTATCCATTATCATAATATTATTTTCTAGATGATTGCAAATCCTATCTCTTATAACCTTTTCCAACACTTTAACAACAACTGAAGTAAGGCTCACTGGTCTATAATTACCAGTGTTGTCTCTACTCCCCTGCTTGAACAGGGGAACCACATTTGCTATCCTCCAGTCTTCTGGCACTATTTCTGTAGACAATGACGATTTAAAGATCAATGCCAAAGGCTCCCTGGCTCCATGGATTCCCAGAGGATCCCAGGCTAAATCCCATCTAGCCAAGTGGACTTATCTATTTTCACACTCTGCAGGATTTCTAATACCTCTTCCTTGTGAACCTCAATCACACCTAACCTAGTAGCCTAAATCTCGGTATTCTCCTCGACAACATTGTCGTTTTCTAGAGTGAATACTGTCGAAAAATATTCATTTAGTGCTTCCTCTATCTCCTTCGACTCCTCACACAACTTCCCATTAATATCCTTGATTGGCCCTCACCTTACTCTTGTCATTCTTTTATTCCTTAAATACCTATAGAAAGCCTTATAGTTTACCCCGATCCTATCGGCCAACAACTTCTCGTGTCTCCTCCTGGCTCTTATGAGCTCTCTCTTTAGGTCTTTCCTGGCTACCTTGTAACGATCAAGTGCCCTAACTGAGCCTTCACATCTCATCCTAACATAAGCCTTCTTATTCCTCTTGACCAGAGATTCCACTTCCTTCGTAAACCACGGCTCCTGCGCTCTACAGCTTCCTCCCTCCCTGACAGGTACATATTTATCTAGGACACTCTGGAGCGTTTCCTTGAATAAGCTCCTCATTTCTAATGTGCCCATTCCCTGCAGGTTCCTTCCCAATTTTATACTTCCTAAATCTTGCCTAATCGCATTGTAACTGCCGTTCCCTCAGCTGTAAATTTCGTGGAAGGTTGTGTGTTTGTGTGTGTGTGTGTGTGTATTTCCGTGCATTAATGTTTGATAACAAGAGTCAGGGTGGTCAAGGAGATTTGAGTGAGTGAGTGTGTGTGTGTGTGTGTTTCCGTGCATAAGTGCTGACTGATATTAAACAGGTACACACCGAAACCAACACACAACCCTCCACCACCACCCTGTCTCCTGCCTTTAAGCAGATATACATACAAACACACACATCCCTCAACCACGACCCTGTTTCCTGCCGTTAATCAGATATACACAGTTTGGTGTGTGTGTGTTTTTGTGTATATCTGTCCACTGGCAGGAAGCAGGGTGTTCATGGAGTTTTGTGTGTGTCTGTGTGTGTGCGTGCACGTGCGTGTGCGCGCGCGTGTGTGCGCGCGCGTGTGTGTGTGTGTATGTGTGTGTGTGTGTGTGTATGTGAGTTTCTGCATAAACATTTCATGGCAGGAGACAGGGTGGTGGTAGAGGGTAGGTTGTCTGTGTTTCTGTGGCTATGTGCTTACTGGTAGTGGTGGTGGTGAAGGGGTGTGTGCGTGTTTCTGTGTATATCTGTTTAATGTCAGGAGACAGAGTGTTGGTGGGGGGATGTTTGTCTGTCTGTGTGTTTTATTTTCTGTGTATGTTTGTTTAATGGTAGGTAATAGGTGGTGGTGTAGGGTTGTGTGTGTTTTTCTGTGTAAAATCGATTAATTTCAGGAAACAGGGCGGTGGTGGAGGGTTCTGCGTGTCTTTCCGTGTATATCTATTTAATGGCAGGAGGCAGGGTGGCCGTGGAGGTTTGTGTGTGTGCGTGTTTCTGTGTATATCTGATTAATGGCAGGAAACAGGGTGGTGGTCGAGGGATGTGCGTGTGTTTCAGTGCATTTCTGTTTAATGGCAGGACACAGGGTGGTCATGAAGGTGTGTGTGTGCTTCTGTGTATATCTGTTTAAGGGCTGTGCGTATGTGTTTCTGTGTATATCTGATTAACGGCCCGAAACAGGGTAGTGGTTGAGGGATGTGTGTGTGTTTGTGTGTATATCTGCTTAAAGGCAGGATACAGGCTGGTGGTGGAGGGTTGTGTGTCGGTTTAGGTGTCTACCTGTTTAATGTCAGGAGGCAGGGTGGTCATGTTGGGTTGTGTGCGTGTGTTAATGTGTATATCTATTTAAGGGCTAGAGACAGGGTGGTGGTAGAGGGTGCTGTGTGTGTGTTTCTGTGTATAACTGTTTAATTGCAGGTGGCATGTTGGTGGTGGAGGGTTGTGTGTGTGTTTCTGCGTATATGTGCTTAATGGCAGGACACATGATGGTGTGTGTGTTTTTCTCTGTATACCTGTTCAATGGCAGGAGACAGGATGGTCATGGAGGGTTGTGTGTGTTTCTGCGTATCTCTATTCAATGGCAGGTGACACAGTGGTGTTGGAGGGTAGAGTGCCTGTGTTTCTGTGCCTGTGTGCTGAGTGGCAGGTGACAGGGTGGTGGAGGATTGTGTATGTTTCTGTGTATATCTGTTTAACGTCAGTAGACAGGGTGTTCGTAGAAGGTTGTGTGTGTGTTTTTGTGTATATCTGTTTAATCGCAGGTGACAGGGTGGTGGTCGAGGTTGGTGTGTGTGTGTTTCTGTGTGTATATGTTTAATTGCAGGAGACAGGCTGGTGGTGGAGGGTGGTATGTGTTTGCTTCTGAGTATATTTGTTTCATGGTAGGAGACGTGGTGGTGCTTGACGGTTGTGCGTGCGTTTCTGTGTATATCTGCTTAATGGCAGGCAATAAGATGTTAGTCGGGGGTTTTGTGTGCGTTTGTGTGTGTGCGTTTCTGTGTATATCTGTTTAATGGCAGAAAACAATGTGGTGGTTAACGGTTGTGTGTGTGCATTTCTACGCATATCTGTTTAATCGCAGGGGATCGGGTTGTGGTGGAGGGTTGTTTGTGTGTTTGTGTGTGTTTCTGTGTATGTCTGTTTAATGGCAGCAAAAAAGGTGGTGGTGGAGGGTTCTGTATATGTGTGTGTTTCTGTGTATATCTGTTTCACGGCAGAAGACATGATGGTGGTCGAGGGTTGTGTGTGTGTACGTCCGTGTATATCTGCTAAATGGCAGGAGAAATGGTGGTGGTGAAGTGTGGAGTGCGTGTTTGTGTGTATAACTACTTAATGGCGGTAAATAAGGTTGTGGTGTAGGGTTGAGTGTGTGTGTTTCTGCATATATTTGTTTAATGTTTGCTGACAGGGAGGTTATGGAGGGTTGTGTGTGAGAGTGTTTCTGTATATATCTTTTGAAATGCAGGAGACAGGTTGGTAGTGGAGGGTTGTGTGTTTCTATATGTACCTATTGAATTGCAGGAGAAGGGTGGCAGTGGAGGGTTGTGTGTGTGCTTCTGTTTACATCTGATCATTGGCAGAAAACAACTTGCTTGTGTAGTAGTGTGTGTGTGTTTCTGTATATCCCTGTTTAATGGCAGGAGACAGGATGGTAGTGGACGTTTGTGTGTGTGTGTGTGTGTGTGTGTTTCTGTGTATAATTGATTTATGGCAGCAAACAGGGTGGTGGGGAGGGTTCTCTCTGTGTGTGTTTCTGTATATACCTGTTTAATTGCAGGAGACAGGTTGGTGGATGGTATATGTTTGTTTCTGATTACATCTGTTTCATAGCAGGAAACATAGCGGCGGTTGATGGTTGTGCGTGTGTTTCTGTGTATATCTGCTTAATGGCAGAAAACAATGTGGTGGTGTACTGTTGTGTGTGTATTTCTACGTATATCTGTTTAATGGAAGGAGACAGGGTTGTGGTGGAGGGTGGTGTGTGTGTGTGTGTTTCTGCGTATATCTGTTTAATGATAGGCGAGGGGGTGGTCGTGGTGGTGTGTGTGTATGTTTGTGTATATCTGTTTAATGACAGGAGACAGGGTGGTGGTGGAGGCTTGTCTGGATGTTTCTGTAAATATCTGTTTAATTGCAGGAGACAGGGTAGTTTTGAAGGTTGTGTGTGTGTTTCTGTGTATGTCTGTTTAATGGTAGGAGGCGGGGTGGTGCTGAAGGTATGCCTTTATGTTTCTGTATAAATCTGTTTAATTCCAGGAGACAGGGTGGCGGAGGAGGGTGGTGTGTGTGTGTGTGTGTGTGTGTGTGTGTGTGTGTGTGTGTGTGTGTGTGTGTGTGTGTGTGTGTGTGTGTGTGTGTGTGTGTGTGTATGTGTGTGTGTGTGTGTGTGTGTGTGTGTGTGTGAGAGAGAGTGTGTGTGTGTGTGTGTGTGTGTGTGTGTGTGTGTGTGTGTGTAAAAATGTTTAATTGCAGGAGACAGTGTGGTGTTGGAGGAATGGGTGTGCGTGTTTCTGTGTATATCTGTTCAATGACATGAGACTGTGTGGTGGTGGAGGGTTGTCTGTATGTTTCTGTAAATATCTGTTTAATTGCTTAATGACAGGAAACAATTTGCTGTTCAAGGATTGTGTGTGCGCGTGTATGTGTATGTGTATGTGTGTGTATGCATGTGTTTCTGTGTATGTCTGATTCATGGCAGAAGACAGGGTGTTGGTGTCGAGATGTGTGTGTGTTTCTGTTTATATCTGTTTAATCACCGGAGAGTGTGTGATTTGGGTAGGGTTGTGTGTGTATTTATATGCATATCTGATTAACGGCAGCGAACAGGGTGCTGGTGGAGGGTTCTGCATGTGTGTGTGTGTTTCTGTGTATACCTGTTTCAGGGCAGGAGACATAGTGGTGGTCGAGGGTTGTGTGTGTGTGTATTTCTGTGTATATCTGCTCAATGGCAGCAGAACAGGGTAGCGGTGGAGGGATGTGTGTGTGTTTGTGTGTATATCTGTTTAATGTCAGCACACATGGTGGTTGTCGAGGATTGTGTTTGTTTTTTTCTGTGTATATCTGTTTAGTGGCAGGAGACAAGGTGGTGGTGAAGTGTCAAGTGCTTGTTTGTGTGTATATTTACTTAACAGCAGGAAATCAGGTGGTGGTGGAGGGTTGTGTGTGTTTGTTTCTGCATATGTCTGTTTAATGGCGGGTGGCAGGGTGATAGTGGGGGGTGTGCGTTTCTGCATATATCTGTTGAATTGCAGGTGGCAGGTTGGTAGTGGAGGGTTGCGTGTGTGCGTTTCTGTATATATCTATTGAATTGCAGGAGACAGGTTGGTAGTGGAGGGTTGTGTGTGTGTTTCTGTGTGCATCTAATCAATGGCAGAAAACAGCTTGGTAGTTTAGTATTGTGTGTGTTTCTGTATATCCCTGTTTAATGGCAGGAGAAAGGATGGTAGTGGAGGTTTGTGTGTGTGTTTCTGTGTATAATTGATTTATGGCAGCAAACGGGGTGGTGGGGAGGGTTCCCTGTGTATGTGTTTCTGGGTATACCTGTTTAATTGCAGGAGGCAGGTTGGTGGTGGAGCGTGGTATGTGTTTGTTTCTGAGTATATCTGTTTCATGGCAGGAGACATGGTGGCAGTTGATTGTTGTGCGTGTGTATCTGTGTATATCTGCTTCATGGCAGAAAACAATGTGGTGGTGGACGGTTGTGTGTTTGTGTATTTCTATGTATATCTGTTTAATGGCAGGAGACAGGATTGTGGTGTAGGGTTGTGTGTGTGTGTGTGCGTATATCTGTTTAATGATCGGCGAGGGGGTGGTCGTGGTGGTGGTGTGTGTGTATGTTTGTGTATATCTGTTTAATGACAGGAGACAGGGTGGTGGTGGAGGCTTGTCTGTATGTTTCTGTAAATATCTGTTTAATTGCTTAATGACAGGAAACAAATTGCTGTTCAAGGGTTGTGTGTGCGTGTGTGTGTTTGTGTGTGTTTCTGTGTATGTCTGTACAATGGCAGGAGACAGGGTGTTGCTGACGAGATGTTTGTGTGTTTCTGTTTCAATCTATTTAATCACCGGAGAGTGTGTGATTGGGGAGGATTGTGTGTGTATGTGTATGGTTATGTGCATATCTGATTAATGGCAACAACAGGGTGGTGGTGGAGAGTGCTGTATGCGTGTGTGCTTCTGTGTATATCTGTTTTAGGGCAGGAGACAGAGTGATGGTCGAGGATTGTGTGTGTGTATTTCTGTGTATATCTGTTTAATGCCAGGAGACGGAGTGTTGGTGTAGGGTTGTCTGTGCGTTTTGTTTCTGTGCCAATCTGTTTAATGGTAGTTGATAAGGTGGTAGTGCAGGGTTGTGTGCGTTTTTCTGTATATATCTACTTAATGACAGGAGACAGACTGGTGTTCGTGGAGGGTTGTGTGTATGTGTGTTTCTGTGTATATCTGTTTAATGGCAGGAGACGGGGTGGTACTGAAGATATGCGTGTATGTTTCTGTGTATATCTGTTTAATGGCAGGAGACAGGGTGGTGCTGAAGAAATGCATGTATACTTCTGTGTATATCTGTTTATTTGCAGGACACAGGGTGTTGGAGGAGGACAGTGTGTGTGTGTGTCTGTGTATATATGTTTAATTTCAGGAGACAGGGTGGTGGTGGAGAGATGTGTATATGTATTGCTGTATATATCTGTTTATGGATAGGAGATGGGGTTTTGTGAAGGTTTGTGTGCGTGTGTGTGTTTCTGTGTGTATCTGTTTAAGTGCTGGTGACAGGGTGGTGATGGAGGGTTGTGTGTGTATTTCTGTATATCTCTGCTCAATAGCAAGAGAACACGGTGGTGTTGGAGGATTTTGTGTGTGTTTCTGTGTATATTTATTTAAGGGCAGGAGACAGGGTGGTGATGGAGGATTGTGTGCATGTTTCTGTGTATATCTGTATAATGGCAGGAGACAGGGTTATCGTTGAAGGTTGTGTGTGTGTGTGTTTCTGTGCATATCTGATTAATGGCAGGAAAAAGGGTGGTGGTCGAGGGATGTGTGTGTGTTTCAGTGCATTTCTGTTTAATGGCAGGAGACAGGATGATGTTGGAGGATTGTGTGTGTATTTTTGTGTGCACCTGTTTAATAGCAGGAGACAGGGGGTTCGTGGAGTGTTTTGTGCGTGTGTTTCTGTACACATCTATTTAAGGGCTGGAGACAGGGTTGTGGTGGAGGGTTGTGTGTGTGTGTGTGTGTGTGTGTGTGTGTGTGTGTGTGTGTGTGTGTGTGTGTGTGTGTGTGTGTGTGTGTGTGTGTGTGTGTGTGTGTGTGTGTGTGTGTGTGTGTGTGTGTGTGTGTGTGTGTGTGTGTGTGTTTCTGCGTAAATCTATTTAATGGCAAGACACAGTGTGGTAGTGGAGTGTAGAAAGTCTGTGTTTCTGTGTCTATGTGCTTACTTGCAGGAGACTGCGTGGCGGTGGATGGTTGTGTATGTATGAGTGTTTCTTTGTATATCTGTTTAATGGCAGGAGACAGGATAGTGGCCAAGAGTTGCGTGTGCTTGTTTCTGTGTATATCTGTTTAATGGCAGGAGACAGGGAGTTGGTCGAGGGTTGTGTGTGTGCATTTCTGTGAATATCCGCTGAATGGCAGGAGACAGGGTGGTGATGGAGGGTTGTGTGTGTGTCTCTGTGTATATCTGTTTAATGGCAGGAGACAGGGTGGTCGTGGAGGGTCGTGCGTGTGTGTGTTTCTGTGTATATCTATTTAATTGCTGAGGACAGGGTGGTGGTGGAGAGATGTGTGTGTTTCAGTGCATATCAGTTTAGTGACAGGAGACAAGTTGGTGGTAGGTCGATGTATGGGTCTGTGTTTCTGTGTATATCCGTTAAATGGCAGGAGACAGGGTGGTGGTGGAGGGAGTATGTGCCTGTTTCCGTGTGTGTCTGCTTAATTGCAGGAGACAGGGTGTTTATCTGTTTAATGATGGGGGACAGGGTAGTGGTAGAAGGTGGTGTGTGTGTGTGTTCCTGTGTATATCTGTTTAATGAAAGGAGACAGGGTGGTGGTGGAGAGTTGCTGTATGTTTCTGTAAATTTCTGTTTAATAGCAGCAAACAGGGTGGTGGTAGAAGGTGGTGTGTGTGTGTGTTTCTGTGTATATCTGTTTAATGGAAGGATATAGCGTGATGGTGGCAGGTTGTGTGTGTGTTTCTGCGTACATTTGTTTAATGGGAGGAGACAGAGTGGTGGTGGAAGGTTGTGTGCTTGTGTTTCTGTCTATATCTGTGAAATAACAGGAGACAGGTATATAAGGTTGGTGTGTATGTGTTTCTGCATATCCCTGTTGAATGGGAGGAGACAGGGCGGCGGTGGAGGGTTGTGTGTGTGTGCTTCTGTGTATATCTGTTTAATTGTAGGAGACAGGGTGGTCGTGGAGGGTTGTGTGTGTGTTTCTGTGTATATCTGTTTATGACAAGAAACAAATTGGGTGTCAAGGGTTGTGTGTGCGAGTGTGTTTGTGTGTGTGTGTTTCTGTGTATATTTGTTTAATGGCAGAAAACCATGTGGTGGTGAAGGGTTGTGTGTGTGTGTGTGTGTTTCTGTGCATGTCTATTTAATGGCAGGAGACAGGACGATAGTGTCGAGATGTGTGTGTGTTTTTTTATACCTGTTTAATTGCCGGTGAGTGTGTGATTGTGGACCATTGTGTGTGTGAGTGTGTGTGCATGTGTTTCTATGTAGATCTGTGTAATGGCAGGAGATAGTGTGGTCGCGGATGATTGTGTGTGTGTTTCTGTGTATATTTGTTTAATGGCAGAAAACAATGTGGTGGTGAAGGGTTTTTTGCGTGTGAGTTTCTGTTATATTTGTTTAATGCCAGGAGACAGGAAGGTGGCTTAGAGACTTGTGTGTGTTTCTGTGGATATCTGTTTATTGACCGAAGGCAAGGTGTTGGTGCAGGGTTATGTGTGTGTGTGCTTCTGTGTGTATCTGCTTGATAGTGTGAGACAGCGTGGCGGGGGAGGCTTGTGTTGTGTGTTATAGTGTATATCTGATTACTGGCAAGAAACAGGGTTTTGGTGGAGAGTTGTGAGTGTGTTTCTGTGTATATCTATTTAATGGAAGGAGACAGCGTGATGATGGAGGGCTGTGTGTGTTTCTGCATATATCTGGTTAATGGCAGGAGACAGGGTAGTGGTGAAAGGTTGTGTGCTTCTGTTTCTGTCTATAACTGTTTAATAACAGGAGACAGGTATTGGTGCAGGTTCGTGTGTATGTTTTTCTGCATTTTACGTTAACCGTGCAATTTGCTGCAGACACGTTCACACCAGGACATGAGCAACATGGATACCAACTAAGTTGGAAACGTGTTGGAACTGAGTTGGAAGCGTGGCATTTTTTAACGGTTTTCAAGATGTCAATTACGCTGGAAAACAAAGAGCTATTGGAAACAGAAAGGGAAAAGGTAGAATAGCTTCAACTTTCTGTGCTGGATACCACTGAGCCGCAGCACAAGCGGCTGTGGCTTTTTTTTTCTGTAGTGTAGTGGTCATCATCTGCGCCTACCATGCGAAAAGTACCCATTTCGAAACTGAGCGGAAGTTGCTTTGCTTTTCAACTGCAGCCTTTTACATGGACAAGAACGGAGCTTACTTGCTTGCATTCTCATCTGAAAACCTGCCTTCGAATTTGCTAGAACAAATCTGCTCTCGTAGTGAAATGTAATGCAACTCCATTTAATTACTGTGCAAAACATTGTAAAGTTTTTCTCCAAAATGGTTCTGATCATATGCCATTCTGTTCGAGAGTGTAGTTACCACCTTCTGATCCTTCCACGAAAAGCAGTCCCGCATTTGCATTCCTTGCGCAGGTGGCCCTGTTCAAAGACAGGGAAGAAGCTGATGCGCTGGTGTCACAGCGCACCACAGATTCCCGAACTTGTCAGTTTGTAAAATGTACCCCAAAGTCGTCTCTGAAAGACCTCATTTGGAAGCTGCCTGTCGTTATTCAACGTGCGAGAATTGGCACCAGAGGTCCTGAATCATGTTTTGACACAGTTCGCACGTTAGTGGCTCATTCAATCAGCAACAGCAATGAAAGAAATCACACTCTCAGTGGAACCTCTGGACCTGTGCTTTCATGGCGTCGTTCGTATTCAGGTGCGCCCCGAGATCTAAGACACGTTGGAACTGAAACGGAGGAATCGACA
Source organism: Chiloscyllium plagiosum (assembly GCF_037043375.1). Lineage (NCBI taxonomy): Eukaryota > Metazoa > Chordata > Chondrichthyes > Orectolobiformes > Hemiscylliidae > Chiloscyllium > Chiloscyllium plagiosum. The sequence goes on along the minus strand of NW_028270159.1, from coordinate 93,937,326 downwards.
GAGAGACTACAGAATGACATCGCATCCATTTGGTTTTCTTTAAATCACTGACGAGCAGGAAAATGAAAACGGGGAGGGCGAGTGGAGAAGTGAGGCAGTTGCAGCTCTGGTGAAATTCCTTCTTTGTGATTCACTCAGCAACCAGAGACGTGAAGGTGAGTCAGGCGTGAGAGCTCTTCACATCGAGAACAAAAAGCACTCAAGGGCAGTTAGCACCTCTTCCGGAGTGGGGGTGGGGTGAGGTAATTACCTTTTGACTTCTGTTACTGTGTTCAGAAACTGCCTTTTAGATTGAGATGAACAGAAACTGCATTTCTAATAAGCACCATGCAATTTAGCAAAATTTATTGAGTCGCTTCTCGTCGATTCCCACACAGGTTTCCAACTCAGTTGGTATTCATGTAGCGCATGTCCAGGACTGAAGATCTCTGCAGCAAATTGCACGGTTAAGGTAAAAGGGGAGGAAAGTGGCATCTCTAACTGGCCCAGAGGTCAAAACATCCTCACAATGTGATCTATCGTTCTCGGATTGTAATGCTACCTCTGGTTTTAGGGTGGAGAACATTCTTTGGGACTCTTATTCTGCAAAACAGACACAGTGACTGAAACTATGCTGCACGGTATGATGTGGAACACGGCCTGCTCAGCTTTGTGCATTTCCCCTGTAGTCCGGTGTGTTTCGTGTTCCGTGTATACGTGAAAGTCGTCCTGTTTTGAGCAATGGGTGAAATCATTTAGCAAAGCAAGGATCGAAATTGCAGTAATGTCAAGCAGTTCATGGTTATTCCACCAAATCATAAGCGAATATATATTCTCACGCACTCACAGATACATTTGTAGCTTAAAAGAGTGTGAGAAGATAGACTCTGCTTACCATTGATTTTTGTCTGGATTGATAGGCTATCATTATCTGCTGCGTAATTGACATTGTAGTCGGGCACATCCCAGCAGCTGTGCGAGTCGGAGAGGGATCATGGAACCCTTTTCATGTGACTTTGCATCTGTTGTTATGCAGGAGCACAATTGGAAATGCAAGAAAATGGGGAGCGTGACCGGCTGGTAGCCGTGCCGGTGGGTAATGTGACCAAGTGGGCTAATGTGCTGAATCCAGGCCCCGGTTTTTGAGTGGAGAATGGGTTCGAATCCCACCACTGCCATTTATGCTGATCAACTCCAACGCTGCAGCTTGTCAAAATGCTGTTTCAGTTCCCACTGTGTTGATGTTGAAAACAAAAGAAAAATGCGTTTGCTTCGCGGGGAATTAACTGTGGTGTGGCATAGTGCCAAATATTTCAAAGTGTCTCTGCTGTCATGATCGTATTAGCCTCCCGCGTGGAAAATCGCAAACCGCTCTGCTGTTCCAGGTCAGTTGAGCTTTTACTGGAACCGTATTGAGACTGTTATTTCATCGCTCTTGTGAAACAAAGTCCTGCGGTGACTCGACACGTCGTTACTTGGATTTCCGGCGAATGGGAAAATCGTTCCAATGAATTTCGATGTCATATGTTATTGAATTTGTCCCATTTCCTTCATTCCCGCCCTGGAGACATCGGAAGGGAAAGGTAATCTAATCGAGACTGTGATTGGTGATTTTCACTTTTTATCACCCATTCTTATTATGTTCTTTCTTTCTCTCTTTTCAGCATTGTCTGGCAAGTGGTTGTGCTCTAAGGCTGCAGTATGTTTGAAAGAGTAGTTTGGAATTGCCCTGTTGTTAGTTGTGAGATTACTTTATGACTCATGCCCTCGGACTGTCTCACATTTAGCATTGTCTGAAAATGCATTAGGTTTGCCAGCTTTGTTTGTGTTCCGTGTTAAATGCTTTCTGTTTTGCGATTCGCTCAATAGATTACGAGTTAATAGGGTTTCTGGGGTAATGTCCAGCAGCAAAAATCCTCAACTGAGGATCTGGGAAAATTTCACGGTATATGGTCAGTCAGAGCAAAAGTAAGGAAGTCGTTCGTTTCTGGAGTGTTTCACAACACTACCTTTCCGGTGAGCAGTCGAACAGACTAAATGATTGTGCCACAGACTGCAACGGCAAGCTCCGCTAAAAAGTAATCCTTTAAAGCCGGTGTAAGCAACACAACGTTATTGGGGCACCGCGTGGAAACAGATACTTCGGTGTATCTCGTCCATACTCACCACATAGCCAAAATTAAACAAGTCCCGTTCCCCAGCATTTGGCCCAAATCCCTCTAAACCCATCCTATCCAGAAACTCACCCGATTACCTTTGCAATTTTCTGAGTGTAATAGCTTCCTCCACTTCCTCTGGTAGCTCATTCCAAACACGCACAACCTTCTGTGTGGGAAATGTGCCTCAGGTCCTTTGTCAATTTCAGCCCACTCACCTTAAACCTATTCTCTCGAGTTTTCAACTCACCCCAACTTGGGTAAAACACGTAAATACTCAGTTTACAACCCTTCCATAAGATCATGTCGCAGCCGTTACGCTGCAGGGAAAGTCGTCCCAGCCTATTCCACCTCGCCCTACGGTCCAAACATTGACGACATCCTTGTCTATATTTTGTCATCAATTTCACGTGTCTTACTTTTACGTTTTCAAGATGTCAATTACGCTGGACAACAACGAGCTATTGGAAACAGAAAGGTGAAACTTAGAATGGCTTCAACCTCCAGTGCTGGATGCCACTGAGTGGCCGCACGGGCAGCTGCGGTCTGTTTCTGTCGTGGTCATCACGTTCGCCTAACGCATGAACGGTCCCCAGTTCGAAACTGGGCGGAAACTGCTTTGTTCTTCAACTGCAGCCTTTCACTTGGACAAGAACGAAGATTTCTTGCTTGCTTTCTCATCTGCAAACCTGCCTTCGAATTTGCTGGCACAAATCTGCTCTGGTATTGAAATGTAATGCAATTCCATTTAATGACTGTGCAAAGCATTGTAAAGTTTTTCTCCAACCTGGTTCTGCTCATATGCCATTCTGTTTGATAGTGTAGTTACCGCCTTCTGATCATTCCACAAAAAGCAGTACGGCATTTGCATTCCTTGCGCAGGCAGCCCGGTTCTAAGACTGGGAAGAAGCTGATGCGCTGGTGTCACAGCGCACCTCGAATTCCTGAACTTTTCTGTCTGTCAAATGTACCCCAAAGTCGTCTCTGAAAGGCCTCATTTGGAAGCTGTCTGTCGTTTTTCAACGTGCGAGAATTGGCACCAGAGATCCTGAATCATGTATTATAGCAGTTCGCACGTTACTGGCTCATTCAATCAGCAACAGAAATGAAAGAAATTGCACTCTCAGAGGAACCTTTGGACTTGTGCTTTCATGGCGTCGCTCGTATTAAGGTGCGCCCCGAGATCTCGGCCACGTTGGAACTGAAATGGAGGAATCGACAGAGAGGCTACAGAGTGACATCGCATCCATTTGGTTTTCTTTAAGTCACTGACGAGCAGGAAAATATTATCGGGGTGGGCGAGTGGGGAAGTGAAGCAGTTGCAGCTCTGGTGAAATTCCTTCTTTGTGATTCACTCAGCAACCAGAGACGTGAAGGTGAGTCAGGCGTGAGAGCTCTTAGAACGAGAACAAAAAGCATTCAAGGGCAGGTAGCACCTCTTCCGGAGTGGGGGTGGGGTGAGGTTTTTACCTTTTGACTTCTGTTACTATGTTCAGAAACTGCCGTTTTGATTGAGGTGAACAGAAACAGCATTTCTAAAAAGCACCCTGGAATTTAGCAAAATTTATTGAGTCGCTTGTCTTCGATTCCCAGATACGTTTCCAACTCAGTTGTTATCCATGTGGCTCATGTCCAGGTGTGAACATCTCTGCAGCAAATTGCACTGTTAAGGTAAAAGGCAAGGAAAGTGGCTTCTCGAACTGGCTCCGAGGTCAGAGCATCCTCACAATGTGATCTGTCGCTCTCGGATTGTAATGCTACCTCGGGTTTTAGGGTGGAGAACATTCTTTGGGCCTCTTATTCTGCTAAACAGACACAGTGACTGAAACTATGCTGCACGGTATGATGTGGATTATGGCCTGCTCAGCTTTGTGAATTTTTCCTGTGGTCCGGTGTGTTTCATGTTCCGTGTAAACGTGAAAGTTGTCTGTTTCGAGCAATGGGTGAAATCATTTTGCAAAGCAAGAATCGAAATTACGGTAATGTCAAGCAGCTCATGGTTATTTGACCAAATTAGAACCGATCATATGTTCTCACGCATTCACAGATACATTTGTAGCTGAAAAGAGTCTGAGTAGTTGGACTCAGCTTTTTGTCTGGATTGATGGCCTATCATTATCTGCTGCGAAATTGATATTGTAGACGGGCACATCCCAGCAGCTGTCCGAGTCGGAGAGGGATCATGGAACCCTTTTCACGTGACTTTGCATCTGTTATTAGTCAGGAGCACAATTGGAAATGGAAGGAAATGGGCCGCGCGGCCGCCTGGTAGCATGGCCGAGCGGTCTAACGCAGTGGATCCAGGTTCCAGCCGCGACAGAGGTGTGGGATCGAATCCCGCCGCTGCCATTTCTGCTGATCGTCTCCACCGATGCAGTTTGTCAAAATGCTGCTTACGACCCGTGATGCATTTCTGTTTAAAACAGAAGAACAACGGGTTTGCTTCACGGGGAATTAACTGTGGTGTGGAAAAGTGCAGTATTTTCCGAAGCGTCTGCGCTGTCATTGTCGTGTTCGCCTCCCGCGTGGAAATTCGCAAGCAGCTCTAATGTTGCTTTAGGTTCCAGGCAAGTAGCGTTTTTCCAGGAATCGAATGGAGACTGTTATTTCATCGCTGTTGTGAAACAAAGTCCAACGGTGACTCGGCTCATCGTTATTGGGTTTTCTGACCAATGAGAAAATCGTTCCAATGAATTTCGATGTCATATGTTATTGAATTTCTCCCATTTCCTTCATTTCCGTCCTGGAGACATCGGAAGGAAAGATAATCTAATCGAGACTGTGATTGGTGAAATTCACTTTTTATGGCCCATTCTTATTATGTTCTTTCTTTCTCTATTTTCAGCGTTGTCTGGGAAGTGGTGGTGCACTCAGGCTCCAGTATGTTTGAAAGAGTATTTTGGAATTGCTCTGTTGTTAGTTGTGAGATTACTTTATTGCTCTTAACCCCAGACTGTCTCACATTTAGCATTCATGCATCTCTCTGTCTGAAAATGCATTAGGTATGCCAGTTTTGTTTGGGTTCCGTCTTAAATGCTTTCTGTTTTGCGATTCGCTCAATACATTACGAATTAACAGGGTTTCTGAGGTAATTTCCGGCAGCAAAAATCCTCAACTGAGAATCTCGGAAAATTTCACGGAGTGTGGTCAGTCAGAGCAAAAGTAAGGAAGTCGTTCGTTTCTGCAGTGTTTCATAATACTACCTTTCCCGTGAGCAGTCGAACAGACTAAATGATTGTGCCACAGACTGCGACGGCAAGCTCCGCTAAAAAGCAATCCTTTCAAGCCGGTGTAAGCAACACGACGTTATTGGGGTACACCGCGTCTAAACAGATACTTCGGTGTATCTCGTCCATGCTCACCACATAGCCAAAATTAAACAATCCCATTAAACAACGATCTCTTGGAAACAGAAAGGTGAAAGGTAGATTGATTTCAACTTTCAGTGCTGGATGCCACTGAGCCGCAGCCGGGGCGGCTGATGCTTGTTTCTGTAGTGTAGCGGTCATCACGCTCGCCTAACACACGAAAAGTCCTCAGTTCGAAACGAGGCCGGAGCTGCTTTGTTCTTCAACTGCAGCCTTTTACATGGACAAGGACGGAGCTTTCTTGCTTGCTTTCCCATCTGCAAACCTGCCTTCGAATTTGCTTGAACAAATCTGCTCTCGTAGTGAACTGTAATGCAACTCCATTTAATTACTGTGCAAAACATTGTAAAGTTTTTCTCCAAAATGGTTCTGATCATATGCCATTCTGTTCGAGAGTGTAGTTACTGCCTTCTGATCCTTCCACGAAAAGCAGTCCCGCATTTGCATTCTTTGCGCAGGTGGCCCTGTTCAAAGACAGGGAAGAAGCTGATGCGCTGGTGTCACAGCGCACCGCGGATTCCTGAACTAGTCTGTCTGTCAAATGCAATAGCTGTAGAAGGAAAAATAAAACGTGCTCCAAACTTCCCTTTATCATTCATCTCTGGTCCAGCGGAGATTCACACGGATGATCCCTGGATTGACAGGTCTAACATATGAGGAACGGCTGAGGATACTGGGATTGTATTCGTTGGAGTTTAGAAGATTAAGGGGAGACTTAATAGAGGCGTACAAAATAATACATGCCTTGGTAAAGGTGGATGCTAGGAAATTGTTTCGGTTAGACGAGGAGACTAGGACCCGTGGACACAGCCTTAGAATTAGAGGGGATCATTTCAGAACAGAAATGCGGAGACATTTCTTCAGCCAGAGAGTGGTGGGCCTGTGAAATTCATTGCCACGGAGTGCAGTGAAAGCCGGGACGCTAAATGTCTTCAAGGCAGAGATTGATAGATTCTTGTTGTCTAGAGGAATTAAGGGCTACGGGGAGAACGCTGGTAAGTGGAGCTGACATGCGCATCAGCCATGTTTGAATGGCGGAGTGGACTCGATGGGCCGAATGGCCAAACTTCCACTCCTATGTCTTATGGTCTTATGGTCTTATCAAAAAAGAATGTTCGTGACACCGTTCTTTTACAGCACAGAATAATACATTATGTCAGTGCCAGTCATTAAACATCCATCCATTCTCGTTTCCAGATACCAATACTTGGCCCACAGCCTGACGTCTGAAGTGTTCATTTCAATGAGACTTTCCATGCAAACTTTTAATCTCAAATGAACCAGCGTTAGAGACTGAAGTCAGATACCGTCACATTTGTTCCTGACCTGCGGGAGAACTGAATCTCATTTTTACCCATGGGGGAACTATACAGACACATCTTTTGATAGCGACGAAGGACTCAGGAGAGCTCAATTTCCATAAAATGAAGAATTAGATTACTTACAGTGTGGAAACAGGCCCTTCAGCCCAACAAGTCCACACCGACCCGCCGAAGCGTAACCCACCCATACCCCTACATTTGCCCCTTTACCTAACACTACGGGCAATTTAGCATGGCCAATTCACCTGACTTGCACATCTTTGGAGTGTGGGAGGAAACCGGAGCACCCGGAGGAAACCCACGCAGACACGGGGAGAACGTGCAAACTCCACACAGTCGGTCGCCTGAGGCGAGAATTGAACCCGGGTCTCTGGCGCTGCGAGGCAGCAGTGCTAACCACTGTGCCACCGTGCCGCCCACTAATTGACCAGTCTGGCCTCTTCTTTGTTCACTATTAGCTTTAAAACCCGTTTCAGTTTACATAGGTAAACTGGCAGGAGGCTGTCCTTCTAAGACTGCCCCAGTCGTGAATATTTGGAAACTGCTAAACGTTGATTTCTCCACCTCTGGGACAGCCTGGTTAGCTATGCTCTTCCACCCTCCTATCTGTTTAATTTGGATTCCAGCACATTCCTGTTTCTACATAAGGAACGGAACACACAGCCATATCCCTGTACGTTTTCGTCCTGCACTGTTTCACCATTACTTTATTGCTTCTACAGAGTTACGTTGTTCTTCCTGCCAAACAAAGGCATTCTTCGCATCAGAAGCTTGTCATTCTCATATTCCTCGAAAGAAAAACACGGATGTGGACTTCCAAACTGAAATAGATGAGGCATGGTCTGCGTAAAAAAATGACTTCCAGCTGTTCCTTCAAAAATATTTCCTAACAACATATAGAACGCACCTTCGGATGCTTGCTGCAATAGTTGTAAGAAAATTCATCAAGACTGCCGTGAGAATGGAGGCTACAACTCCTGGTTTACAAAACCAGGGCTCGAACCACTGAGTTAAGGAAGCACTAACGTCTTGAGACTGACAAAAGATGATGACCTCGAGCAGAACAAATTCTGTCAAATCAGTTTTGTGATACAAGCTTCGTTTTGTGTGACAGAATACGACTTGAAACCCACTTCTTTGATCACTTGTTTGATATAACACTTTGTCAGCTTCCCAATATCTCATAATGTGACAGGGATCAACATTTTTTTAAACTCACACAGAAGAAAGGTTTTGATGTTTCTATTATTAGAAAGGCACGTTGTAGTGTTAATACCAATTAATTGTCCTTGATTTCAGCATGTATTACAGTTTTTCTTCATCACTTGGTGAGTAATTCCTTTCCTATAGCCCTGTGCGATTTACATAGCGATGGGATTCATAATTTATGGCTTTGGCAGATGACGTTTAGGCACCAAACATGAAACAGTTCAAATCGAACATGCTCTGGAGGTTGGAATTCGAGTGAATGCACATATCTGAGAGAGCACTTTAAAACATAATCTCGGGTGTCGTGTCCGCTGGCTGGCTTGGCATACTATTGACCAGCTCTGTTTGCTCTTGAGTGGGCTGGACGACATGACAGTGATACATAGAGGGAAGACAATCAAGAGATTTGTAGAAAATGATGAAACCTTTGAAATTTAGCTGCCCAGTGATGGCTGAGCAACCCTTGTTGTGAGTACACCCACATTCAGCGGAGGTATTGGAAGACATCAGAATTACATCATTGGGTGAATAACCTGCAACTCCTTCCCTTCCACCATGAGGGAGCCCATGTGGAAAGATAAAGCTGCGAAGGCCGCATTGCACGTTTGGGAAAAGGGGCGTTGGTAAAAATGTCATTCAGATAATGCACAATGAAACAGTGAACAGAACGCAAGTGCACCCTTGAACAGAAGGTGAGGGAGTTAGATCACAGAACATAGAACATTACAGCGCAGTACCGTCCCTTCAGCCCTCGATGTTGCGCCGACCTGTGTACCAATCTGAAGCCCACCTTACTTATATTATTCCATGTTCGTCCATATGCTTGTCCAATGACGACTTAAATGCACTTAAAGTTAGGGAATCTACTCCCGCTGCAGGCAAAGCGTTCCATACCCTTACTACTCTCTGAGTAAATAAACTACCTCTGACAGCTGTCCTCTATCTATCATTCCTCAATTTAAAGCTATGCCCCCTCGTGCTGGTTGTCGCCATTCTTGGAAGAAGGCTCACCCTATCCACCCTGCCTCACCCTCTGAATATAATATATGTCTCTGTTAAGTCACTTCTCAACCTTCTTCCCTCTATCGAGAAAATTACAAGTCCCGCAGCCTTTCCTTGTAAGACTTTCCCTCCATACCAGGCTACATCCGAGTAAATCTCCTCTGCACACTTTCCAAAGCTTCCATATCCTTCTTATAATGCGGTGACCAGAACTGTACACAATACTCCAAGTGTGGCCGCACTAGAATTTTGTGCATCTGTAGCATAACCTTATGGTTCCAGAACACGATCCCTCTATTAATAAAAGCTAAAACACTGTATGCCTTCTTAACAACTCTGTCAATCTGGCTGGCAACTTTCAAGGATCTGTGTACCTGGACACCGAGATCTTTCTGCTCATCTACACTACCAGGAATCTTACCATTAATCTAGTACTTTGCATTCCTCTTATTCTGAACAAAGTAAATTACCTCACACTTGTCCGCATTAAATTCCGTTTGCCACCTCTCAGCCCAGCTCTGCAGCTTATCTATATCTCGCTGCAACCTTCTACGTAATTCTTCACTATCCACAACTCCACCAACCTCAGTGTCGTCTGCAAACGCACTAACACACCCTTCTTCGCCCTCATCCACGTCGTTTATAAAACGAACAGCACTGGCCCCAACAGCGATCTTTGCGGCTCAGCACTGTTAAGTGGACTCCAGGAGCAACATTTCCCAACAACTACCACCCTGTATCTTCTTTCAGCAAGCCAATTACTGACGCAAACTGCTTTATCTCCAACAATCCCATTCCTCCGGATTTTTACAATAGCCTACTGTGGGGAACCTTATCGAACGCCTTGCTGAAATCCATATACACAACATCATCTCATCTACCTGCTTGGTCACCTTCTCAAAGAACTCCATAAGGTTTTTGTGGCACGACGCAACCTTCACAAATCTATGCTGACTATCCCTAATCAAATTATTCTTTTCTAGATGATTATAAATCCTATCTCTTATAACCTTTTCCAACACTTTACCAACAACTGAAGTGAAGCTCACTGGTCTATAATAAACAGGATTGTCTCTACTCCCATTCTTGAACATGGGAACCACATTTGCTATCCTCCAGTCTTCTGGCACTATTCGTGTAGACAATGACGATTTAAAGATCAATGCCAAAGGCTCGACAATCACCCCAATGGCTTCCCAAAGGATCCTAGGATAAATCCCATTCGGCCCAGGGGACATATCTACTTTCACACTTTTCAGGATTTCTAATACCTCCTCCTTGTGATCCTCAATCACACCTCGTCCAGTTGCCTGTATCTAAGTATTCGCCTCGAAAAAATTGCCGTTTTCTAGACTGAATACTGTTGAAAAGTATTCAGTTGGTGCTTCCACTATCTCCACTGACTCTGCACACAACTTCCCACTAATGTCCCTGATTGTCCCTAATCTTACTCTCGTCATTCTTTTATTCCTTAAGTACATATCGAAAGCCTTCGGTTTAACCCTGATCCTATCGGCCAACAAATTCCCACGTCGCCTCCTGGCTCATCTGAGCTCTCTCTTTAGGTCTTTCCTGGCTACCTTGTAACCATTAATCGCCCTAAATGAGCCTTCGCATCTCATCCTAATATAAGCCTTCTTCTTCCTCTTGACCAGATAATCTACTTCCTTTGTAAACCACGGCTCCCGCGCTCTACAGCTTTCTCTACTGCCTGACAGATTCATACTTATCAAGGACACACACTAGCATTTCCTTGAATTAGCTCCACATTTCTAATGTGCCGACACTGCAGTTTCCTTCTCCATCCTATGCTTCCTAAATCCTGCCTAATCGCATCATAAATGACGTTCCCCCAGCTGTAACTCTTGCCCAGTGGTATACACCTATCTATATCTATCACAATAGTAAACTCAACAGAACGGTGATCTCTATCACCAAAGTGCTCACCTACTTCCCAGTCTAACACTTGGCCGGGCTCATTACCCATTACCAAATCTAATGTGACCACGCCCCTTGTTGGCCTGTCTACATACTGTGTCAGGAACGCCTCATGCACACAGTGGACAAAAACTGACCCATCTATAGTAATCGAACTATAGTGTTTTCTGCCAATATTTGGAAAGTTGTAGTCCCCCATGACACCTACCCTCTCTCCCTCACTCCTATCGAAAATCATATTTGCTATCCTTTCGCCTACATCTCTGGAACTATTCGGAGGCCTGTAGAAAACTCCCAATAGGGTGACCTCTCCTTTCCTGTTTCTAACTTCAGCCCATATTACGTCAGTTGACGAGACCCAAACATCCTTTCTGCAACTGTAATGCTGTGCTTGACCAACACAGCCACACATCTCCCTCTTTTATCTTCTTCTCTGTTCATATTGTAATCCTGGAATCTGCAACAACCATTCCTGTCCCTGCTCTGTTCATGTCTACGAAATGGCCACAATGCACGCTGCAAGTTCGTCCACCTTATTCTGGATGCTCCTGTCATTGAAGCAGACACACTCCAAACCAAATTCTTGCTTGCTGGTGCCATCTTGCGCCCCTGAAGCTTGATTCTGGACCTCCCGACTCTCAAAAATTTCTATACTTGAACTGCAATTTTGGTTCACATCCCCCTGCTGGATTAGTTTAAACCCACCCCAAAAGCCTTCGCGAATTTCCCGCCCCCACCCAAAGATATTGGTACCCCTCTGGTTCAGATGAAGATCATCCTGCTTGTATAGGTCCCACCGACCCCAGAAAGAGCCCCAATTATCCAAGAATCCAAAACCTTCCCTTCTGCACCATCCGTGTAGCCACGTGCTCAACTCCTCTCTCTCTCTATCCATTGCTCCACTAGCACCAGAGCAGGGAGGGAATTTGAAAGAACGGATCGAAGTGTATTATGATCGTGTCGTCCAAACGAATGGTTTAGTGTTTGAGCTGCAGAAGGGCAGAGACGTGGAAGAGTTAATGATGTTAATGAGGTGCAAGTCGGCTGACATGGTGATGATGGGGATATGTGGTTAAAAACACATCACGAGTTGAAGGATGTCACCATGGTAATGACGTGTCTGTTCAGACTCAAACCAATGCCAGGGAGAAATTTGAATCAGTGGCGAGGCATTTTCTCCTGTCACGTCGTCGATGATGCCTTCCAGCTCATCTCATCCACTTCCCTCAACCCCACTCCCAAAACCCATCCCTCCAAATATGACGAGGACAGAACTTCCTTCTTCAACACTTTAAAATCTAGCAGCCTCTGTAGACATCATGTCATCCTCCGGTATTTCCGTCAGCTGCAAATGAACCCCAACAATTAAAATGTGCTTCCCTCCCCACCCCTATCCATTTTCTATAAAGATCATTCCCTTTTCCACTCCCTTACAAAGTGCACGCTACCACAAAACCACCCTCCCCTCCCAGCACCTTCTCATTCCTACACGGGATTTGCAAAACATCCGCCCACACATCCGTCCTCAACTCTGTCAAAGGCCCAAAAGACCCTTCCATGTCCATCAGAGTTTTACCTGCATTTCCACGCATGTCATTTACTGTAACAATTGCTCCCTTTGCAGTCTCCTCGACATTGTGGAAATTGGATGCCTAATTACAGACCGCTTCGGAAAACATCTCCGGGACACCCGCACCAAACAACACCACTGGCCTCTTGCTAAACAGTCAACTCTCCCTCCCACACAGCCAAGTTCATTCAGGTCCACGGCCTCCGCCGCTCTCATGAACTGTCCTATCTGTACATCTTCCATCCCACCTATCTGCTCCAGCCTGCGCTGCGACCTTTCATCATTATCCCCACCTCCGTTAATCTATCACACTCTCCGTTACCTTGTCCCACCCCACCCGCTTCCATTTTTCTCTGTACCCCCTCAGTTCACAAGCCTCTTTCCTGATGAAGTCTCGTGTCCAAAATATCGATTGTCCTGCTCATTTGTTGCTGCCTGCCCTGCTGCGCTTTTCCAGCATCACACTTTCGACTCAGTGGAGAGGTAGTGGATTTTGAGCTAGGGACTGATGTCAGAGGTTTCAGTTTTGCAATGATTGAATTGTAAGAAATGTCTTCTCCATCAGGACTGTATGTTAGGCATGTCAGGACAGTGTTTGACCTGGAGGGAACACGGAGGCGATCGTGTTCATATCCACCTGCTGACCTGCTCGTTCTCTGTGGTGGACGTTGTGTGCATGAAAGATTCTGACAAAATTCTAGTCAAGTTCTTAGTGTCGAAAATCCCTTACCTTCAAACCATATCTTCAGACAGATTCTAGAGTCTTTTGAAAGACGGTTTCACACTCTCATTTTGGGATCACATCAATTTCGCAGATATTAGAAGGGGAAGATTTAGAAGTCAACCTCTCCACCATAATCTGATGAAGCCACGAATTCTATCCCAAATACAACTTGATCAGATTTTGAACATGAAAGGAAAAAGCTCTGGTAATAGTGTGAGATAAGTCGTTCACTTATTGTGCGTGTGGACCAGGTTTTTATCTATCATCAGACTTACACACCTCAATTGCAGTCATAGTGAGGAATGACTGTGGGAATGTAGGGATTCATTTTCCTGTCTGAGCTGAATTCCCACGGACGCAATGATACCAGGAACAAGCCATTCACCTGCTCAGAGTGTGGGAAGGGATTCACTCTGTTACTGACCTGCTGCGACACCTGCTAGTTCAAAATGATGAGAAAGGATTTCAGTGTCTGAACTGCGGAAAATGCTTTAAAACGTCCAGCGATTGGAGAACCGAACACGATGCTCATACTAATGAGTAACCTTTTCTCTCTCCGGACTTTGGAAAATGTTATCAAACCTCTATGTGTTTCATCTCTGAGAAATATGCCCACATAAATAAGAGTCCATTAAGATATATAGAGACCTGACGTCTGACCCACGTGCTCACCCGGAATAGAGACCTTTCCAATTCCAAATCTGTGGGACCGTGCTGCAAAGTCCGAGCGACCGGATGACTCATCACCTTTCTTGCCATGTTAACAGGACTTTCTAAATGCCATGACTGTGGGAAGTGCTGCAGAAGATGCTGAATACTTGCGTGTGTTCAACGTGTTCACACTGAATAAAGACATTACTCATTATTAACGTTCCTGGGGACAGTTCATCATGAACGTCATCACATTGTGGAGAGACATATCAAATATGTAGCCTGTGGGATGTGCTCTCTAGTCTCTGTAGAACTGATTTCCCATCGGTATTTTCGAATTGTGAGAGAAGTTTCAAGGAACCTATTCCAGGAATAAGTTTAAGCGATCATCTCAACTCTCAGTCCACCATCTGGTTTGCAGTTGGCCGCAAGCATTTACCTGCTCCATGTGAGCAAACCAGTTAGGTCTTTCATCGACCCTGTTGAGAGAATAGAGGATCCCACTGAGGGAAGGAATTCACTCACTCATCGACCCTACTAAGGCAGCGTAGTGTTTACATATCGCAACAGCAATTGAACATTGTTGTTCTTCACATTCAGGCCTGGAATTAAAGTTGGAATATTCTCGATAACAATCAAATAAATCAGCTTTGTGTTAAATGTTTTGAGTAGGTAATGAGCAAGTTAGACGAAGCCAAGCCGGTGGAGGTTACAAGCTTGAATTTCCCCAGGCATATGTCAAGGTGCAGTACGGCAAACTGCTAAAGAAGAGGACATGGATTGAGGTTTTGCTGATAGGCAGAAGGCAGACAGTTGGGTAAAGGGGTCTTCTCCAGGATGGCAGCCCGTGACTAGTGGAGTTCAGCAGGAGTCAGTGATGGCAACACATCTATTCACATTATGTATAAAGGATCCATTCAAAGGAATTGAGGGTGTTGTTGCTCCATTTGAAGAAGACACAATGATAGGCGTAAGGGCAGATCTTATTGTTGAAGCGGGCATGCGGCAGAATGACTTGAACTAACTGAGTGCTTTGAAAAAATAGTTGCAGTTGTGGTACTTTGTGGAAAAGTGTGCGGTCATATGTTTGGTGGTAAGAGTAGAGGCACAAACAATTTTATGAAAGCAGAAAGAATTCAAAGTTCAATTTTCTCTTATGTTTCACATGCAGTTTCAGTTGGTATTTTGGAACGCAAATACAACGCAGGTGTTCAGTTCAAGCGAATAGGAAAGCACGGGCAGAGGTTTACACCTAAGTCAATAGGAGGCTCTGGACAGATACATTTGGAACATTAGGAGCAGGTCTGGACCCCATATCGAAGTGATGATATGTTTTGAGTGGTGGATCGGAGGTTTATAATGGCTGACTCAGTGGCGATTACCCATGTCTTGCGCCCTCAGCGATGTTGGTTCAATATCTACTTTGGATGACTGTGTATTTGGAGTTTGCACATTCCTCCCCAGACGAAAGATGTGGGGCTGACGTTCTTTGGTCATGGGAAATGCAGGGTTACAGGAATTGAGTAGAGGTGTGAGTTTGGGTGTGATTCCCTTCGCAGGATTAGTGTGGGCTTCTTGGTCCGAATGGCCGGGTTCCACATTGTAGGTATTCCATTAGAACAACGTTGATTGCTGAGATTTACGCCTTGCCATAAGACTTTTTTTTAAAAAAGGGGACAGCTTCCATATAAACACATGGTTTCAAGTGAATCTTTTGAACGATAGAAGGAGTGGAGGGGCATTCTTAAGGAGGACATTATAAAGGTCAATCGAGGATATGAGATATCAGCAGAACATAAAGCTAAGTATAGTCGAAAGAGAATCTACAATAATTAAGAACTTGAGACCAAATAGGACTTTAAGATGAAAGAGCTCACCTTTGTCTTGAATCTCAGCAGATGGAGAGACATATAATGTTCACTTCGCGTCAGTTTACACCATGGAGAACGACATAACGGGTACAATTAAATATTGATGTTTTGGAAGTCCTTCACATTGAAACGGGGAGGGGCTGGAGGACCTGGAAAATATAAAGTTGGATATTTCTCTGGGATCTGATCTCCTGTATCCTGGAAACTTGTGGGAAGTTCGGGAAAGAAACCTTTGGAACTTTTGTAGAAATATTTTTATCATCTATTATGACGAGTGGGGCGCCGAATGACCAGGGGATGGCTATTGTGCCTTTGTTTAGAAAGGAATTCACGGAGAAGCCTGGGAGCGATAGATGATTGTGTCTGGTTATGGTTGTGGGTAAGTTGTTTGGTGCAATTCTAAATGATAGGATTTATATGAATGTTTAGATACAAGGAATGAATCGGGATAATCGGCATGGTTTTGCACAGAATTGATTGAGTTTTTTGAGCACGTAACCAAGAAGATCAATGAGGAAAAAGTAACAGACTTTGCTCACTTGGACTTTAATAAAATATTTTACACGGTTCCACATGGTTGACTAATTCATAAAGTTAGATCGCATGGAGTTAAATGTAAGTTTTCCACTTAGATATAAAATTAGTTTAACAGCAGTATGCTGAGAATGGTGGTGCAGGGTAGTTTTCAGACTGAAGGACTGTTACCAAAGGTGTCCCATTGGCTGAGCGCACATTCATTTCTTTTACATTTAAATAAATTTGCAAAATTGGTAGTAGAAGGTTGTGAATCGATTTTCTCGTCAGGTCAGTTTCTCTCTGGCCTCGAGTTTAAAAAGCGTGTGGGAAAGGAGTGGATAAGGGTCATTCGTCCATCTTGAAGCGCACGATATCAGGCATACATCTATTCTCGTCTCGGTTTGCTGCAGTTACATTCTCCCTGTGATCTTAAATGACATAACAATAGTACTGAAGGTTGACCTGGTCACACTGTTGTAACCCCTTTGAGGAGCGTATTCTCATGTTCACATACAGAGGCAGTCACACAGGCACATTCCCCGACAGTGACAGTGTCCTCAGGATTCTCCCCACTCCATGTGCTTTACGTCTGTAAGTTTCTCCAGAGAAAGGCGGCTTTAAGTGGAATGCAAGGCACTTCGCCAGAAAATGTGCACCGTTGCGGTGAGCCGCGATATGAAATGGATACTGAGCTGAAATAATCGAACACGCTTCTCATGTGTAACTTTCAATAAACAAATCCCACCAAAACAAGCCGTCTGCCTCCTGGGACCTGACAGCATAGCGCCCAGCAGATATTCCTCACAAAAAACAACGGACCCGCGGAAACATCTGAACACTTTCACATCTCATCTTGTTCTATTTCTGCCTCTGTCACACCTCCACTTTCCCCTGAACGTCCCGATGTCAATGAGCTGTTTGATATAAACACAGGCACATCGAGAAAGTAATCTTTATCTCAAAAGCAGAGCCAGGGAATGTAAGCTGCAAGGGCTTGCTCTCAACTGGTTAATGAAACATCACGGTCTCATCGTCCTGATTATCAGATAGACTGATTCCACAAATATGCACTGTAATAGTTATTACCAATTGAAATGTGCCAATGAATACCGTGACTGACAGAACTATCGGGGAGAGAAGCTTCAACCTCTTCCTTGCCGAGGTACATTTTGCAAAGGATGTCCTTTTACTTCACAAACTGACCACCTCGCAGGTGGCCATGGAAGTGTCTAGCACAAAAATGCCCTTTGGCCCACTAAGTCTGCAACAGTCCAACACAATTCCCTGAACGGTTCTTATCTCATTTGCCGTCACTTTTGTCAGAGGGGCAAACGTATTCAGTAATGGAAGTGTACAACTAAATGGATCTTACCTGCTTTAAAGTTTTCTGCCTTTTCCATCCTGACAGGCGGTTGGTTGCAGATTACTAACGTTCCTTGCCTGAGTTATACGCATTTCAACTTATCCTGCGATTTGAATTTGAAACAAGAAAGCAGAGAACAAGCACTCTCCAAGTTCACTCTCGGCTCTCAATTACACTTAGAAAATGCTTAACTGCAATGAGGAATCCACAGTGGTATTAACGCCCATCGCGTCAACCACTTGGCCTCAACTGCAGAAGCGCGCTACTAAACTTGTTTCAAGTTTATTTGTTTGAATTCAATCACCACAGTTTCGATAGGGTTAAATGTCAGGACATGGTTGGACTGTGTAAACAATCTCGATGGTTGAAATGGTCATTCAGTTAAAAAGAAAGGGAGAGATTGCAGGAGAAACTAGACAGATCTGGCAGCATCTGTGGAGAGATAAACAGAGACAACGGTTTCTGTTCTGAACTCGGTAAAATCCCGGAACTGTGCGGACAAAGAAAAACAACAGATTGTGTGAGAGCAGCTGTCGCTCTGTTACTGGGTCGTGGGAGAACAGCAATCTGTCAGTGAAGAGCCGAACGCACTGACTAACATCGCCACAGAGACTGTTGAGCCAATGACTTCAATGATCCCCGAATGCAAGCTGCAGCCTGCTCCTCCCATATTGACAATCATCTTTAATTAGTATGTCGTTTCTGAAATAAATCCTGCGCAATTCACGGTGAAGACATGGGAATAGTCTGATCCCACCCTTTACAGTCACATGCATGACACCGGAAATCAGTTATCCTCCTACAGAGATCGCCTCATTTCCAGCCTTTCAGTGTCCTATCTGTTCCCGCATTTTCTAATTGCCCCGGAGCTGAGATGAGATTTGACTTCCTGACGTGCAGGAACAGAATCCTTCAATGTCACAGATCAATTCAAGTCCGGAGTACATCAGAGTCAAAATACCGGCCTCCGAAAGAACAGAATGATTTCTAAACTATCTCTGCCCAGCCGGCCAGTTCACCCATCATTTTCCACTGAATCCGCGCCCCAAGGAATGTCTAAAGATTCACAAAACTCGATGCTGGGATTTTTGTTTTTCTTGTTGAAAGGTTTCCCACTTGACAATTGACAACATTTTCCCAGATTCTTTTCACAATCCTCTGCTTTGCACCATGTAGAGAGATAAATAAACCTCATTTTCTGGAGAGATTCACGTCTCTGGAAATGTTTTCCTTGGAGCAAGATTCCTGTATGTCAAGAAATGAGCAGACCTGAGAACATATCGAGTTGTTGAGACGGTTTTTCTGGAGTTCCAGAGATAACTCAGCCAACAAGAAATCATTTAAAATCAACTGTGAGTGAAACATGCTCGGTATTGATGAGAGATTGAATGCATATAAAGGATCCATTTTCATGAGCAGAGAGATTAATAATATAGCAATGATCGAGTGAAAAGAGATGCACTTTTATCGCGCCTTTGAGCTCCACTCCAATCACAGGCACTGAATCAGATGTGTCATTGTCAGTAATAATGTGCTCATCAGGGCAGCTTGTTCAAACAGAGGTTAAAAAAGAAAACTCAGAACTGGCATTGGAGACAGCAGTGAGATTGTGTTTTACTTTAAAAGTTTGTTCTGTTCTACTTTATATCCAGAATAGTGAAGGACCGGAGATCCCAATCTCAGGGCAAGGGGTTAGCCACATAAGAAATAAATGAAGAGGATGTTCTCACATTCAGAGGGTATCAAGTATGTAGAAACATTTACAGCAGAGGCCTTTCAAGACTGAGTATATTCAAGGCTTCAATTATCTCTCTGTTAATAGCATGGAGAAAGGGGCATTGTGAAATGTGTCCAAATTTGCTGACAATACACACGCGTGGGAGAGCATGTTATGATGAGATCGTGGCAATATGAATAGGCAGAAAGATATATTGGGTGAGTGGGCAAAAGCTTGTCAGATGCAGTTACATGTCCGGATTATGAGGTCGTGCACGTTGGTCGGAAGATTCAAAAGACAGAGTACCATTAAAATCGAGAGAAAGTAAAAGAAACGTGTGACACAGTGGAGTCTTATACACGGCACAAAGTTTAGTATCATATTATTTCCATGACAAAAAGGATGGCTTCCTTTACGATTGCTAACAATGAAAGAGATGATTTCCCAGGAAAGAAAAATAATAACTGAAACTTATAGCCGAATCGAAAATTTAGAAAAGACTTGGATCGTTCCAATGGACGATGTTAATGTTTATGGTTGTCTAACATTTGTTTACAATGGGACTGGGTGTGGGAATTAGGGGAGCTGCGGAGTGGAAGTCTGATTACCCATGATTACTCTCATCCTTCATCTGTCTTCGTCATTTATTTCGCACTTTGCTTCCTATGAGTGCCCTTGTAAACTGTATCCGCTGGTGACTTATTTCCCTGGTTGTTCTTCATCACGACCCGAAAGAAATCAACATTCGTTTCTCCTGAATCTCGGTAATCTCTGATCAAATGTCACCAGCACCTCGATATTTTCCACGTCGGTCTGCCTTCTTGAAATAATAATTGATCCGTCACTGTGTTACTGTTGCACAAATCAAGAACAAATCAAACAGCACCAATAGTATCTAGGGTGTAAACGCAGATAACTGCAACCGCTCCCCAGACTACTGTGCGATCTCAGAAGCACACATTGTACAGCCAGGAAACTCAAAACAACAGAAACACTCTTTTGGGCTGCGGACCTGGTTGTGTTTCTCAATCAGAAATCGAATTTTACATTGGTAATATCAACAGTTCCCTCACACAAGGAACTGACTAATGCTGCAGACGGAGGATAAAGTGTGGACTGTAGATACTGGAGATCAAGAGTGTGGTGCTAGAAAACACAGCAGATCAGGCAGCATCTGAGCAGTAGCAAAATCGACGTTTTGGCCGAATATCTGATGAAGTATTCATGTCAGAAACATCCATTCTCCTGCTTCTTGGATGCTGCCTAACCTGCTGTACTTTTCCAGCAACACATTCTCCATTGCTGCAGGCTGTCACGCATTGCGAGATTCCAGCCACGAAATCAGCGACACTCAGTGTCATGAGTCAACCTACTGCGGACACCAGGCAGTGGTGTTTCATGTCACGTTGATCTTCAAGAATGCGTATCGTAAGTTGTCTGTCCTGTATAATGTTTCCTGCAGTCACGACATGCAATATTTCTTTTCCAAATTTGTCTTGCCTATGATGGGTATTTGGTCCATTTTTTGGTGAGTTGTTGTCAAATAGGTCTTTCGGTTTATGCTGTCTCATAACTCCGAGTGGTCAGAGGAGTCTGGCTGTATATGCCGAGACATACTTTTACCTATAATGTAGAGAGCTTGGTTTGTTGGGTAATGGCATGTCCTCCTGGCGTTGGTTTTGACAATGAATCTGTGAGAATATCAATTGTTGCAAAATATTTCTGGAAGATCCACTAAACAACACAACCAGCTGTTCCGAGTAGCAATGCACAGCGATGACGAGGACAACAAATTCGACTGTGACAACACAAATACATTGGGGCCAGCTAAACAGAGTGAAACCAGAGAATTTCTAGAATGACGAGACTCATCCAATGACTCCATCAAAAAACAAGTTGATCTGGACTCAACATACTGGGACATGCAAAGTAACGACAAGAAACAGCAACTGAAAGCAGTGGGAAATAAATCAAATCAATTCGAAACGCTGCAGGACAGCAGAGCTTCACATGAGTTTCATCTGCCTTGAAGATATCACCGAGAAAGGGGAGGAAACGGCCACAAACCAACTTCCCAAAACCACCGAATTTCCCCACACCATCTGCATCCTTCACCTGAACAACAGATCTTTACACAAACCTTGAAACCCTGAAGCGGGAAAATGAACACTGGCATCCCACGTGACAACTGAGGTTACCAAACGCCACACGGTGGATGTCGGAGCTAACTGAGGCTGCAAGCTACTTGTGCATGCTCTTGTCAATAACACCTGCTTGATTATCCTCATCCCATTTTCCATCATTTAATGTTGTATGCCTTTAGCATTACAAATTCACAGTTAAGTATCTCTGAAGATTATTAGAATTTCTGCCGCTCTGACTCATAGGGACAGTGATGTCCAGATTCCAATGGCACGCAAGCTGATAAAGTTTTTTTTTGTGTAGAGCTACTCGAACGTTTATGACTCTTATCTGAAATCTATGATTGATTGATCCATCCATCATCGAGAAATCTTTCGTTAAGTGTACCCAATCCATGCCCCTCATTATTTCCTACATGTCAATACTGTCTCCTCTCAATCTCTCCTGCTCTCACAAAAGCAAGGCCAGTCTGTCTAAACTCTTCCATAGCTGAAGTTCTTCAATCCAGACAATATATTGGCAAATCACTTCTCCACCATTTCCACAGCTGTCATATCGCTTCTTTTATGTGAATTGCAGAATTATACATAACACTCTAGCGAGAGACGAATAAAGACTTGAAATAAATGTGGGGAATTCGCATACATTGGTCTTTTCCAATAAAGTCTCTTTTCCTCGATACTGTTCTGCGTCCTTTTCATGAACCCAGTGCTCCAATGATCTCTGGTCCATGCAAATCAAACACTTTACATGAGGATTGATAACCCAACAACATTATCTGATTGCATTAAGTGGCTGAAAGCTCCTCATGGTGGTATTGATGCAAGTTCACCTAACAAGAGTGAAAGTTGCAGCACTAACTTAACGGTGTCAATGTGAAATTGAATGTTACTTTGTGCAATGCCCCAGTGGTATGTAAGGAAGGATAGAATGGAAGAATAGTGATTGGGAAAGGGAGGAACTTCTCCGAGATTAGGTGCAGATAAAGTTTGAAGCAAAAAAATCATCACCTTCAGGAGCATTTTAACCTTAAAAATTGACTTCTTCCTTTATGCGTTTGTTTTGAAAGGGTTATATGTAGTAACATGGAACAAATGCGCATTACTGATACTCGGATTTGAATGGAGGTTGCTTCGGTCACAATGCAGAGGACGCGCCACTATACGATCACATGAAAAAATAACCAACAGTAAAAACAATAAATGCAATGGCTAAGATTTGCGAGGAACAGCACCACATGCACAAGATGATAACCTACTGAGATTGGGTTGTATCGTCATCTTCGTTGTCCTCAGTGGCTGTGGAGAGTCCATCATTGAGAATGTTGAAGACTGATTTCGATAGATTTCGAGAAAAGATGAAATGTACAAGCTTAGCAAACAAATTGTTGAAATGTTGGTTTAAATAACCACGAAGTTTCTCATCGTTACTTTACCAGTGCCTCGAGACAAGGTTGTAACTACGGTTGCACACTTCAATCACACTGGCTTCCAGGTCTGGAATCACAGAAATTTAGCGATGCAGTGGCGAAGATCCGATCGGAATTTGAGAGCGGAATGAACGCGTGAATCTCTACTCTTTCTGCCAGTGACCAAGTCCGTCAGCATGCAGTTCTTCTATGAAGGCAGAGAGGCGCGTGGAACGCCCAGGATGGGAGCTCAAAATTAGGATGGAGCAACTGGAATAGGGAGCTGTGGGAGAAAAGGCTGGGAGTTCTAACCTTATCTGGATACACTTCAATTGACATGGCGCAGTAACCTTTGGGTTGATGGAAAGTATCCTGAGCCATTTTAATCTGAACTGAAATTGTTTTTGGCAGCATACATTTTTGTGGATTGAGGGAGGATCTGCCCCAGGGAATTGTCACAATTATAAATAAACATTTCGCAAAGACTGAACTCATCTAGGTGTATCTGTGCATTGTGAAATGGGCTAAATATCAGTGCACTCTGACATTTCTCATATTCTGACTTTGCAGTCGGTTAATTTTCTGGAAGGAATTTTAAAAATATTTTTTGTGTTATTCAATTTCCTGCTAGCTTGTTCTGGTCTGGTCATTGATGTAACATGAGCAACCGAACATTAATATGATTTAGGGATTCGATTCGACGTTCCCTCGAATTACGGAAGAACAACAGGGGAGCAGAGGTGAAATTTATCAGAATAGCAGTGATCAAATTGAATGAATGGGTAGACAGAGGATGAAAGGAAGCTTCATGGGGATAAATGTCTTTTCTTTGCCAATGAAACTACCCACGTCACAAAGTGTCTCACCTGGACTGACAGAAATGAAGTTTATAAGTCCTTCTACATTGAGTGAGGCGGGGAGAATGTAAACACAGCCAGCTCCAAAAAAAAACAGAAACATTTGCTCTTTTCTAAACCTCAGTCCCGGACTGACTAAGATGACCTTTGGAAAATTATTTTGCACAATGTCCGAAGAGGACTTACAGATTCGACCTCGAAAACCAAATTAAATATCAAGATAAAATCATACCCGTTTATTCACTACATCCCCTCTTTTGACACATGGTCCTCACTGTGTGTTAATTGGCATGGAATGGGAATAATGATTGCGTTGACAGGGTTTACCAATGGGGCCACACCACACCCATTCCCTCATTCTGCACCCTGCCATTGTCCATTCATACTTGTCCTCCGGCGTGGCCTGCGACTCGACCTCCCATAAGTCTGCTTTGGATGACAAATATTTGACATACACATGTCAACTGATCACTTGGAGGCTGCTGGGCTGCTGTCCTTCCCGGTGAGTTTGCATTCGCATTGCCTTGAGAAAGGGAATCGTACTTTTTCGTGTGGGCTTCACATTTACAGACAACGAATGATTTAGGCGGTAGGACCGCTTCCAGGAGGTCAGAAGTCAGGCCATGGTGTATTTTGGACTTTCCAGTGTAGGTCAAGAAGCACCTGTGTTTCCATAGAGTTCCACAATTATGTACAACCCCGAATGCTTATCTGCTGTCTGTGTAAATATTCACTATCATTCACTCAGCCAATTGACATGCCTCAGTCAAGGCAATCAGGTCTGCTGCTTGAGCTGACAGATGACAAGGGAGTGATTCCGCTTTGACTACCTCGTGGGTAGTTGCTACAGCATACCAAACACAATTGTGGCCTGTCCGTTTGCCCCTGAATGCGGACCCATTCACAAAAAAACGCAATATCCTGATTCTGAGTTTGTGAATCCTGCACGTCTGGTCTTGGTGAGTTACAGCGACACAGTCATGTGGGTCTCTGTCTCCTGTTGTAGCGAGAAGGCTAGCAGCATTACGGACGTTACATCTCGTTATTGTAATGTTAGACAACTCCAATAGTACAGTATTGTTTCTGAGCCAACGTGCTGCAGACATGTGTGCTGTGTTTTGCTCGGAAAAAAAATAAGGATGCATGTGGGACCAGGAGGGTTAATTCTCCAAAGCCGACTGTGTCCCTGGACGCTACAACAAACTTTTTCAACTGCAACCACGGCTTGCAGGCATGTAGGCAATCCTGCCGCTATGGGGTCTAGGTTTAGCCAAAATGTAAGCCTCAATTTTCCCACATTCTCCTGCATTAGCTCAGATATCATGCATCTACCATTTGTACAAAAGGCTTGTTTGGATTCGGACCCCCAGTGTAGGTGTGGTTTGGAGCGCCTTTTTAATTCAACTGCAACGGTCTTTGGTTCTGCAACTCTAAGCCATTGGAAATTTCATTTAGGGGCGCCTCAAGGGTTGTGTAATGTTGGATAAAAAATCAACAGTTGGAGTGCATGACCAAAAAGAATAGCACTTGTTACTTCGTGTCAGGCTTTGGAATTTGCTGGATTGCTTCAACTTTGTCTTGACCAATGCCCTTCCCTTGTTCAGACAAGAAATGACCAAAGAACTTCACATGTTGTTGCACAAATTGTAGATTTGCGAAACAAGCTTTGTGCCCATTCCTGGCGAGATGGCAGAGCAACACAAGCGGATCTTTCTCACATTGTTCCTCTGTTGGTGCTGCTATTAAGCATTCGTCTACATACAGCAGAAGCGCTGACCCCGGGGTTAAAACAAGAATCTCCAGACTCCAAAATCGAGCCTCATTAATTATGGTGGGGGACTCACAGTCATCTTGACAAAGTCGCTTGAATGTATATGATTTGCCTTTGAGTGGAAAAGTGAACCAGAATTAACTTTCTGGGTGTACCGGTACACTAAAGAAGACATTTGATAAATCAATAGCAGAGAACCATTTACTGTCAGGTGGAATTTGAACTCATATAGTACAAGGATTAGAAACATTTGGGGCGGGCGGAACAACAGCATAATTGACTACCTGCAGGTCTTGAACAAAGCTCCGCTTCCCCGATTCACCTGGACTCTTTGTCTTTTTGACCAGTAAAATGGGGGCTCTCACCAGTGATTATCCACAGGGAATTATCACTCAAGCTTTCAGGAGGGATGCAAAGTAGTATCCTTTGGTAGCCTCGTGTTTTAACGGGTCTCGTGCTCTGCATGGACGATACACAGACTTCCGGGCTATCCTTATGGGTTCACAGCTTCCTATGAACCCCACATCACGTTTGCCTTTTGCCCTGCACTCAGTAGGGACCCTTCTTAATCTTGGGTACGAGACATCTACCATACCTAATCGCCAGGCTACCCTCTTGGCGGGGGTTACCTGGACTGGTCTATCTGCCTGAGTTAGCCAATTTAGTTTCTTCATATCTGTCCTTACGTGTGCATTGAATCAGGTACGCACATCGTCGCTGAAAACACAATATTTCGTTGTTTTGTGCCTGCAGTATGCATCGTCTCAAATCCTGCCACCTCTCGCTGGATGCCTTCGCCAATGGTGCGTGAGTAAAGGTGCCTTCCACATCAAAAGGATTTTTTTCTCTCATTTCTTGACTGTTTGTCCCTGATATGGTAGTTTACTGGCCTTGTATGTCTGCTATTATTTCGGTTTAACTTTACATTTTTTTCTGTCTGTCTGCAACACGTGCCTCTGCAAAGTCAGGTAATTACTTATTTGTTTCCCTGAGCTTTTATTCGATTCAAAATAAATGTTAATTTACCATTACAATGGACATTACATTATTTTACAGGTTACAGCAACAGCGAGGGCCAAAGTGCCTGTACTGCATTGTAACGTTCGATGTTGTCAGTTACATTTCCTGCTGGTTTCAGATATCTCTTCTCACTCTGAAAGCTCCCGGTCGCATGTTCCAGAGATTTGTCTGCACTTTAGTTAATCAAGCAACTGTATTTCCTGCTCAGAATGTGATCTCTCTCCAATGGAGAGAGGAAAATAAAGTCGGTGACAAAGCTGAGATCACTTACGTTCTGTCCAAAATCAACAAA
Source organism: Chiloscyllium plagiosum (assembly GCF_037043375.1). Lineage (NCBI taxonomy): Eukaryota > Metazoa > Chordata > Chondrichthyes > Orectolobiformes > Hemiscylliidae > Chiloscyllium > Chiloscyllium plagiosum. The sequence continues at coordinate 93,910,450 of NW_028270159.1, read as the reverse complement.
AACTATCCCGATCTTCCAGTCTCCTATAACTTCAACATTACACTGTGTTCCCACCTTTCAGGCTCTCTGCTTGTATTCCTGATGAAGGGCTGTTGCCCGAAACGTCGATTTCACTGCTCCTCGGATGCTGCCTGAACTGTTGTGCTTTTCCAGCACCACTCAAATCTAGACACTGCGTTCCCAGGCCATGATTTCAGTCTCTGTTCTGCTGCAGTGCTCCTTCAAGACACAACACAAGCTGGAAGACACGCAACTCATTTTCTACCGACAGACCATGAAAACTTTAGGACCCAATATCAAGTTCAATCATTTTAGAAACCGTCCGCCCTCTTACACATTCTTCACCCACCCTCCCTTCCCATTAGTTCTGAAGACGGATCATTGGACTCAAAGCGTTAACTTTCCTTCTTCATCAGAGATAGACGAGAGCTGCTGATTTTGTTCAGACCTTTTGGCTTTTCTTCTGAGAACTTTGTTTTTCTGTTGTAATCGCCAGATACTGGAAGCGTCCGAATGCAGGAGGAGAATTTCACAGGAGATGAAAAGAATGGCAAGGGTTTGACCACTCCCATTGTGAAGGTTCGCGAGCTAGGCTGGGGATGTTACTCTAAGCGCAGAGAAGGCTGAATAAGAAACCGATGAACGTGCTCATTTTATGAAAAGGATAGATATGTGTGACAGGGATAAGCCTGTATTGGGAAGGAACAGAGTAACATAAATGAAAGACAGGAGACAAGGAGGAGATTTAGGAAGAATACTTTCACCTATAGAGTATTGATTATCTGGAAATCATTATCTGAACATGTGGTAAAGGTAAGTGTCATGAGAACGTTTCAGCAATCTGTAGCGGAACACTTGATGAGCAAGAGCACGAGTGGATAAGGACCAGGTCCCAGAAAGTGTGACGAGGACAGACAGGCGCGAGATGGGTGTCCTGAATGCAATGCGTCAAAGGCAAACTTGTGTGCGTAAAGGCAACGGCTGGCGCGGCTCTGCAGCGCAACGGAAAGCGCGTTAGACTTCTAACGCTCTATTCAGCTTGCTATTCAAAGGTTGTGGGTTCGAATCCCATCGGAGTCGAGTTTTAATTTATGTTTTGCAGACGCGGCTGCTCATCTGCAAAACCAGTAATATTCGTGCATAAAACTAACTGACTCGAAACGGAACATTTTCCTCTCACAGATTAACATTATCGATGTCTATTTATGGTAGAGATCGATAAATACCTGTTAGCCAGTACGATGTTGTGGATGGGCTGGAAAAAGACATAAATTGTTCTGTGAGCCATGATGATATCAAATTAGGGGCAGGACAGGATCGGTGTTAAGAATGGCCTCCTTTTGCTCCTTTGTGTCTTTGCCATTTCTGGCCAAGGTTTTTAAATAATCACAATGAGGACAATATGAATCAAACGCCAAATAATATTTTGGTCTCATCTCCACTTCGCTTCCCTCCCGGCTGGAATAGACAACTCTTGTTTCAGCTTTAGATCATACAGCGGAGGATTCTCACAAGTTCTCCTTCAGGGTGAATGTTCCTTCACATAGGTTTCCAATTGGACACATGGAGCAAGCAATTGCCTGGATGCTGGGGATTCAGGGGCAGATTTCCAATTTGCTGGGCTGGAATTCTGGCCAAGGTAATGAACGCGAATTTCTGACATTTTGAATCTTACTCTGGATTCTTGCGACTTTACGAATTAAACTGAATTTAATTTGCCCTTGCAGAACATTATTCAATCTTCACTGTGCATAAAAACCATGCCACATGCTCGTGCACGTAGTATGTTGAACATTGTTGATGTTGTGTGCAGTGTGGGTCGATGTCTCAGATGAACATGCCAAATGAAGTTGGTGAAATATCAGTGAATCGAATTGTCTGACGAATTGAAGCCGATAGAAGGAAAATCCCAGTAAAATGTCCACATAACATTGCCTGTGACCAACGCAGGAAGCCATGGTAAATGTATGCAGTATTCAATAAAACCGATTTTCACCACATTTATCTATGCCATTTTCCTGAAGCTGATGCTTCATAATCGATGATCCATTATCAGTATAACCACCTCTGCACTGCGTTTCATTTCAGATACACAGAACAAAAAATGAGTAATTGGATTGAGTGGCCCAGTGGTAAGATCAGCAGCCGTTCGTCACCATTAGACGGCAGATCCAGTGGTGCAGTTAGTTAGCTTGCTGTACTTGCATGACAGAATGGCAGCACATGAACTGCCAAAGTTGTGCATTGGATTCTCGCCAGGTGTTTGTTTTACTGATACTGACCAAAGATGATTGCAACTTCAAGCTGAAGAACAGTTTAAACCCGGAATATTACATTGCAATAAAGTGCTTTTGGCACTAATGTTGCACCGACCTGTAAGACCAATCTGAAGTCCATCTGACCAGCATTTTGACATTATAAGCCATAAGTTTATCCAATGATTATTTAATTGCCCTGAAGGTTGGTGAGTCTACGACTGTTGAAGACAAGGCGTTCTGCACCCTTACTACTCTCTGAGAAAGGCATCTACCTCGGTATCTAACACCCTCAAATTACATCGATATGCCCTTGTGCCAACCATCACCATTTGAAGAAAATGCCTTCACTGTCCACCTTACGGCAAACTCTGATAATCTTTTATGTCTCTATTAATTCACTTCTCAAACTTCTTATCTCTATCAAAAACAGCCTCAAGTCCCTCAGCCTTTCCTCGTAAGACCTTCCCTTCACAGAAGGCAACATCCTAGGAAAACTCGTCTGCAACCTTTCCAATGCTTTCACATCCGTCCTATAACGTGGCGACCAGAACCGCACGCAAATCGACAAGTTTGGCCATGCCAGACAAATGTCTGGAGCTGCAAAGTGATCGTTTGGCCCTGAAACTAAATCCCTCTCCCAATAAAAACTAACACACTGTGCTCATTGCAAACAAATCCATCTACGTGTGTGTTAACTTTCAGAGTTTTATGTACATGGACGCCGAGATCGCTCTGGTCATCTAAGCTTCAAAGAATATTACAATTCGCCCAGAACGTCATATTATTGTTGCTCATTCCAAAGTAAATCACCTCACACTTTTCCACAATAACCTCCATATGCCAACTCTGAGCCCAGATCTGCAGATTATTCATATCCCTCTGTAACCTGCAGCAGACTTCGGCACTGTTGACAACTCCATCGATTTAGTGTGTTCTGTGAATTTACTCATCCATCATCCCATGCCCGAACCCGGGTCATTTATAAAGGTGACAAACAGCAGTGGACCCAAAAAGGAACCTTGTGGTACACCATGAGTAACTGAACTCCAGGATGCATATTTTCCATTAACTGCCACACTCTCTGTTCTTTCAGCGAGCCAATTACTGATCTTAACCGCTAAATCACCGTCCATCCCATGTCTCTGTATTTTATGCAACAGCCGACCGTGCCTTCGTGAAAATCATATCCACCATGTTAACCACTTGACTCTCATCCACCTATTTGTTGACCTTTTCAAAAAGCTCAATAAAGTTTGTGAGGCACAACCTGCTATTCACAAAATCGTGTTGACTGTTGCGAATCAACTTGTTCCTTCTTCGGTGATCATAAATCATATCTCTAATAATCTTTCCGAAACGTTCACCCATAAGGAAATATGGCGACTGTTCTATAATTACCAGCGTTCTCCCTACACCCCTTCGTGAAGAAGGAGACAATATTTGCTGAACTCGATTCTTCTCGCACTAATCACATAGACACTGACGAAATAAAGTTGAAAGTCAAACGTTCTGCAATCTCCTCCCACGATTCCCAGAGAATCCTAGCATACATCCCATCAAGCCAAGGGGACAAATCTATTTTCAGGCTTTCAAGAATTGCTAACACTCATATTTATGAATGTCAATTTCATTTATTCTAACAGATTGCATCTCAAAATTCTCTTCGACAACATTGTCTTTTTCATTTGAGATATGATTAAAAATATACATTCAGCGCCTCTCCTATCCTCGGACTCCGTTGACGACTTCCTACTGCTGTTCTTGACAGGCCCGAATCATATGCCAGATATTCTTTTATTCTTGAAATGACAAGAGAAAGCTTCAGGGTTTCAAATGACCCTGCCAGCTAAAGATTTTTATGTCCCGTCTTCGCTCTGAGTATCTCTCTCTTTTGGCCCTTCCGTGCTAGCTTTTAATTTTCAAGTGCCCTAGCTCAGCCTACATATTTCATATTTACATGCACTGCCTTCTCCCTTTTGACAAGAAATTCAAATTTTTGAGTAAAAATTGCTCCCTGTCTCAACCTCATATTCCCTGCATGACGCACACATACTTATCAAGGACATGCATGAGCGCTTCCCTGAACAAGCTCCATATTTCAAGTGTGCAAAACCCCTGCGTTTGCTTTCCCATCTGGTGCATTCTAACTCTTGCCTGATCGCATCATACTGGCCTTTCTCTAAACGGAACCGCATGCTCTGCTCTCTCTCTCTCTATATATATATATATATACATATATAATATTTGGAAAGTTAAACTTCCCCACTTCAACTACCCTCTTACTTCCGTTCCTATCCAGAATCATGTTTGCAATCTTTTCCTCCATATCTCTAGAACATTTTGGTGGTGACCTCCACTTGCCTGATTTTAATCTCAGAATATTCTAGTTCAGCAGATTGAGTCGGGTCCTCACCAAATATCCTTTCTGCTACCATAGTACTGTCTTTGACTGAAAATGCCACATCTCCCCCTCTGTAACGACTTTCCTGTTCTTACTGAAAAGACGAAACTGAGGTGCCAGGAACAACCATTCCTTTCAGTGCTCCATTATGTCTCTGAAATGGCCACAATATTGAAGCCCAGTCAACAACCCATGACACCTACGTTATATCAGATGCTCCTAGCGGTGAAGTAGATACACTTCAAACCAACTTCATCCTTGCCAACATTCAGTTGCAAACCCGAAAATCTATTTATGTCCTAACCACTCAAAACTTCCTGCAAACTGCAGCTAAAATTTAGGTTCGCACTCTGCTGCTGAATTCGTTTAAACCCTCTTGAGGAGCTTTAGAAATTTATCCACTCAGGATATTGGTACCCTTCCGGTTCAGGTAAAGACCATCCTGTTTGTTGAGGTCCAACCGACTCTGTTTGATCTCGATCTAAGATGTCACCCTGGATCCCTGAGTTTCTGTCATGCATCCACATCACTTTTATTATATATGTTGTTAGTGTGTTTGTGAAACATGACCTCGGGCTGCTCCCCCTCCCCCTGAAGTATCTTGAAAACACGCTGCGAGACATCACAAACCCTGGTAACTTGGAGGTGTCACATCAATCATGAGCCTGCCCTGTACCCACAGAAACTGCAATCTGTCCCCCTCACTATGTCGTCCTCAATAACTATTGCTCTCCTCCACTTTCCCCTACCCTTCTGATCACAGGGACAAACTCTGTGCCAGAGATCTTTACCCCATGGTTTACCCCTCGTAGCTCATCCCATACAAACACACACACACACACATACGCATAAGTGTGTGTGTGTGTGTGTGTACATTCAGAATATTTGGAATGGATGGTCGGCCATTTGAATGTTCTTCCCGTCACATGTGCGACCTATATGTATGTACATATATATAAATGTGTGTCCACATGCATGTATGTGTGTCTGTGCATATTTATTTAAAAGTTGCAAAAGCACATTGAGTAAAACAGAATTTATTCAAAAAAATCTGATTTTGTGGAGTGTTCTCTCCTTGGAAAATACCTCAGTCACTTAAGACCAGCCATAAACACCCCCTGAGTGAATATCTATTACTCACTAGAGATACAGAGGTGACTTTTGAAGTCGATGACGTTTCTCATGTCGCTGAACCTGCGCTGTGTTAAATTCTGGAAAGGAGGTTTAGCTCGCTTCATATTACTAATTTTGCTGCAAACTTGCACAGTCCATAAAAACAATCCAAAAATTATTAGGTTTATCTCATTGGACACTTTGCCTGTTATCAGAAAAACTGGAATACAAATGACAAATATGTATTTACGTACTGCTATGAAGATTACAGAATTCAAACAGGAATTTTTTCGTGTCTTGTCATGAGATATGGTTGGGCGAGATGAGTGAGCAGCAAATGAACTCATTCCCTTCTCTGTGATTGCAGCCAAATTTTCCAATGCAACAGATGAAAGAACAAAGGTGCATTACATCGGCAGGTCAGTTTCAACTCACGATAGTGTAGTTTCACTTTGATGTTCGCTATCTTCTAAAGTATTAGCTGAGTGGGGAGATCAGGATCCTGAAGGTATGCTGAGACATTGCGAGAATTATTCCCACACTGTTGGCATCACTTTATATCATAAACCAGTAATGCAGCGGACTGAGCTAACCGGCTTCCATTTAATGCTGAGCTAACACACAGAGCTCAATTCTTTTACAATTTATAGAAGTTCATGTGGAACAAGCTGCTAAACCTTTCCTCACAATCCGCTCATTCTATACTTAGTCGTGCTCAGTTGCAGGTGTTATGAGATTTCTTTCCAATAAACGTTAATCAATTAGAGAGTGTGCACCGAACGCGTACCCATGATGTCCACCCAGATTCCCTGTCCCTGTGAAATTCATTCCTTGCGTGTCTGCACGTGATTTCACAAATATATTAGAATCAGCTTCTGAATTTTTTTTCCTGAGAAAACGTAAACATATTCGAGTTCAATAGCTGTAGAAGGAAAAAGATTGCGAGCTCCAAACTTCTCTTTATCATTCATCGCTGGTTTTGAAGTTCTATAATCTTGAAATTGATCCATCTGAATGAGGGAATTTCCCCCCTGTTTACTCTCGCTAAATTCACATCGCCTAGAAACCTTCTATACGGACACAAGTCAGTTTTACCTGGTGTCACGCCTCATGATCTATTCATCTTTTGCACCATTCCATGAAACCCCGCTTTGTCTTTTCAAATGGCATTGTCCCCCACTACATCGTTGGCTTCCTTTCCATTATTCTGTTTCCAAGTGGACGCGTTTGAAATGCGATTCCTGTCAAAGATGCTCTACTTTTGATGTTGCCCATATCAGAAACAATAAATCCTGATTCCCTTACCAAGAAATGAACTCAAACCACAGCGGTGAAAACGCTGCATTGTAACCACTAGTCGACCAGGAAGGACGGCATGTGCAATTGTATCTTCTCTGAACAGCATAGCTTTCTTTTCCTGCGATGAGAAATTCCTTCCAAAAAAAGAGTGTTCGTGAAACCGTGCCTTTACACCACAGATTAATACATTTTGTCAGTGCCAGTCGTCAAACATCCAAATACTCTCGTTTCCAGTTTCCACTAATTGGCCCACAGCCTGACATCTGAAGTATTCACCTGAATGTGACTTTCCCTGCAAGGTTTTAATCTCAAATGCACCAGCGAATGCGACTGATGTCAGATACCGTCAAATTTGTTCATGAACTGTGGGAAAACTGATCCTCATTTTGACCCATAGAGGGAACAATACAGACATCTTTTGAAAGTGACAAAGGCCTCAAGAGAGCCCAACTTCCATAAAATGTGGAATTGACCCGTTTGGCCTCTTTTTTCTTCACTACAAGCTTTAAAATCCGATTGTGTTTACATTATCAGAGGGTTAAACAGGCAGGAGGCTGTCCTTCGAGGACTGCCCCAATTGTGAATAAATGGTACCCGCTAATTGTTGACTTCTCCACCTTTGAGGCAGTCTGGCTAGCTGTGCTCTTCAAGCCTACTACTTGTTTAATTTGAAATCCAGCAGATTCCTATCTTTACATACGGAATGGAAGCATTCAGCCGCAACCCTGTACGTATTCGTCCTCCACTGTTTCACCGTCACGTTACTGCTTCTAATGAGTCATGTTGTTCTTCCTATCAAACGAAGGCATTGTTCGCATCAGAAGCTTGTCATCCTCATGTTTCTCGAAGGTAAAATACGGATGTGGACTTCTAAACTGAAACAGAAGCGGCCCGGTCTGCGTGAAAATAACTTCCTGCTGTTACTTCAAAGATAATTCCTAACAACGTAGAGAACGCACCTTCCGATGCTTGCTGCAATAGTTGCAAGAAAATTCCGGGTTTACGTAACAAGTGCTTGAATCACTAAGCGATGGAAGCACTAACCCAGGCGCCGTTTTGCGACTGACAAAAGACGATGACCTCTAGCAGAAATACTTCGGTCATCTCAATTTTGTGATACAAGCTTCGTTTTGAGTGACAAAATAAGACTTGAAACCCACTTCTTTGATCACTTGTTGGATATAACAGTTTGTCAGCTTCCCAACGTCTCATAATGAGACAGGGATCAACATTTGTTTAAACTCCATCAGAGTAAAAGCTTTGAATTATTTTTTATATAAAAGACACGATGTAGTATTGATATTAGTAAATTGCCCTGATTTTAGAATGTATAACAGTTTTGTTTTCTTAATTACGTGGTGAGTAATTCCTTTCCTATAGCCTGGTGCGATTTACGTCGCTTCAAGATTTCATAATTTCTTACCTTGGCCGATGTCGTTTAGGCACCAAACGTGAAACAGTTCAAATCGAACATACTCCGGAGTTTGGAATTCGAGGGAATTCAGATATCCGAGAGAGCACATTAAAACATAATCTTGGGTGCTGTGTCCGCTGGCTGGGTTGGTATACTATTGACAAGCTCTATTTACTCTTGAGTGGCCTGGAAGACATAACAGTGATAGATACAGGGAAGACAGTCAAGAGATTTGTAGACAATGATGAAAACTTTGAAATTTAGCTGCCCGGTGAACGGTGAGTAACCCTTGTTGAGAGTATTCCCACATGCAGGAGAGGTTTTGGAAGACCTCAGGATTACATCATTGGGTGAATAACCTGCAACTCCTTCCCTTCCACCATGTGGGAGCCCTTGTGGAAAGACAAAGCTGCGAAGGCCGCAGTGCACGTTTGGGAAAATGTGCGTCCGTAAAATTGTCATTCAGGTAATGCACAATGAAATAGTGAACAGAACGCAAGTACACCCTTGAATAGAAGCAGAGGGAGTTAGACCATACAACATACAACATAGAACATTACAGCGCAGTACAGGCCCTTCGGCACTCGATGTTTCGCCGACCTGTCATACCAATCTGAAGCCCATCTTACCTACACTATTCCATGTTCGTCCATATGCTTGTCCAATGACGACTGAAATGTACTTAAAGTTGGCGAATCACCTACCATTGCAGGCAAAGCATTCCACACCCTTACTACTCTCTGAGTAAAGAAACTACGTCTGACATCTGTCCTATATCTATCACCCTTCAATTTGAAGCAATGCCCCCTCGTGCTGGTCGTCACCATTCTTGGAAGAAGGCTCTCCATGTCCACCCTATCTAACCCTCTGATTATGTTATATGTTTCTATTAAGTCACTTCTCAACCTTCTTCTCTCTAACGAAAACAACCACAAGACCCTCAGCCTTTCCTCGTAAGACCTTCCTCCTTACCAGGCAACATCCGAGTAAATCTCCTCTGCACCTTTTCCAAAGCTTCAACATCCTTCTTATAATGCGGTGACCAGAACGGTACACAATATTCCAATTGCGGCCGCGCTAGAGTTTTGTACAGCTGGAGCATAACCTCATGGTTCCAGAAGTCGATTCCTCTATTAATAAAAGCTAAAACACTGTATGCCTTCTTAACAACCCTGTCCACCTGGGTGGCAAAGTTCAAGGATCTCTGTACCTGAACACCGAGATCTCTCTGCACATCTACACTACCCGGAAACTTTCTGCAACTGTAATACTGTCCTTGACCAACAATGCTACACACCCCCCTCTGTTACATTCTTCTCTGTTCTTACTGAAACATCTAAATCCTGGAACCTGCAAAACCCATTTCTGACCCTGCTCTATTCGGGTCTACGGAATGGCCATAAAAATGAATTCCCAGGTACCAACCCATGCTGCAAGTTCAACCACCTTATTTCGGATGCTCCTGGCGTTGAAGTAGACACACTCCAAACCAACTTCTTTCTTGCCAGTGTCATCTTGCGTGCATGAAACTTGATTTTGTACCTCCCTACACTCAACCTTTTCTTTCCGTGAACTACAATTTTGGTTCCCATCCCCCTGCTGGACTAGTTTAAACACACCCCAATAGCCTTAGCGAATATCGCCCCCAGGATATTGGTAACTCTCTGGTTCAGATGAAGACCATCCAGCTTTTAGAGGTCCCACCTACCCCAGAAAGAGCCCCAATTATCCAAGAATCCAACCCCCCCCCCCCTCCCCGCATCATCCATGTGGCCACATGTTCAACTGCTCTCTCTCCCTATTTCTTGCCTCTCTAGCACCAGAGCAGGGTGGGAATTTGAAAGGACGCATGGATGTGTACTACGAGCATGTCGTCCAAACGAATGAATTTCAGATTGAGCTGAAGAAGAGTTGAGACGTGGAAGAGTTAGTGATGTTCATGAAGTGCAAGTAGGCTGACATGGTGATTATGGTGATATGGGGTTAATAACACATCACGAAGTTAATAATATCACCATAGTTATGACGTGTCTTTTCAGATTTAGACAATTGCCAGGGAGGAAATTGAATCAGTGGCGAGGCATTTTCTCCCAGCACGTGGTCGATGATGCCTTCCAACTCATCTCATCCACTTTCCTCAATTCCGCTCCCAAAGCCCTTCCCTCAAACTATAACGAGGATGGAACTCCCTTCTAAATCACTTTAAAACCCAGCAACGTCTATCGACATCATGTCATCCTCCCGTATTTCCGTCAGCTGCAAATGAACCCCACCAACTAAGATGTGCTTCCCTCCCCACCCCTATCCTTTTTCTCCAAAGATCTTTCCTTCTTTGACTCCCTTATCAAGTGCACGCCCCCACCAAACCGCCATCCCCTCCCAGCAACCTTCTCATTACAACACGGGGATTTGAAAAACTATTTCCAAGGCCCCAAAGGACCCTTCCATGCCCATCAGTGTTTCACCTGCATTTCCACCATGTAATTTACTGTATCCATTGCTCTTTTTGCAGTCTCCTCGACATTGACGAAATTGTATGCCTAAGTACAGACCACGTTGGAAAACATCTCTGGGACACCCGCACCAAACAACACCACTGGCTCCTGGTCGAATACGTCAACTCTCCCTCCCACAGAGCCAAATTAACTCAGGTCCAGGGCTTCCGCCGCTCTCATTAACTGTCCTATCTGTCCATCTTCCTTCCCACTTATCTGCTCATCCTGCGCTGCGACCTATCATCATCACTCCCACCTCTATTCACCTAACACACTCACAGCTACCTTGTCCCAACCTCACCCGCGCCCATTTGTCTCTCTATACCTCGGTTCACAAGCCTCTTTCTGATAAGGGCTCGTGCCCGAAACGTCGATTGTCCTGCTCATTCGTTGCTGTCTGTCCTGCTGTGCTTTTCTAGTATCACACTTTCGACTCAGTGGCGAGGCAGTGGATTTTGAGGTTGGGACTGAAGTCAGAGGTTTCAGTTTAGCAATGATTCAATTGTAAGAAATGTCTGCTCCAACAGGACTGGATGTCATGAGCAAGTGAGACGAATTCAAGCCCGTGGAGGTGACCATCTTGAATTTCCACAGACATATATCAGGGTGCAGTACGGAAAACTGCTGAATAAGTGGCCCTGGATTGAGGCTTGGCTGACTAGCAGAAGGCAGACAGTTGGGTAAAGAGGTCTCTTCCAGGATGGCAGCCCGTGACTAGTGGAGTTTAGAGGAGTCAGTGTTGGCACCACAGCTATTCACATTATGTATGGATGATCCATTCAAAGGAACTAAGGGTGTTGTTGCTCCATTTGAAGAAGACACAATGATAGGTGGAAGGGCAGATCTTATTGATGAAGCGGGCATGCTGAAGAATGACTTGAAAGGACTGAGTGCTTCGAAAAAAAATAGTTGCAATTGGCATACTTTCTGGAAAATATGTGGCCATATGTTTGGTGGAAAGAGTAGAGGCATAGACAATTTCATGAAAGCAGAAAGATTTCAAATTTCAATTTTCTCTTATGTTCCGCATGCAATTTCAGTTTGTGATGAGGAAGGCAAATACAATGTAGGCTTCTGTTCAAGCTAATGAGAATGAACGGGCAGAGGTTTACAGCTCAGTCAATAGGAGGCTCTGGACTGATGCATTTGGAACATTGGGAGTAGGTTTTGGTCCATACCTAAGTGATGATACGTTTTCGGTGATGGAGAGGAGGCTTATTATGGCTGACTCGGTGCTGAGGACTAATGCCTTGCAGCCTCAGTGATGTTGGTTCAATATCTACTTTGGACGACTGTGAATTTGGAGTTGGTGCATTCTCTCCGTTTCAGCCTGGGTTTCCTCCACAGACTAAAGATGTGTGGCTGACGTTCTTTGGTCATGGGGAATGCAGTGTAAAGGAATTGGGTGGAGGTGTGAGTTTGGGTGCGATTCTCTTCGCAGGATTAGTAGGGATTTCTTGTTCCAAATGGCCTGCTTCCACATTGTCGGTATTCCATAAGAACAGCGTTGATGGCAGGGATTTAGGCCTTGTCGTAAGAATTTTTTTAAAGGAGGTGACAGCTTCCATATAAACACATGGTTTCAAGTGAATGTCTTGAACGATATAGGGAGTGGAGAGGCATTCTGAAGGAGAACATCATAAAGGTCAATCGAGAATATGAGATAGCCTCAGAACATAAAGTTAAATATAATCTGAAGAGATTCTACAAGTACATCAAGAACTTGAGAACAAAGAGGACCACTTTAATATGAAAAAAGATCACCTTTGTCTTGAATCTCAGCAGATGGAGAGACATATAATGTTCACTTCGCGTCAGTCTACACCTTGGAGAACAAAATGGCGGGTAGAACTTAATATTGATGGTTTGAAAGAAGTTCACATTGAAAAGGGAATGTGGTGGAGAACATGGAAAATATGAAGTTGGTTATTTCTCTGAGATTTGATCTCCGGAATCCCGCAACATTGTGGGATGTTAGGGAAAGAAACTGCTGGCCCTTCGTGGAAATATTTTTATCATCTATTATTACGAGTGAAGTGCCGAACGACTGGAGGATGGCTAATGTTATGCCTTTATTTAGAAAGGAATTAATTAAGAAGCCTGGGATCGGTAGACCTGTGTGTCTGGTTATGGTCGTGGGTAAGTTGTTGGATGCAATTCTAAATGATAGGTTTTATTTGAATTTTTAGATTCAAGGAATGAATCGGGATAATCAGCATGGTTTTGCACAAATTTGATTGAGTTTTTTGAGGGCGTAACCAAGAAGATCAATGAGGACATAGTGGTAGACTTTGCTCACTTGGACTTTAATAAATGCTTTCACAGTTCCACACGGTTCACTAATTCATAAAGTTAGATCACAAAGAGATCAATGTAAGGTTTCTAAATAGATATAAAATTAGTTTATTAGCAGGCTGCTGAGAATGGTGGTGGAGGGTAGTTTTCAGACTGGAAGACTGTTACCAATGGTGTCCCATTGGCTGAACGCACATTCATTTGTTTCATTTAAATAAATGATGTAGGTGGGAAGATAGAAAGTATGGTAAGTAAGTTTGCAAAATTGCAAGTAGAATGGACAATACATAGTTGATGTAAGGGTGTGAAGCGATTTTCTCATCAGGTCAGCTGCTCTCTGGCCGCAAGTTTAAAAAGCGTGAGATGGGCGGGGGGGGGGGGGAGTAGTGAAGGGCCGTTCTTCCATCGTGAAGGGCACATTATCAGACATCCATCTATTCTCGTCCCGGTTTGCAGCAATGAGATTCTCTCTGTAATCTTAAATGACATAACAATGGTACTGAAAGTTGACCTGGGCACACTGTTGTAACTCCTTTGAGGAACGTATTCTCAGGTTCACATACAGAGGCAATCACACAGGCACATTCCACGACAGTGACAGAGTCCTCAGGATTATACCCACTCCATGTGCTTTATGTCTGCAAGTTTCCCTGGAGAAAGGCTGCTTTAAGTGGAATACAAAGCACTTCGCTAGAAAATGTGCACCGTTGTGGTGAACCGGAATATGAAATGGATACTGAGCTGAAATAGTCGGACACGCTTCTCATGTGTAACTTTCAATAACACAAATCCCACCAAACAAGCCCCCTGGCTCCTGGGACCTGACAGGATAGCTCCCGGCAGACATTCTTCACCAAAAATAACGGACACACGGCAAAATCTAAACACTTTCACGTCTCGTCTTGTTCTGTTTCTATTCCTGTAACACCTCCAGCTTTCTCTAAACGTCTAGTCCCGATGTCAATGAACTGTTTGATCTAAACACAGTCACATTGAGAAAGTAATCTTTATCTCAAAAGCAGAGCCATGAAATGTCAGCTGCACGGGCTTGCTCTCGCCTGGGTAATGAGATATCAGGTCTTATCGTTCTGATTATCATATAGACTGATTCCACAAATATGCACCGTAACAGTTATTACCAATTGAGATGTCCCAATGAATACCATGACTGACAGTAAGATCAGGGGAGAGTAACTTCGACTCCTTCCTCACCGAGGGACATATTTCAAAGGATGTTCTTTTACTTCACAAACTGACCTCCTCACAGCTGGCCATGGAATTGTCTTGCACAACAATACCCTTTGGATCACTAAGTCAGGACCAGTCCAACACAATCCCCTGAACTGTTCTTATCCCATCTGGCGTCACTTGATTCAGAGGGGCAAACATATTCAGTAATGGAAGTATGCAACTAAATGGGTCTTACCTGCTCTGGAGTTTTCTGCCTTTTCCATCCTGACAGGCGGTTGGTTGCAGTTTCCTAACGTTCCTTATCTGAGTTATACGCATTTCACATAATTCTGCGATTTCAATTTCAAATAAATGCAGAGAACAAGCACGCTTCAAGTTCCCGCTCGACTCTCAGTCACAGTACGCAAAATGTTGAACTGCGTGAGGAATCCACAGTGGATTTAATACTAATCGCCTCAACCACGTGGCCACCACTGCCGAAGCGCGCTACTAAACTGGTTTCAAATTCTCCCTCCCTGTGGAGTTGAGGGATAGATAATCACTGTTCGGTTTGTTTGAATTCAATCACCACAGTTTCGACAATGTTAAATGTCAGGACATGTGTGGTCTGTGTAAACAATCTCGATGGTTGAAATGGTTATTCAGTTAAAAAGAAATGGAGAAATTGCAGGAGAAACTAAACAGATCTGGCAGCATCTGGGGAGAGACAAATAGAGACAACGATTCAGAGCTTCTTCAGTAGTTTCTCAGAACGCTATCTTCTCTCAGAGGTACTGACAAACCTGCCGAGTTCCTTGAGCAGTTTCTGTTTTTGTTTTAAATTCCGAGTGTCCACAATCCTTCACTTGCCATTCAACAATAGAGAAACGCATTTGTGGTTCCTCATTGGATTTGGTTTCCGTTTGGATACATATCCCTGACCCTATTAAAAGAAATTCTCTGGCTGCACTCTGATTAGCTTGTCCTATTATTTTTGTGTTGTACAAGTTGTTGTCCTCGACATCACTCTGCATTGCTACTCGGTGGATGTGGAACAATCCATCTTCCGGAACTACACTGGCCCCACCCCCCACCTTTTCCTCCGCTACATCGATGACTGTATCGGCGCCGCCTCGTGCTCCCACGAGGAGGTTGAACAGTTCATCCACTTCACCTACACCTTCCACCCCGACCTCAAATTCACCTGGACAGTCTCAGATTCCTCCCTCCCCTTCCTCGACCTTTCTATTTCTATCTCAGGTGACCGAATCAACGCGGACATCTACTACAAACCAACCGACTCCCACAGCTACCTGGACTACACCTCCTCCCATCCTGCCCTCTGTAAAAACGCCATCCCATTCTCCCAATTCCTTCGACTCCGCCGCATCTGCTCCCAGGAGGACCAGTTCCAAAAACGCACATCCCAGATGGCCTCCTTCTTCAAGGACCGCAATTCCCCCCCCGACGTGGTCGACGATGCCCTCCACTGCATCTCTTCCACTTCCCGATCCGCCCTTGAACCCCGCCCCTCCAACCGCCACCAGGACAGAACCCCACTGGTCCTCACCTCCCACCCCACTAACCTTTATGTACAGCGCATCATCCGCCACCATTTCCGCCACCTCCAAACGGACCCCACCACCAAGGATATATTTCCCTCCCCTCCCCTATCAGCATTCCGTAAAGACCACTCCCTCCGTGACTCCCTCGTCAGATCCACACCCCCCACCAACCCAACCTCCACTCCCGGCACCTTCCCCTGCAATCGCAGGAGGTGCAATGCTTGCGCCCACACCTCCCCCCTCACCTCCCTCCAAGGCCCCAAAGGAAACTTCCATATCCGCCACAGATTCACCTGTACCTCCACACATATCATCTATTGCATCCTTTGCACCCGATGTGGCCTCCTCTATATTGGGGAGACGGGCCGCCTGCTTGCGGAGCGTTTCAGGGAACACCTCTGGGACACCCGGACCAACCAACCCAACCACCCTGTAGCTCAACATTTCAATTCCCCCTCCCACTCCACCAAGGATATGCAGGTCTTTGGACTCCTCCATCGTCAGACCACAGCGAAACGACGGTTGGAGGAACAACGCCTCATCTTCCGGCTAGGAACCCTCCAACCACAAGGGATGAACTCGGATTTCACCAGTTTCCTCATTTCCCCTCCCCCCAGCCTGTCTCAGTCAAATCCATCAAATTCAGCACCGCCTTCCTAACCTGCAATCTTCTTCCCGACCTCTCCGCCCCCACCCCAGTCTGACCTATCACCCTCACCTTGACCTCTTTCAACCTATCACATTTCCGACGCCCCTCCCCCAAGTCCCTCCTCCCTATCTTTTATCTTAGCCTGCTGGACCAACTTTCCTCATTCCTGAAGAAGGGCTAATGCCCGAAACGTCCTTTCTTCTGTTCCCTAGATGCTGCCTGACCTGCTGCGCTTTTCCAGCAACACATTTCCATCTCTGATCTCCAGCATCTGCAGACCTCATTTTCTACTCGGTGGATAAGAACAGCGATCGCTCCATGCGTGGGTACACCCTCTTTTATGTTAACAACCAAACGAGAGGACTAATTGCTTCTCAGTGACTGGGGAGTTCCCTTGTTGCAGGCCCCTCGCAGTATCTCCAAAAGCAGACTGTCAGTGAACTCAAGTTTTCTACGGCCCTTCGCAGAATGAAAATTGCCTTCAATTGATTTGATGTTTCCAAAATGAATTCTGGGGCATTCATTGTGGACCATGGGAACAGTCTGATCTCACGCTTTGCAGACACATACATGTCACCAGGATACAACTCTCCTAAAACTGGGAGTTTCTCCCTTCGAGCCTTATGAGGAACATTTTTCTGACCTCGGTAAAAACTCGGAAAACTGTTCGGCCAAAAAAAAAAACAGATGGTGTGGGAACAGCTGTTCCTCTGTTCCTGAGTCGTGGGAGAACAGCAACCTCTCAGTGATGAGCTGTACGCACTGACGAACGTCGCCACAGAGCGTCAATGACGTCAATGATCCTCGAATGCAAGCTGCATCCTGCTCCTCCCATATTGACAATCGTCCTTAATTAGCGTTACTTTTCCGAAATAAATACTGTTAAGTTCACGGTGAAGACATGGGAATAGTCTGATCCCACACTCTACAGACACACCCATCACACCGCAAACCAGTTATCCTCCTACGGTGATCGTCTCACTTCCAGCCTTTCAGTGTCCTATCTGTTCCCGTGTTTTCTAATTGCCCCGGAGCTGAGATGAGATTTGACATCCTGACTTGCAGGAACGTGGATCCATCAATATCACAGATCAGTTCATATCTGGAGAACATCAGAGTCAAAGTAACGGCCTCCGAAAGAATGGAAAAATTTCTAAACTTTTAAAGTGACAACATTTTCCCAGAAACTTTTCACAATCCTCTGTTTTGCATCATGTACAGAGATATATTAACCTCCTTTGTCAAGAGATTCCAGACTCTGGGATGTTTTGTTTGGAGCACTTTGGATGCTGCCTGACTTGCTGCGCTTTTCCAGCAACATATTTTCAAACTACTCAGGACACCTGGCAGTGGTGATTAGTGTCAAGTTGATCTTCATCAATGCGTATCGTGAGTTGTCTGTCCTCTATAATGTTTCCTACAGTCACGATGTGCAACATTGTTTGTCCAATTTTGTACTGCATATGGTGAATATTGGGTCCTTTTTGGTGAGTTGTTGTCAAACGGGGCTTTCGGTTTATGCTGTCTCATAACTCCAAGTGGTCAGAGAAATCTGGCTTTACGTGCTGTAACATTTTTTTTTACCTATAATGATGCGTACTAGGTGTCTTGAGTAATGGCATGTGTTGATTTTGGCAATGAATCTGCGGAAATATCTATAGTTGCAAAATATTACTGGAGGATCCAGTAAACAACACAACCGGCTGGTCCGAGTAGCAATGCAGAGTGATGTCGAGGACAACAAATTCGACTTGTACAACACAAACATAATAGGACAAGCTAATCAGAGTGCAGCCAGAGAATTTCTAGAATAACGAGAATCATCCAATGACTCCATCAAAAAAACAGGTTGATCTGGACCCAACATATCGGGACATGCAAAGAAACGAGAAGAACCAGCAACTGAAAGCAGTGAGGAGGAAATCAAACCAATTCGAAATGCTGCAGGACAGCAGCGCTTCACACGAATTTCATCTGCCTTGAAGATATCACAAAGAAAGCGGAGGAAACGGCTGCAAACCAACTTCCCAAAACCACCGAACATCCCCACACCATCTGCACCCTTCACCAGAACTACAGATCTTTACAGAAACCTTGAACCCCAGAAAAAGTCAGAGCCGCCCCAGCGGGAATATGAGCCCTGGCCTCCCACGTGACAACTGAGGTGACGAAACGCCACCCGATGGATGTCAGAGCTATCTGACGCTGCAAGCTACTTGTGCATGCTCTTGTCAATAACACCTGCTTGATTATCCTTATCCCATTTTCCATCATTTAACGTTGTATGCCTCAAGCATTACAAATTCACAGTTAAATATCTCTGAAGGTTATTCGAATTTCTGCCGCTCTGACGCATAGAGACAGTGATGTCCAGATTCCAACCACTCGCAGGCTGATAAAGTTATTTTATTTACAGCTACTCGAACTTTTATGACTCATACCTTAAATCTATGGCTACTTTTCGATTGATCCCTCCACCATAGAGCGATTTTTCATAAAGTTTACCCAATCCATGCCCCTCATTATTTCCTACATCTCAATACTGTCTCCTCTCAATCTCTCCTGCTTTCACAAAAATAAGGCCAGCCTGTCTGAACTCTATCATAGCTGAAGTTCTTCAATCCAGACAATATATTGGCAAATCACTTCTGCACCGTTTCCACAGTTGTCATATCGCTTTTGTTATGTGGATTGCAGAATTGTACTAATAATCTAGCGAGAGACGAATCAAAACTTGAAATAAATGTGCAGAATTCACAAATATTGGTCGATTCCAATAAAGTCTCTTTCCCTCGAAACTGTTCTGTGTCCTTTTCATGAACCCAGTGCTCCAGTGATCTCTGGTCCATGCAAATCAAACACTATACATCAGGAATGATAACCCAACCACATTATCTGATTGCATTACGTGTCTTAAAGGTCCTCATTGTGGCATTGGGGCACGTTCACCGAACAAGAGTTACAGCTGCAACACTAACTTCACGGTGTCAATGTGAAAGCAAATGTTAATTTGTGCAATGCCCCAGTGACATGGGAGGATGGATGAAAAGGAAGAATAGTGATTTAGAAAGGGAGAACATCACCGAGATTGGGTGGAGATAAAGTTTGAAGCAATAAAATCATCACCGTATAGAGTATTTTAACTTTAAATTTGAATGTTCCCTTTCTGCGTTTGTTTCACAGAGGTTATATGGAGTAACATGGAACAAATGTGCATTGCTGATACTCGGATTTGAATGGAGGTTGCTTCGGCCACAATGCAGAGGATGAGCCACTATACGATCACATGAAAAACTCAACAGTAAAAGCAACAAATGCAATGGCTGAGATTGGCGAGGTACAGCACCACAAGCACAAGAGGACAACCCACTGAGATTGGAATGAATCGTCATCTTAGATGTCCTCAGTGGCTGTGGAGATTCCATCATTGAGAATGTTGAAGGCTGAGTTCAATAGATTTCTTGCACAGATGAAATGTACAGGCGCTAGTGCACAAATTGTTGAAATGTAGGTTTAAATAACAACGAAGTTTCACATTATTACGTTATCAGTGCCGCGGGACAACGTAGTAACGACTGTTGAACACTCACATCACACCGATTCCCAGGTCTGGAATCAGAGAAATTTAGTGGTGCAGTGGCGAAGATCCAATCAGAAATTGGGAGTGGAATGAACGCGTGGATCTCTACTCTATCTGCCAGTGACAAAGTCCGTGAGCATGCAGTCCTTTTATGAAGGCAGAGATGCGCCTGAAACGCCCAGGCTGGGAGCTCCAAACTCGGCTGAACAAATTCTGTTGACATGGAATAGGGAGCAGTGGGAGCAGAGGCTGGGAAGTCTAATCTCATCTGGATACACTTCAATTGACATGGAAACCTTGAGTTGATAGAAAGTATGCTGAGCGATTTTAATCAGAACTGAACTAGTTTTCGGCAGCATACATTTTTGTGGATTGAGGGAGGATCTGCCCCAGGGAATTGTCACAATTATAAATAAACATTTTGCAAAGACTGAGCTCGTTCAGGACTGTGAAATGGACTAATTATCATTGCACTGTGACATTTCTCATATTCCGACTCTGCAGCCGGTTAATGTTCTGGAAGGATATTTTAAAAATCTTTTTTTTTGTGTTATTCAATTTCCTGCAAGCTTGTTCTGGTCTGGTTATTGATGTAACGTAAACAATCGAAATCAATATGATGCTAGGATTCGGTTCGAGGTTCCGTCGAATTACAGAAGAACAACAGGAGAGTAGACGTGAAATTTATCAGAACAGCAGTGATCAAAATGAATGGACGGGCAGACAGACAGTGAAAGAAAGCTTCATGGTGTTAAATGTGCTTTCTTTGCCAATGAAACTTACCGTGTCACAAAGTGGTGACTATTGAGGTCAAGCAATGTGGGTGATAATATTTGCTGGTTTTGCGAATGTCTCACCTGCGCTGATAGGAATGGAGCTTTTAAGTCCTCCTACACAGAGTGAGGCAGGGAGAAAGTAAACACAGCAAGCTCCAAAAAAAACATAAACATTTCTTCTTTTCTGAACATCAGTCCCGAACTGACTAAGATGACCTTTGCAAAATTATTTTACACCATGTTAGATGAGGAGTTACAGATTCGAACACGGAAACCAAATTATGTATCAAGATTAAATCATGCCACTTTATTCGCTAAAACAAATGCAACATGGAAGTTTTACCTTCTGACTCGCAGTAATTCTTGCACAATATCATAAATTTGTTTCCCATGAAACGGGAATAGCTGCTCTTTCTCTAACGTCTTAAACGTATTAAAACCTCGGTATGTTGAGCAAATCACACCTGAATCGTTTTTGATCTCTGTAGAACAACTTCAACTTCTCCACCCTGATCTTAGATGTCATATTCCGCATTTCTTTGACTGTTCTGATAAATCTCCTTTTCGATTTATCCACAGACATTCACATTCTTTCTCGAGATCACCTGTTTGCGCAAACCCAAATGCTGTGTATTCATGTGGGTGATATTATCACACACAGGTAATTGCTCAGGAACATTACCCTGATTCCTGTGTATTTCCTCAACAGTGAGCGTTTTCTCTGACCAGTGCTTCTGATTTCGTTCGTGCTGCTGGGTATAGCATTTGATTACCAACATGAAATCAAATAAATCAAATACATTACTTCAGGTTTTTTTTACTAATAATCTACTGTTACAACCTGACATAACCTTTTGTACTGTCCACTCTCCGACCAATCTTGTTCTGATCTGCAAACTCACTGACCATGCTTTATACATTTTTATCTAAATCATTTGCATGAATGAAAAACGAAAGTTGGTTCAGCCTTAAACACTGTGCAACACAGCTGGTAACAGTCCTCCAGTCAGAACACTGCCTTCCACCTCGGTTCATGCCTTCTACCAAGAAACTAATTTTATATCTTATTGTAAAGCTTACGTTCCATTCTATGTTATCGAACTTTAAAAATTAATCAACCTTGTGGAACCTTTTAAAAGGATTTATTAGATTCCATCTGAACAATGCCTACCACTTAGTCCTCATCAATATTCTTGGTTACGTCCTCAAAAAACCCAACCACGTTTGTGAGACAGAAATTCCCTCGCACAAAACCAAACTGATTAGCGCTATTCATTCCTCGTCTCTCAAAATACTTATAAATCCGAAAGTTCAGAATTACTTCCAACAACTTAACAACGACCTTAGGAAGCCTCACAGGTCTATCATTTTCAGTTTTCTCCATTCATCCCTTCCTCAACAAAACCACACCCTATTTCTACAAACAGCCCAACAGTTTATTTCCCTGTTTTCCCAAAAAGCCCTTGCTGCACGACATCAGATCCCAGAGAAATATCCAACTTTATATTTTCCAAGTCTTCCGGAACTTCCTCTTTACAATGTGAACCACCTTCAAAACATCAATGTTTGTAGCCTCCATTTCGTTCACTAATGTGAAATGAATATTTAATATCTCTCCCCTCTGCTAAGGTGCAAGACATATGTGAGCTCTTGCACCTTTCTGGGATCCTATTTGGTCTCTAGCTCTGAAAGTACTTATAAAATATCTTTACTATATCCTTAAATTTATGTGCTAAGGCTATCTAATATGGTCGTTTTGCCTTCATGATTTCCTTTGAAGAATGCCCCTCCACTCCTCATATTGTTCAAGAGATTGACTTGAGATCGCATGTTTACATGGAAACTGTGATTTTTTTTAAAAAAAATAATTCTTATACGACAATTCTTATATCTCTCATCCCTGCGATCAACGTTGTTCTAATAGAATCCTGAAAATGTGCGAAAAGGCAAATCAGCCCAAGAAGAACCAACGAAACATACGAAGATCATTGCACTTAAGCTCACACCTCTCCCCGATTCCTGTAACTCTGCATTTCCCATGGCAAAATGACGTCAACAAAGTATTTGTCTTCTGTGGAGGAAACTGACGCAGACACGGAAAGAACTTGCAAACTGCAGACAGTCGCCCGACGAAGAAATTGAACCAGCGTTGCTGAGGCTGGAGACAGCAGTGCTCACCACTGTGTCAGCCATTTTAAACCTCCTATCCACCACTCATAATACATCTTCCCTTAGACATTAGGGCAAAAGCAATTCTAGATAATCCAAATGCGTCTGACGAGAGCCTCTTATCGCTTCATTTGCAAACCTCTGCAGTTGGTTCTTAACTTGCTTGAATGAATGCAAACATTGCATTTACTCTCCTAACAGCCAACATAACTTGCATGTTAAACATCAGATAAACCTCAACTAGATTTCTCAAGTGCCTTTAACCGATCTCTGAAGCCTTTCCGCGTCACAAAATGGTCTATGCCTCTAATCATGCCATTACGTTATGACCTCTCTCTTTTCCACACAGTGTTCTAATTGCAAACTTTTTTATCCAAGCATTCAGCAAGTCCACGTAATTCTGCAGCCTGCCCGCTTCCTCAAAACGATCTGTCCTTCTATCTTTTGTTGTGTATTCTTCAAAATATCAACAACATTCTCGGGTCCTTTGACCCGATCATTCACGCATAACGGGAATAGTTGTGGTGCCAAGACTGACCCTTGCTGAACCCCACACGTCACGCTCGGCCATCCTGGAAAAGACCCCTTCACCCAACTGCTTTCATCCAGTCAGCCCAAATTCAAGCCATGCCAGTACTTTGCCCCTCAAACCATAGATTCTTTTTTCGCAGTTTCCAATCCTGCACCTTGACAAATGCCTGCTGCGAATTCAAGCTGATCAAACTCTCAGAATATAATGTTTCTCACTTGCTCATTACTTCCTCATAGAATTCTATTACATTTGTCCTTAAGAACCTGTGTTGATTCTCCAAGTACTACGGAATCACATCCTAATATTGACCTCTCCTACGGTATTGAATACAGAATTGATTTGTTTGACAAATATCTAATATATTAAAACTTTGCTTTCAGTCCTGAATGTCACGAACAACGAAGTCCAATCGCATTTGAGAGATGTAACATCTTCGCTGTGTTAAGACAGACCCGCGGGGTCCCGTCTTTGCGTGTTCTTTCGGAAGGAGAGACTCACACTGGCAACTATGGTTAGACGCAGACAGACGTTTATTCACAGAATCTTAACTGGTACAACGAATCTACAAGCATGCATTCGTTGGAGAAGGCGTTCTCCCTTCTCGTTCAAACTTGACACAATTATGCTTCGCGCTGCCTGGAGTCCGCGGTCAGTTCGCCTTCCCCATTGGTCCATTCATCTGCGCGCGCTGGGGATCCGTCCTCCTATTGGCCGCATCGAAGTGCCTGTCCAGCTCCTGCTGTGCTTGACAATGGCTCAGCCATCCCGGGAGCGGTTCCGATCCCGTATTCAATAGTTCATTGTTTCAAGGAAGTACTATGCGTCTGACAGGCTAGCCATTTTCAATAGTTTCAGTTTAACTAAATTGACAATTACACTTATCAACTTTAGACTTAAATAGAGCCATTCACACTTAACAGTTACAGTTTCCGATAGAGCAATTCACACTTGTCTAACAGTTACAGATTCCGATCGGTTTCTTTATTAATCCCGAGTTTCGATGGGGCAATTGATACTGGCTGGTATTTACAGGCTCCAAGGTTTAATTAACATTATGCATATCCCTTACAAGCTCCAGCCAGGTAGTCATGCAGTCACCAGCAGCAGCTCGCTTGGCTGTTGTTAACCATTTCAGGGCTGGAACTAGAAGTGTCTGTTGCAGAACTAGTGTCACCCTCCCTAGCCCTACATTAAACACCCCAGTGAAATCTCCCCAACAGCTGTCTCAGCAGGCTCGATGAATGAGTGAATTCCTTCCCCCAGTGGATCTCTCTGCGGTCTCTGCAGGGTCGATGAGTGAGCTAACTGTTTTTCTCAAATGTAGCAGGTAAATGCGTTCTGCCCACTGCAAACTCGCTGGTGTACTGAGAGTTGAGATGATCGCCCGAACCGAGTCCCACAATGAAAACAATTGAAATGTCTCTCAACTTGTGAGAATGTCGATGGAACATCAGACCTGCAGAGACTGGAGAGCACATCCCACACACTGGATATTTGATCGGTCTCTCCACAATGTGAAGACGTTCATGATTAAACGATCCCAAGGAACTTGTTTAGTGATTAGCACAAGCTCAGCATGTAAAGGGTCTCTTTTTTGTGAACACGTTGATGCCATGTCAGTCCCCAAGAACATTTGCTGCACTTGTCACGGTCTGGGCGTTAAAAAGATCTGGCAGCAATGCTGATGGGACTTCACGTCGATCGGATATTTGCAGCACGTCCCACAGTTGTGGAATTGAAGATGTCTGCCCTCTGTGTGAGCACATGGATCGGACGCCAGGACCCCAGAAGTTCTAAAGGACTTTCATTCATGTCCGTATATGTCCCATGCATCAACTACACAAAGGTCTGATAATATTTTCCAAAGTCTGGACAGATGAAAGTTTTCTCATTAGTATGAACATGGTGTTGGATAATCCAATCACTGGACGTTTTATCGCATTTTCCGCAATCCAGGCATTGAAATGATTTCTCATCATTGTGATCGAGCAGGTGTCGCAGTAGGTCAGAGAAGGAGATTATCCCTTCCCACACATTGAGCTTGTTCCTGTTATCATTGCTTTCGTGGGATTGCTGCTCAGATGGAGAAATGAATCATCACTTGTCTGCAGTCTCACTTAAATATGACTACAACTGTAGTTTGTGAGCTCTGGTGCAAGCAGAAGCCTTGTCCACACACACAAGTGAACGATTCTCTCCCACCGTAACCGGAGCCTTTTCCTTCCATGTTCAAACTCTGAACAAGTTCTATTTCGGATAAAATGCGTGACTTCATCTTATCATGGTGGAGTGATTGTTTATTAAAACTTTCCCTTCTAATATGCTGTGAAATTGATGTTATATATATTTTTAAATCAATAGAATGAGAAAGAGTCTCTCACAGACTCGGGATTGTGCCTGAAGCTAGGATTGAAGTTAAGGGATTTAGGCACAAACAATTTGACAGGAAATTTGCCAGCGTCTTTCAGACACACAGCCTCCACTTCTGAGAAGGAGCAGGTCAACAGGTGGATGCGATCACCATCAAATCCCTGTTCGCTCGAGGTGAAACACTCTCCGGACTTCTCTGGCATCCTGTCCTGTTGGAGCAGACATTTCCTACAATTGAATCGTGCAAAAGTGTGGCCTCTATCTTCAGTCCCCAACAGAAATCCACTGCCTCGCCACTGAGTAGAGAGTGTGGACTTGGAAAGGCACAGCAGGGCAGGCAGCACCCGAGAAGCAGGAGAATCGACGTTTCAGGCAAGAACTCTTCATTTAAAATGAGGCTTGTGAGCCGAGGCGTATAGAGACAAATAGGAGGAGGCAAGGTATCTGAGAGTGTGGTCGGTGGGTTGAGGTGCGGGTAATGTAAAATTGGTAAGATAACGAGTTTTGTTTTATTCTTTGATTTTTCAACAGTCTCTTTGGGCATTTAGAATCGTGGGAATGGAGGTGAGGGCATTTGAATGTTACTCCTGCCGAATGTGAGAGGTAAGGGTCATGACTATTGTCTCTGCTAACGACATCTGCGGGAAGTGCACCCAACTCCAGCTCCACGAAAATCGCGTTAGGGAACTGGAGCGAGAACTCTATGAACTTCGGATCATTTGAGAGGCAGAGAGGGTTATTGAGGGGTGTTACAGCGAGGTAGTCACTCCTCAGGTGCAAGAAAAAGACAGATGGGTTACAGTCAGGGGACGGAAGTGGAACTGGCAGGCACTGCAAGGATCCCTTGTGGCCATTCCCCTTAATAATAAGTATACCGTTTTGGATACTATTCTGGGAGACGGCTTGCCAGGGGAAAGCAGTGGGGCACAGGGCTATGGCACAGTGTCTGTCCCTGCTGCATAGAAGGGAAGGATTGAGAGGAGCAGAGCAATAGTCATTGGGGACTCCATAGTTAGGGGACAGATAGCAGGTTCAGTGTGGACAAAAGGGATTCACGGTTGGTGTGTTGCCTCCCAGGTGCCTCGGATCGTAATTCTCTGATCGTGTTTTGGGATCCTTAAGGGGAACGGGAGCAGCCCCAGGTCATGGTCCATCGAGCACCAACAATATAGGAAGGAAGAGAGATGGGGATTTAAGGCAGACATTCAGGGAGCTAGGATGGAAGCTTAGAGCTAGGACGAACAGAGTTGTTGTCTCTGTTTTGTTGTCCGTGCCATGTGCGAGTGAGGTGAGGAATAGGGAGAGATTGGAGTTGAACACGTGGCTACAGGGATGGTGCATGCGGGAGGGTTTTGGATTCTTGGATAATTGGGGCTCTTTCTGGGATGGGTAGGACCTGCACAAGCAGGATGTTCTTGGTCTGAACCAGAAGGGTACCAATATCCTGGGGCGATATTCGCAAAGGCGATTGTGGGTGGGTTTAAACTAATCCAGCAGGGGGATGGGACCCAAAATTATAGTTCAAGTATAGAAAAGGTTGAGAGTATGGGGATCCGAAATCAAGTATCATGGCCGCAAGATGGCACCGGCAAGCAAGATGGTGGTTTGAAGTGTGCCTACTTCCACGCCAGGAGCATCTGGAATAAGGTGGTGAACTTGCAGCATGGATTGGTACCTGGGACGTCGATGTTGTGGCCATTTCGGAGACATGAAAAGAGCAGGCACAGGAATGGTTGTTGCAGGTCCTAGGATTTAGATGTTTCAGTGAGAACAGAGAAGATGATAAAAGAGGCATTTTTGGTCAAGGACAGTATTGCAGTTGCAGAAAGGATGTTAGGGGACTCGTCAACTGAGGTAGTATAGGCTGCGGTTATAAACAGTAAAGGGGAGGTCACCCTGTTGGGAGTTTTCTATTGGCCTCCGAATACTTCCAGAGATATTGGGGAAAGGATAGCAAAGATGATTCTCAATAGGAAAGGAATGAAATAGACAAGGTAGTTGTCATGGGGACTTCAACTTTCCAAATATTGACTGGAAATATTATGACACGATTAGGCAAGATTTAGGAAGCATTGTATGGGGAAGGAAACTGCAGGTTTCGGGCACATTAGAAACGTGGAACTTAATCAAGGAAAAGCTCCTGAGTGTCAAGCATAAGTATGAACCTGTCAGGCATGGAGAAATCTGTAGAGTGGGAGCTGTAGTTTTCGAAGGGAGTGGAATCTCTGGTCAAGAGGAAGAAAAAAGCATATGTTCGGATGAGATATGAAGGCTCAGTAAGGCCGCTTGAGGATTACAAGACAACCAGGAAAGACCTAAAGAGTGAGCTCAGAAGAGCCAGGAGGAGACATGAGACGTTGTTGGTGGATAGGGTAAGCGTAAACCATAAGGCTTTCTACAGGTATGTAAAGAATAAAAGAACGACAAGAGTAAGATTAGCGCCAATCAATGATAATAGTGGGAAGTTCTGTGTGGAGAAGAGGGCTAATGGGAAGCACCAAATGCAGATCTTTCAACAGTATTCTCTCTTGGAAACGACCATGTTGTCGAGGAGAATATTGAGATACAGGCTACTAGACTAGGTTAGACTAATGAAGTTCACAAGGAAGAGGTATTAGAAATCCTGCAGAGTCTGAAAGGAGATAAGTCCCCTTGGCCGGACGGGATTTATCCGAGGATCCACTGGGAAACCAGAGAGGAGATTGCCTAGCCTTTGACATTGATCTTTCAATCGTCATTGTCCACAGGAAGAGTGTCAGAACACTGGAGGATAGCAAATGTGGTTCACCTGTTCAAGAAGGGGAGTAGAGACAACCCTGGTAATTACAGACCAGTGAGCTTTACTTCAGTTGTTTATAAAGTATTGGAAAATGTTTTCAGAGACAGGAGTTATAATCATCTGGAAACGAATAACTTGATTAGGGATAGTCAGCACGCTTTTGTGAAGGGTACGTCGTGCCTCACAACCCTTATTCAGTTCTTTGAGAGTAAACCGGTTGATTTAGTGAAAATGGTTTTCAGCAAGGCGTTCGAGAAGGTTCTCCAGAATAGCCTGTTGTACAAAATGTGGAGGAATGGGATTATGGGAGATATAGCAGTTTGGATCAGTAATTGGCTTGCTGAAAGAAGACAGAGGGAGGTGGGTGATGGGAATTGTTCATCCTGGACACCAGTTCCCAGTGGTATACCGCCAGGGTCGGTATTGGGTACACTGCTGCTCTTCATTTTAATAAACGACCTGGATGAGGGCGTATAAGTGTGGGTTCGTAAAATTGCAAACAACACTAAGGTCGGTGGAGTTGTGGATAGTGACGACGGGTGTTGCAGTTTACAGAGAGACATAGATAAGTTACAGAACTGGGCTGAGAGGTGGCAAATTAATTTTAATGTGGCCGAGTGTGAGGTTTTAATTTTTGGTTGGAGTAACGGGATGCAAATTATTGTGCTAATGGTAAGTTTCTTGGAAGTGGAGATGTGCAGAGAGATCTCGGTATTCAGGAACAGAGATCCTTGAAAATTTCCACACAGGTTGACAGGATTGTTAAGAAGGCATACAGTGTTTTAGCTTTCATTAATAGAGGGACAGAGTTTCGGAACCATGAGGTTATGCGACAGCTGTACAAAACTCCTGTGCAGCCGCACTTGGAGTATCGCGTACAGTTCTGTTCACCACATTATAAGAAGAATGTGGAAACTTTGGAAAGCGTGCCAATTTCCTAGGATGTTGCCTGGAATGAAGGGAAGATCTTACGAGGAAAGGCTGAGCGACTTGACGCTGTTTTCGTGGGAGAGAAGAAGGTTGAGAGGTGACTTAATAGAGAGATATAAGATAATCATAGGGTTACATAATGTGGTAATTCTTTCTGATGAAAAAGCGTGAAGTAGTTTTCTCCAGGGCTAATCTGTTTGAGTTTGGAATTCCACTTCTGTGTTTCTCCTTCGAGGAACATGTGGATAACAAGCAGCTGACGTGAAGAATGCTACAGTTTGGCAGGACGAGCAACATGAGAGAGTAGAAGCCATTGAGTAACGGGGAAACAGTTGGGGAGGAGACGTACGGGAAGCGGCTTAATGCTTCTCTTCCTATGTAAGAACAACAAACTAGAGGAATCCAAAGTAAACAGGCAGGAGGATGGGAGATTACAGGAAGCCAGGCTGCCTCAGGAGGTATAAGTTCAGCGTGTACCAATTTTTAATAGCTGGGCCTGTCCTCCAATGGCAGCCTGCTGCCTGTTTACCTCTTTGCTTACGTAAACAGGCTCTGGTTTTCAAGTCTAAAGTGAAGGAAGAAGTAGCCAAATGGTTAAATTCCTAATTTTCTGAAAGTCGGTCCCTCCTGAGGCATTTGTCACTCTCGAAAGATGTGTCTGTGGTAATAGAAAGAACTAAAATTCCACTGAATCGTTCAAAACAATTGATGTCTTCATTGGAAGCATCTCGCAAAGCAAGTTGTTTATCTTCTTAAACTTGGTTTTACTAAATATCTCTCAAACATGAGCTGTTTCTGAGTACTTCATAGCCAGAACATTTGAAAGAATTTCATTCTGTTTGAATTATTTGTGGCACTTCTTAATATACCGATTAATGTCTCCCATCGATGAATGCAACCGAGAATATCAGAGTCAACCTCAGACCGCTGTCAGAGGAGGGGAAGTTAGGAGCGTCTCGCACGCTGCTCTTGTGCACGTTATCAATTTCAAACCAATCCAATACTGCAACCCGTGGGAGTGTAAAGGAAACAATTTAAAAGAGCCCCGTTTCAACTCTGTGAATCTTTAGGGGAATGAAAGATGAACTCACCGAATGAGCAGAGACTGTCAAGGTACCTTCCCCTTCTTGAAGGAGCAGGGACATCAACTCTGATGTTCTCGAGGCATGGACTGATCTGAGATATTGAAAGCATTCCCATCAGAGCTGCTCCACTCTCGCTGTTGTCACTGTCAGCAACAATATAATCTGATTCCCTGACCAGGCACCCAACTCTGGCCGCAGTGAAGAAAACACCGACTCTTAACAATACACCACCAGTGCTGCCTTCCAAGCTGTTGAACTGCTTCTTAATGCCAGCGCATATGGCATTTAATTTACCAGTACATAAGTTTGAGCTAGTCATCGACTGTTTACAGAATGGAAAGAGGCCCATCATCCAAGTTTTCAGCTCTTGGCCTCTCCCCTTGTGTTCTCAAATGTTTCAAGCACTCGTCGCAATGGTATCATCCAGTCACGTTTTATAATGTATGCGACTGAAGTTTAAGATGTGTTCACACCCCCTCGGTGATCTGAACCCCATTTCACTTACAGAGGCAAACACAAAGACACCTGTTGGCGAAGTGACTGTGGCCTCAGGAGAGATCAGCCAGAAAAGATGATTGCACACAATTGGCTTATTTTGTCCCATTTCAAATTTCAACACCAGAGTTTGGTTGCAGCAAAGAAATGAAGCATTCAGCCATTCCCCTGCCCGTGTTCTTCCCTAACTAAGCATTGAGCTACGGATGCAGTGTGCTCTGAGAGAAGGATTCTCACTCTTTAGAAAAAGCAACAAAAAAGATGATTCGATAGCAGTGCATTAGAAACCAGTCGGAACAAATCCAAGACAGAACTGAAGGCATCATGTGCAGAAGGATGGGAGTCTGTAATGCTGAATCAGACAGTGTCCATGGTCATAGAAACAGCGACTGTCCCTGGACAGTCATTTGTATTCCGTGCTCTCACAACCATCGCCTGCGAATCATTAGCATTTATTGTTACCAATATGAAATGCTGCCTTCCCCTTAAAAGTAGAATTATGACCTGGACATGCACACGTAAATTGTGAAATTGGTATAAATTGATATTTTTTTATTCCATATTCAGGCTAAAGAGCAACATGTAAACACTTAGATTATCATTAAAACCCAATATTAAAGCCAGTTAGTGTTTTCACAAAACTACAAATCCAGAGGAAGAGCTGGGAGTTGCACGACTGAAGGAGAGGGACTGCTCCTGCTTCCGATCCACTTTTCATCCCTTTTGTCCCAAGAACAAGTGCAGAAGCCAAATACTGGCAATCTGATATATATATTTTTTAAAAATCAGAAAATGCTAGAAGTATTCAGCTTGTCTGGCAGGTTCTGAAAATGTGGTAGAGGTCAACGCTATCACAACCTGATTGTCTTTACTTTGTATTCACAATAACTAATGTCCAAGTCACAACTCATTCAGACACGTTTCCTCATCTTTAAAATGTATGCACGCTTTCAAAGTTTGCCATCAGAAACGTTTTGTCAATTAATTCAGCACTGACAGGATTACCGTTTAAAACTGTATGAAACATGTTGCAAACGGTCATATCAGACAAATGAGGTGCCCCGTGAAGAAATATGTGTTTCATTCAGGAAAGTTAAAATAGAATTGTTCATAGAAAATTGTGGTGAACTTCCTGCCGATTTTTTTATGAGGTAAGAACAAGTCTTGATTATGCTAATCTAAAGCGATCAGATAAATGTAGATTGGCAAAACAAAAGACAAAAGTTCTGTGAGACTGCTGTGCATGAAACCTGGGGATGATGGAATATAAGGGATAATAGCAATATTGATCATAAATAAGCAGCGTGAAAGGTTACTGATGAAGGGTGCCTGCCTGAAACTTCGATTTTCATGATCGTCGGATGCTGCGAGACATGCTGTGATTTTTGAGCACCACTCTAATGCTGACTCTGATCTCCAGCATCTGCTTTCCTCACTTTCGTCTGTGGCAAAGGGAACAGAGTCATCATTAACAATTGTGTTTTGAATTGGAAGAACTTTTCAATCGAACTTTGATTGAGCGTTGGTGTGTGGAAGTTCTGGTTAGATTATTTTAGCCAGACAGCATTCTCTGATTTATCAGAGCGCCCAGCGCGCCCATGAGATTCTATGATTGGTTGAAGGACCAATGCCTCCAGCTTGGTCCTGTAGGACCACCTCTTCTTCGCTGTTGAACATTATACGTCATCACTTGGGATGGATCCTGCAGCATGCATAGGGTTAACATGAACTGTGAGCATGCTCGTGGCGAGTGCTCATGGGAACGAAATGCAGTTGTCTCCAATCGACAGTCGGTGAGTGAGGACTGAAGGGGAGGGAAGGGCCAGATGCTATAGCCCAGTTAGAGGTCACAGGTTTGGTCATGAAATGATAGACAATAGACAATAGACAATAGGTGCAGGAGTATGCCATTCAGCCCTTCGAGCATGCACCGCCATTCAATATAATCATGGCTGATCATTCCTAATCAGTATCCTGTTCCTGCCTTATCTCCATAACCCTTGATTCCACTATCTTTGAGAGCTCTATCCAACTCGTTCTTAAATGAATCCAGAGTGTGGGCCTCCACTGCCCCCTGTGGCAGAGCATTCCACACAGCCAGCACTCTCTGGGTGAAGAAGTTTCTCCTGAGCTCTGTCCTAAATGGTCTACCCCGCATTTTTAAGCTGTGTCCTCTGGTTTGGCACTCACCCATCAGTGGAAATATGTTTCCTACTGCCAGAGTGTCCAATCCTTTCATAATCTTATACGTCTCAATCAGATCCCCTCTCAATCTTCGAAACTCAAGGGTATACAAGCCCAGTCGCTTCAGTCTTTCAGTGTAAGGTAATCCCGCCATTCCAGGAATTGACCTCGTGAACCTACGCTGCACTCCCTCAATAGTCAAAATGTATTTTCTCAAAGTTGGAGAACAGAACTGCACACAGTACTCCAGGTGTGGTCTCACCAGGGCCCTGTACAGCTGCAGAAGCACCTCTTTGCTTCTATACTCACTTCCTCATGTTATGAAGGCCAGCATGCTATTAGCCTTCTTCACTACCTGCTGTACCTGCATGCTTGCCTTCATTGACTGGTGTACAGAACACCCAGATCTCTCTGTACTGCCCATTTACATAAATTGATTCCACTGAGGTAGTAGTCTGCCTTCCCGTTCTTGCTACCAAAGTGGATAACCATACATTTATCCACATTAAACTGCATCTGCCATGCATCTGCCCACTCACCTAACTTGTCCAGGTTTCCCTGTAATCTCCTAACATCCTCATCACTTTTCACCCTGCCACCCAGCTTTGTATCATCAGCAAATTTGCAAATGTTATTGCTGATACCATCTTCTATATCATTAACATATATTGTAAAAAGCTGTGGTCCCAGCACAGATCCCTGCGGTACCCCACTGATCACTGCCTGCCATTCCGAAATGGAGCCGCTTATCACTACCCTTTATTTCCTCTTAGCCAACCAATTTTCAATCCAATCTTTCAATTCAATCCAATCCATACTTTGCCCCCAATACCATGCACCCTAATTTTACTCACTTACCTCCTGTGTGGGACTTTATCAAAAGCTTTCTGAAAGTCCAGGTACACTACATCTATTGGATTTCCCTCGTCCAACTTCATAGTTACATCCTCAAAAAATTCAAGAAGATTAGTCAAGCATGATTACCCCTTCATAAAACCATGCTGACTCTGTCCTATCCTGTTACTACTATCCAGATGTGCAGTAATTTCATCCTTTATAATAGACTCCAGCATCTTTCCCACCACTGAGGTCAGAATAACTGGTCTATAATTACCTGCTTTCTCTCGCTCACCTTTCTTAAAAAGTGGTATAACATTAGCCACCCTCCAATCCTCAGGAGCCGACCCCGAATCTATTGAACTCTGGAAAATAATCACCAACGATTTCCCGAGCCACCTCCTTCAGTAACCTGGGATGCAGACCATCAGGCCCAGGAGACTTATCAACCTTCAGACCTAACAGTCTGGAACCAAACATAGTTTATCTGGGATCGCCAATTAAACCACAGAGAGCATGAGTCTTCTCAGAAACAGGCCCCTGTCAGTGACCGCTATTCCTGATTCAGTTTTTTTTTTAATTTATCAGGTCATGGTTGGTTGATCTAACTTTAGCGTGAATAGAGTTGAAAATAAATGATATTGTTTGAAATGATTGCTGTGGTCCATGAGGTTGTAGTGTATTTCGGAGATGCTTGGGAGTGTATTAGTGACTGGAATTGATGGGAAAATGTACGCCATGAACACCTCTGTCCCTTACGTAACTGTAAATGTGTCAGAGAAGGAAAGAATGGAGCAGGAAGTGGAGGGACAGGACTCCTGAGCAGGATAGTGGTTCATGGGGGTTTTGGAATTTGAGTTCATTCGTGGCCAATCCCTCAACTTAATCCGACCGATTGTTTTTCTCACTGCTCCCCTTCGCCACCCTTTCCTACCACTTCCCCCACCCAGTATCAGCAACATTTTAAAGACGTTTAATGATTTCATATATACTATGTCGTTTTTGTCAGAATATTCAGTAATTTGAGAACTGAATTTAAATTGAGATACAGAACAGCTAGTGTACGAACCTCAAAAGTTACTTTGCACCTCCTCGAATTGCTGACGTTCATATGCTAAAATTGCTCCCCGGTTATTGTTTGGTAAGTATTTACAGGAGTATTCTTTAAATCTAGACAATGTGTTACTGATATCTGTGTCAGTTAAAAACAATTGGTTTTCATCTCCCTTCTTTAACAGAATGGAAATATGAAAATTTAGAACAGAACTGGCTTGTTGTGATGTTTGATCCTTCTCTGTTATTCAGTATGATCTTATCTGATTATTCCAAACCGTAACTTGCTACATCTTTAGGCCTAGCGATTTATGTACAAGAAGACGAAATCTCCTTTCCTAATTTTGTTTCGTAAATTTCTGCTGGCTCTGTCCAATCCAGTTACTGTTTTCCAGTCTTAGGCTAACTCTTGCCCTCAAAACGATAAATATCTCGATCTTGTCAACATTCCACGTTCTGGCTTTAATTACGTTCTGTGGCATCAAATTTCACTGAGTAACCAGTTTTTGATTAATAAATAAAATCATCATCTCAGTCTTAAATGGACTACCCTATATTCTTCGAAGTGACGCCACCTCCCCACCCTCTATGGTTTGGATGCCCTGGTCATTGAAAGCATCCTTCCTGCATTTACCTTGTTCGTACCTTTTAGAATTTAACTCGTTTCTGTGACATCCTACTTCATCATTCTCAACTTGAGTGATTTTCATCCTGACGAATCCTCATACATCAGTCCTGCCATCCCATGAATCAGCCTGGTAAACTTTTATTGTGCAGTCTCCGTATGGAGAATATCCTTTATCAGATAAGGATTCCAAAACTGCACACAACACTCTCGGTTGTGCTGTCGACAACATTCTGCACAATTTCAGCAAGTCTTCCCTGCTCCTGTGTTTATATTCTCTCAGTACAAAGGCTAACACACCGCTTGCCTTCCTCACTTGCTGCTGCGCCTGCATGCTTAAATCCAGCGATTTGTGTACAAGAAGACGAAATCTCCTTTCCTAATTTAGTTTCGTAAATTTATGCTGACTCTGTGTAATCCAGTTACTGTTTTCCAGTGTGAGGCTAACTTTTCTGTCATTCCATGTTTTCTCGCTACTTCCTTTTATAAATAGTGGGGTCACATTAACTGACC
Organism: Chiloscyllium plagiosum; assembly: GCF_037043375.1. Lineage (NCBI taxonomy): Eukaryota > Metazoa > Chordata > Chondrichthyes > Orectolobiformes > Hemiscylliidae > Chiloscyllium > Chiloscyllium plagiosum. Next base: position 93,873,863 of record NW_028270159.1, on the reverse strand, counting down.
TCCAAGCCTTAGATATTGTTCAGAGTCGATAGAGTATTGAAATATGACAATTAATTTACTCTATTTAGTCTCCACGCTCTACTTACAGAACGCATTCACTGCATTTAGGGTAGCTTGAAGTACACTGCTGTTTGATTTGCATTTGGTGGAATTTACTGTCTTTTAATCTCACCAATTTCCACAACACCATCTCCGTGATAATAATGATTTCCTTCAGTTCCTCCCTCTTTTTTTCTTCCCAGCACTTTAGGAATATTACTTTTATCATCTGTGATGACAGAATCAATATACATATTTATTTGGTATGCTATATATTTATCCCAAATTATAACATCCTCTGTGTCTCATTGTAAGGGATTTGTTTTCAATAATCGTTTTTTTTTTCTCTCAATTCATGTACCTTCAGGAAATTTAACAAATCGTTATATGTTTCTCTCAAGCTTACTGTTAAACAAAATTTTCGTTCTGCATTAATTCTTTCTTCATGTTCTGCTGATATCTGAACTGGTCCCATTCTTAATGTCTGCTGCTATTTTCAGCCAATTTGTAAGGATCCTTGAGTGCAATATTATGCCTAATATCGCTTGTTATGCATGACATGGCCACGTTTCCCGTTTTCTTTATGTCAGACAGGAGTGAGAAGCAGTTGCAGTTCCTGGAAATGTTTTTGAAACGCTTGTTTTGTTAAGTTCTGTTCCTCAATTCGTTGTACAGTGCTCACGCTTCATATGAGTATCATTTCTTCTATTTAGATTTCGGCTCATAATCTAAGTCAGCTCTATCACTCCCGAACTTAATGAAGAATTCTCTCACTGACTTCTTCAATCTTCGTTAGGGGCAGCATAGATATGGATTGTCAATTATTCCTTGACATATATACAAATAAAGCTTTCTCATCAAAGAGAGAGAGAGAGAGAGAGAGAGAGAGAGAGAGAGAGATCGCGCGATTTGACTGATGGTGATTTAACCTGAGAGTCGTTGTGCCTCAGGCAAGGCGCAGGATTGAAAATGTGGGTACTTCATAAAGCCAGTACGAGAACTGTGCACATGCTGCTGCTGTCATTCTTCATCGCAATCTCGTCGACCAGCCAACTAAGCTAGCTCACCAATGGCCATTAAACAGTCCGTAATCAAGGATTCTCTGCCCTCCATTTGTGTTCTTAATGTAGCGACTCAGAAAACCATCTCATACATACACCACATATGTCGCCTCCATAGGATTGTTACTGATCTAACTTGCTCAGTCTATGGGCAGATTGAAGTCACACGTAATAGCGATAAGGCCACAAGATAAAGGAGTAGTATTAGGCCATTCAATCCATCGAGACCTCTCCATTATTTGGTTATGGCTGATATGTTTCTCAACCTCATTCTTCTGCTTTCTGCCATCTCCTGTAACTTTTGATCCTCTAATCAATCAGGGACCTATATACGTCTGTCTTGAATCATTGCAATGACTTGACCACTAAGCCCTCTACGGCAAAGAGTTCTGAAGAATTACGAGCCTTGTGCTGAAGAAATTCCTCAGCATCTCACTTCAAAATGGTCATTCTTTCTCTCTATACTGCGCAGTAAGCTCCTGGTCTCTCGTGCGAGTTGAAAAACTTCTCCACAGCCACTTTATTTGCCCCTCTCTGTATTTTTTAAGTTTCAATCCGATCCTCCTCAAACTTCTAAACTGCATCAAGTACAGCTCCCGAGTTTTCAACAATGTATGACAAACATTTCTTTCCCCCAGGATCATTCTTTTAAACCTTCTTCGGTCCCTATCCAATGTCTTCATATCTTCTCGAATATTGTGTGCAGTTCTTGTTTCCTCGTTACGAGAAGGATTTTATCATACTGGAGAGGGTTCAGAAAGTATTTACCAAAATGATGTCATGAATGGAAGTCTTCTGTTATAAAAATAGGCTGCGTTTGTTTTTTCACTGCAGCAGAGGACTTCGACGTTTGGCCTTCTAGAGATTTGTAAATCACGAGGAGCATAAATAAGATTACCATCAAAGGTGAGGGAGATCGCATCCAGGGGCATATGTTTAAAGTACGAGAAGGAAGATTTATAAAGGACATGAGGGGCAGCTTTTGTTTTACACCCTTTGGTCACTGTGTGCAATAAACCGCTAGAGGAAGTGATGGATGCAACTATAGTTAAATTATTTAAAAGTCATTTGGATAAGTAACTGATTAAGAATGTATTGGAAGTTTTTGGGTCAACGGCAGGCAGGCGGGTCTATTTTAATTTGGCAATGAGTTCTGCATGGTATATATGGAGTGAATAGTCTGTTAAACTACTGTATGACTCTGACCCTACCCTTAGATATCGGGCCTAACTTCTTGCAAGATTGCAAATGCGGTCTGACTACAACGATGTAAATGCTCAACTGGACATCTCTGATCCTGTATTGAGGCTCCTTGATATAAATTATAAAATTGAATTTTCCTTCCTTCATTCCAACTGAACCTGCCTGATCTAGGCCTCCTAAATCACTTTGAACTTCGCATTTCTGAAGGCTTTCCGTGAACTGAAATTATTCGAAGCCTGCCTTCTTCCTCTCATACTGCATAACCTGACACATCCCATTTTGTATTCCATTTGCCACTTCTTTGCCCATTCTCTATGCCTGCCTAGCATCTTACGAAATTTCCCAGCTTTCTTGACACGACCTGTCTCTCCAACTACGTTTGTGTCAACTGCAAATGTAACGAAAATGCACTCTGTCCCTTTTTCCAGATGTTTAACGTGGAACGTGAATAATTATGCTCTCAATACCGAAACCTGTGCAAGTCTTAAAAAATCAGTAGCTGCCATCCTGTAAAAGACCCCTCTGTTCTCACTCAGTCAGTCAGCCAATCCCCTCCTTGTCACTAACAGCATGCTTCTTACCTTATTTAGCTGTCTTCTTTATGGCACCTTATCACAGGACTTATGGGTATTGAATGAGATCACGTCCACTGGCTCTACTTTGCCTTACTTGTTTGGTACTTCCTCAAAGAGATCTAGAATAGCTGTCAGACATGACGTCCACTTGATGAAGACATGCAGACTTTGCTGTATTTTACCATCCATTTCCAAGTACTGTGCAACACTGTCGTTAGCATGGCCGACAGTTGTCTGTGTCTGCCTCTCTTCTTTCTTTCAGAAGGGGTGTTGCAATTAAAAATTTCCACTCATCTTGGACCCACCGTGATGCCGATGACTTCTGACTGATCACGACCAATGCCTCCACAATCTCCTCAGCAATCTCCTTCAGAAATCGGGAATGCAGTCCATCTGGTCTCAGTGACTTCGTCCCTTCAGACCTTGCAGCTTCCCTGGCATCTTCTGGTTAGTGTTAGCATTTCATTCACTTCCTCCCTACGTGTCTCTTAATTCACGTATTTTGTTGTTGTCTTCCACTGTGAAAACTGATGCAAAGTACGTGTTTACCTGCACCATTTCGTTGTTTCCCATTACGTCATCTCCAGTGCTCCAATTTGCACTCTTCTCTCTGTTATCTCTCCACCATTCAGGCGCTCTGCCTGTATTGTTGATGAAGTGCTTTTGCCCGAAACGTCGGATTTTCCTGCTACTCGGAAGATGCTTGAACTGCTGTGCTTTTCTAGCACCACTTTACTCCAGAATCTGGTTTCCAGCATCTGCAGTAATTGTTTTTACCTAGTTGACTTAACCCTACTGCGAATCCTCTTGCAAGGATGCCTATCTTGAAGAAATTTTCCTCCTCTCTCGACAGGAATCTCTGGGAGACCCTCTCCCACTGCAACTCCCAGGTCATTTCCTCTGCCCTGAAGCGACCTTCCCCCACGCTTCTCACTGACTTTCATACCCACCGCACTCATCTATTGTACTCTGTTCTACTTTCTCCCCACCTCCACCCTCCTCTCATTTATCTCTCCAATCTTCAGGCTCTCTCTGCCTGTACTCCTGATGAAGGGCTTTTGCCCGAAATGTCGGAATTTCCTGCTACTCGGATGATGCCTGAACTGCTGTGCTTTTCCAGCACCACTCTATTCCAGAATCTAGTTTCCAGCATCTGCACTCATTGTTTTACCTTACTATTCTCTCTGTAACCTTTTAAATATGTGAACAAACTCTTGCACCATTCTTTATATTTCAAGTTCACTCACTTACGTACTAAATCTTAATAACTCATCTTACCATTTCAGTTGTTCTCTGCTCATTATTGAACCCTTCCAAATGCTCTAGGTTTCACTAATCTACATCAGATGGTAAGTTTTTTCTTTTGCTTCTGTGCTCTTCCTGACTTCTCTTGTCAGTCATGTTTGCTTTATTCTCTCTTAAGCATGTTCAGGTGGCGTGAGCAATGGATCCGGTGTTACGAGGCGCTGACAGAGTGCCATTTGTAATTGGGATAACGTCTGCCAACTTTACAGGATAGCAGAGTACATGGAACAAGACTGTGACCTGGACGCAATAATTGTGAATTTCTCTCCTGGACTGGTAGAGATGGGTTTACGAAACTGCATTTACAGTGAGTTAAGAGGAGAGTATTTACACAGACCAAACCCAAACCAAGGTATATTTGTGTCTTCTGAATTTCTTACCTGGATTGACAGTGATGAATTTTAGATACCCATTTTTGTTATTTTACCATAACTCCTGTCGACTGTGTCTTTATGATTTATCCACCAATTACCACCCCCAGATCCTTTGACTGTCACAAATCAACTCCATTTTCCTTCTGCTTCTCAGATCAGAAGGATCAAGAAAATCTGCTTCATTTTTTTTAATTTCCTGATGTCTGTCTGCGCACGCTAAAACATTCATCGACCTTCTTTCCCTGCACATACAACCCGACCAACTATGTTATTTCAGCATAGACTGTTTTTAATAAATATTTCAGCTGCTGCAGTATTTTGCTATTAATTTCTTGCAAGTGTTTCTCACAGCACTGAGTCTAAAAGTATAGATGCTCCAACGATTAGCTGCTTTCTTACTGAGTGGTGGATACAGAAACAGATCTATGGACTCCGGTGTGAGTTTTTTTTTTCCTTTAATTTTAGTCTCAATTACCGAATGATTCCAACAGAAGTTAATTTGGCGCATCGTGCCGATGCTGCTTCCCTGAGCAGACTAGTTCACCTCACTTTCCAGCGCTTTCATAAGCAAGTTTGGCAGATTTGTCAATCTCCAATTCCCTATGTAGAAATCGATGGATTATCTTCTTGAACTGCTGCAGTCCACGTCGTCCACATGGTCCCAGATTGTTGGCAGGTGAGGAGTTACAGGTTAAACACCTGTAAACACCTGGAAATGATGAAGGAATTGCAATGGATATCCAAATCAGCAACATAAGATTATAATTCTACCCCGTCTTCCATCTGTCAAAATGTCCAGAATGATTCAGAGGAATGTGAAAAGGCAACACTTGACACTGAGCCACATAAAGAATTGTTTAGGTACTTGACCGAGCATGTTTGAATGGGTTCTCTCTCAATTATATGCTTCAAAGCAATTTTACACGGTATTAGAACGATTGATTTGCAATCAGAAAATTTGGTTGAAAGATCACTGCAGAGTCTGATGGAGTCACTTCATTTATCCAAACTTGAATAATATGGTGTTCTGAACAGGAAAGGTGCAAACTTTGTTCAAAGTCGGGAGAAACAGAACACGTGTGTGTGGGCGAGGCTTCAGATGATCATCTGCCCTGTCAAGACGCAAAGGGAATCAGCACAGTGAGATAATATGCAAATGTCAGGATTGTGGAAAAGGAGAAAGTGATGATTGCACATGCTTGCAATCAGTGTCTAAGAATGTGGTGCTGAAAAAACACAGCCCGTCAGTCAACATCCAGTCATAAGCACTTCATCAGGAGATTAAATGTCCCACAATATGAAACAGGGGACAAAAAAATAAGAACAGTAAAGAGGTCGTATTTCAAAAGTTAACTGGACTAAAGTTTGAGTCAACTGGACCAGACCGGCTTCATCCCCAAATTTTGAAGAAAGAGGAAGACAATGAGAGAATGTGAATGTGCTGGGAGTCATCTTTCAAGTTATGTAATCTCTTCAAAGTCTCCTGTGGAGTGGAATTCACGTTGGAACCCCACTGTTTTACTTATTCAGGAGGCTTTTTCTCCGGTCCCACACAACATCACAAAACACAATGGGTTTGGACAAAAAGTGCGAGCATCCATTAAGGATTGTTTACCAACTGGAAAGCACCGATTAGGAATAAGCGCACTTTTCTCAGGATGGTATTCTATTACTGGTGGAGTACCACAAGGATCAGTGACAGCACTGCTGCCTCACAGTGCTAGAGACCGGAATTCAATTCTAGCATCACGCGATTTCCAACATGAAGTGTGCACATTCAAAGTGTCTGCGTGGGAATCGTACGGATGCTGCTGTTTCTGCACACAGTACAAACATTCACGGTTGAAGTGAATTGCCTGTTATATCCAGGAATGTACAGGCTCGGTGGATTGGGCATGTGCAATGTAGCATTATAGGGAGAGTGTAGGGCCTCATTGCAGTGACTGCATTCTAGGGATTCTATGATTCAATGCTTGAACCAAATTGTTCCTAAACATTATACATGATTTGGACATTTGGACATCTTGTAATTTTTCCAAATTTGTTGATGACACCAACTAGATCGGAATGTACATTGTGAGGAGGATGGAGGGAGCCTTCAAGAGATGTTTGACAGGCTCACGAATGGATCAGGACATGGCAGTTTATCCATAGCACACGATAGCTCCACAAAGAACTTCAATAATCTGGTTAAATCTGACTACCTTTTCGCAAAGTGTCTTGAATTTGCAACCTACCCTTGATTTTCTTTTTCCAAATGCCTTGCTCAACAACTTTATTAAAAAAACATTGAGAAGCTTTCATATGACAGATGTTAAGCTAACTGCCTGTTATTTCCTCCTTGACTTCCCTTCTGTTCTGACGAAATAAAACGCACTGATCTGTATTGGTTCCCAAGATGCCTCTCCACTGATTTTATAATTCTCAGATTTGTTTTCAAATCCATCCATGGTCTTACACCCCATTAATCCACCACTGCTTCCAGCCCAACATTCCTCTGTGCTCTTCCAACTCCTCTACTTCTGCTCTCTGTATTCGAACGTTCCTTACTTCCCCACTGCCAGATATGGATTTTACACTGAATGAGAGAGTCTGAAGCAGGGTTGCATTTCACTAAACACGACAGGCTACTGCTCTTGGCGTTAATATGGAGTTCTACCACACCACCATGTTATCTAAAAAAAAGAAGATCAATTCATTCTCATGACGATGATGTAGATTCCTGCAAAATACTTGACTGTTTTCTGTGTTCTGGCAAATACAGTATCTTTCTCTATCCGCTGTTTCACTTTGACTGTGAAATGATACATTTCACTATTCCTTTATTCACTTATAACTGTCCTTTGTTTGACGTCTGTATTTCTGGTTTTGTGTGTGGTGGGCCAGTGACAGCCTGATGTGGAATTCCAGATTGTTATGAAGTTGAAAGTGTGTACTGTACCTTTAAGAGAGGTAGAATATTGTTCTGCACTGAGAGTTTCTGAGGACAGTGTCACAGTTTACTGGAATATTGAAAATATATAACATTTGGTTGTGAAATAGGTGCCTGAGATGGTTGCTATTTTGACGACAATTCAAATTTAACCAACGAGTTTCAATTACGTCTCTGTAAACTAAAATCCAATCGATTTCGAATTTATTATTCTGCCAACATCGAACCAATGAGATAATCCGATTTTCTGGTATAAGAAAAGTAGGCATTTTGAACGTCAGCCAGAGTCACTGCCATCAAGGGTGAACTATAAGAGGAAAAGAAAAGCCAAAAACACAAAGACAGATTGCGGAATGAAGGGGAATGACTCTGGCAATTTGTGCAGCTAACACCAAGCAATTATTAGCTTGAAAGCTGCTGGGTTGCGCTGTTGGATCTTATCATTACCACGATCGCATGTGCCCCACACGCTGACAATTGATTACTCGGCCGAATCTAAGTTCATCTGCTGCTGAAACTCTCATTTTTCCCCCTTTGATATCATTAGAGGGGACTTTAATGAAAAGGCTGGCGATTTTAGTCGAAGGAAAAATTGTAGTTCTGAGGAACGATGTTTTAATTGACTATCAAAAGCGACTGTAAAAATACAGGAAACTGAAGAAGGGCTCATACCCGAAACTTCGATTCTCCTGCTCCTTGGATGCTGCCTGACCTGCTGCGCTTTTCCAGCAACACATTTTTAGCTCTTATCACCAGCATCAGCAGTCTTCACCTTTTCTTCGAAAACTGGTTGAAAGATTAACGTCTGTGGCATTAATGGAAACGTAGTGAGTGAGGTGCCATTCTGGGTTGGTGGAGAGAGTCAAGACGAGATGTTAGCAGGTAATCTCTGGTCCATGTTAGTAAAGGCTCCAACATGATGATTCATTTCGCAACCACCGGGATTGAAATGGATCGAGTGGTTTCAAATCCCGATGATGGGATGGGACACGTTTACCCATCAAGAGAGACAGGAGCAGCACTGACAGAATGGTGCCGATGTGCACGTTAGATTATGGAATGCCTCAGTGAAATGGGTGGAGCGATGTAAAGGAGGGTTAGTGATCATGGAAGAGAGGGAAATCTCTGAAAATGCGTGGGTGTGAATTCTGATTTATGAAATGGAGAATTGTGATATTCCGCATAAGTAACCAATGTTGCGGAATATCATATAATCTCGTGTTCCCAGGGCGAAACTAAGAGAGACTGAGTGGCGCAGCAGCGAAGATCAAACTGGAAAAGGGCATGACAATGAACCCGCTGTGACGGTATAAAGGTGCATGATATGCTGGGGCTGGTACTCCAACCTCACCTGTAGTACCTTCTATTCACATGGAGCAAGGAGCATTGTGATATCAAATTGGGACCTCCATCTCAAATGAAGCAGCTTCTGTTGGAATAAAGCAGGGGGCATTATGGCAGCAGGCTGGAAGTTCCAACCTCTCCCGGAGCAGATTGTATTGATAAGGAGCACGGAGCAATGAGACATCAAGTTGGGAGAAGGGATACTCAGTTATTTTAATCTGAATTAAAGTAGTATTTAGCAGGAACCATGTTTGTAGATTCATTGAATATCTGTCCCAAGGAAATCTACCAAAAATAAGGGAAAATGTGGCAAAGATGCAGTTCGTGGAGGAGAATTTGGGCAGAAAGAAATGCAGGCAATATATTCTTTTTCTGCCTTTTATCATAAAACAGACTGCGTATTTGGTTAAATTACAGTAAGCGATTTCAGCTCGTTTCATGATATTAATTTTCCTGAAAACCCACGGAAGTCAGTCAAGCAAACTTAACTTCCAATAATTAACGGTGCATAGCTAGCTCAAAGGGGGAGGACCGAGGGTGGTGCTGGAGGGTTGTTTTTCAGACTAGAGTCCCGTGATCAGTGGAGTGCTACAAGGATCGGTGGTGGGTCCTCTTCATTTTTATCATTTCATTGGAGGTGTAATGGATTGTGAAGTGATTTACCGCAGATGAGAACAGGGTTGGAACCAGTTTGTCCAATCGGCTGAAAAGTGGCAGATGGAGTTTAATTCAGATACATGTGAGGTACTGCATTTTGGGAAAGCAAATCATAACGGAATTTCAACACTTAATGGTAATGTCCGAGAGAGTATTGCTGAACAAAGAGACCTCGGAGTGCAGGTTCATGGAATTCTGATTTATAAAATTTAACTTGAAAGTGGAGTCGTGGTTAGATATGGTAGTGAAGAAGCGTTTAGTATGCTTTCCTTTATTGGTCAGAGTATTGAGTAATTGAGTACATGTGTTGGGTGGTAATGTTGCGGCTGTGTAAGACATTGGTTAGGCCACTGTAGGAATATTGCGTGCATATCTGGTATCCTTCCCATCAGAAAGAAGTTACGAAACTTGAAAGGGTTCAGAAAACAAATATGAGGATTTTGCCAGAGTTGGAGGATTTGCGATATAGGGAGAGGCTTTCCAGGCTGGGGTTGTTTTCCCTGGAGCGTCGGAGGCTGAGGGGTGACGTTTTAGAGGTTTTAGAAATTATGAGGGTCAATGATAGGGTAAATGGAAAAAGTCTTTTCCCTGGGGTCTGTGAGTCCAAACTTAGAGAGCATAGTTTTAGGGTGAAAGGGGAAAGATATATATGCGACTGACGGGACAACGTTTTCACACAGAGAGTGCTAAGTGTATGGAATTGCTGCCAGAAGAAGTGGTAGAAGCTGTTATAATTGCAATATTTAAGTGGCATTTGGAATGGATACAGGAATACAAAGGGTTTGGAGGGATATGGACGGGGTGATGGCAGATGGGACTAGATTCGGTTGGGATATCTGGACAGCATGGACGAGTAGGACCAAAGGGTCTGTTTCCATGCTGTACAGCTCTCTGACTCTATGACTCTATTTGATGTTGCCATTATGATCGAGTTTATCTTGATTTATGGAGGAAAAGCAGGAAACTAATGTTGAAATTTATAGGATCACCGATGATCCCATTCAATAGCTGAACAGACAAGAGGCTGGCTGAATGGAAGCTTCATCATGACAGATATGTTTTCATTATGAATCGCGCTGAAACACAAAGTGGGGAGGATTGGACTGAAGCAGTGGTGGTGATTTTCTTTCCTGGTTAATTTTTTGAATATGACTGCTATTTCTCCTGTCCATGTTAACATCATCACTCTGAAGCGTGAAAGCATGAAGAAAATTTGGGAAAGTGGCGCAAAGTCTCACGTGCCTGACTCTAGATCAGAACATTGTAGGTTTGACTCCTCTCTCGCTCGAGGGTAACGCAGGTATTTACTACACTCACAACCTAATCTTCCTCATTTTTCTGAAGCTGAGATGAAGTTTGAGCTCCTGATATGCAGACACGAGAATCTCTTTCAGTACACGTCCCAGAGAACATCACAGTGAATGTCGCAGGTGATGTGATTTCCTTTTGTTCTTGATGCTGATGCTGAACAAAACAGCCCTTACTGGGAATTGAGCCCGGGCCGCAGTGGTAAAAGTGCCAATTCAGAATCATGACAAGACCAGGAACGAGTACGGCGGTCAGACCCATGGAGAGTGACGCGACTCAAACGTGTTGGATGCGGTCTTTGCAGAAACAACCGCTTGACTATACTCATTCCATTTTCCATCCCTTTGCCTTGTATGCATTAGCATCACAAATACAGATTGAACACCTCTGAAGGTTGTGTTGATTTCATCACAATGAGTTGCAGATTTATCCACCACCCGCACTGGTGAATAAAGTTTTGTACTGCTTATCGACTGAAAACTTTCTGTCCCTTGCATTTAGTCAGCGCCACTTGGCGCTTGACCAAGAGGAACCATTTCTTTCAGCCGAACCTGCCTTTATCTCTCATTGTTTTGCACATTTCAATCATGTTTCCTCACAATCTCCTCTTCTCCATTGAAAATAGAGCAGAGAAACTGATCATTTCCAAAAAAAGCACACTTTGCTGAATACTGCATTGTGACCTTTTTCCTGAGCCTGATGTTCTAGTGATCTCCGGTACATGTCAGTAAAAATTGCTGACATGTACCGGAGCATGAGCACTGATCTCACAACAGCAGTCTGTAAATGAATAGATTGGTTTTAAGGTCCTAATTGTGGGATTGGGTCGCGTTCATCCAACAACATTGACTCTAGCTGCACAGACTGAACAATGTCAATGCGAGTGCATGATTCTCAAATGTGTCAGGGAAATTGGAGGTGGGACCGAAAGCAGGGTTACTGATCGTGAGATGGGGAGAAATCTCCGAGAGTGGGCGAATTTGAATCCTGATACATAGACAGCAGATTTGTGAAAGGGCGAGGGTTTGAAGGAGCAAAATCATCACATCGACGAATATTTTCATGTCAAATAAGATTGATTCGCTCCTGCTTTTGTTAAGCATGTCTCACTCTGCATAAAACGGTAACAAGTGACAATACTGGAAGTCAAATTGCCGATGATTTTTCTGCTGCCAGTATGCAAAGCGTTAACCAATGCACGATACCGGCACCACATGGAATAGCATGATGCAAAAAGCAGTAAAGATAGTGGCAGAGGATATGTTCGGAAAAGGACCACATGAACAGTAGGAATACTTGACAGACAGTGACTGAGGCATGCAAACACATGGTGAGCTGAATGGTTAACTTCAGTATCTCGAGAGCCGATGGATATTTCATCAGTTAGTTTGCTGCAGGCGAAGATTGATATAGTTGTCAAGAAAAGGAAGGTATCAGGGAATAGCGCAGGGAATTGCTGGAATGTATTTCTGCAAAAGAAATGCAGTTTACCTTCGGTTTCTTTACCAACTTTGTCATACAAGCAAGTGACCACTGCTGTGGAATACCATATAGTGCCAGGTTTCAGGCCTGGAATACTGTGTGGTGCAAAAGCGAAGATCAAACTGGAAATGGGGATGGGGATGAGCCAGCGGATATGGGTTCAGTAATGAAATCAGTGAGTGTGAAGTATTTTGCTGAAAATATAGAGTGAATTGAAATGCCGGGAACTGGGAGCTCAAACATGGAGCAGTTTTTATTGACGTGGTATATGTCGCATCAGGCTGGAAGCTCCAACCTCAACTGCAGCAGCTTCCATTGGCACGAAGCAGGGAGCGTTGGGACATCAAGCTGGTAGTTCCAACTTTACATGGACCAGCTTCTATTGATATCTCTACCGAGAGAAACGGAGGTAATGTTTTCGCACTCTGACCAGTCTCATATGGCTAACTCTGCTCTGGCAGGAAGGGATTATTTTTGCTCATTTCATTTTATTGAATTTATTGTAAACTCGCATACTTCGAAAATTAGCTTGAATATCATGTTGTGATTAAGGATTAGTTTATCAAAAGTGATGGAGCAAAATCAGTGAAGTGGAATTTGAAATTCATCAGATGAGTCGAGATACCATTGAATGGCTGAGTAGACACAAAGTGAATAGAAGTTTCAGGAGGGTAAATGTCTTTTCGTTACAAAACCTCCCGCTGCACAAAGAGTGGATGATTGGAATGAAGCAGTAACAGTGGTTATCTTTCTTGTTTATTCAACTTGTGAACATGAGTACGATTTGTCATGTCCGTGTTTGGATCACAACTCTGCAGAATACCAACCTCAAACACGCGCGAGCACAGTGTCACAATGGATAATGCGCTTGGTTACGGTCCAGAGATTGTCGTTGAGGTTTCGACTTGGTTCAAGAACAAGACTGGCAGGCTTCAAATTCACATACAATCTAATCTCCCACACATTGTAGCACATACATCGGGCCAGTGGCACAATGGATGACATGCCGAACGACAGATCTGCTGTGTGGAGTTTCGATTCTAACCTGGCTGTAGGCAGCACTGACTTTATTGCACTTACAAATGACTGATCTGAAGACGAAATGAGGTTTGTGCCTTGAACTGCAGGGACAAGGGTCCCTTCATTAAATGCCCCTGCGACCGTCAGAGTCAATATCCCAGAGTCATTAATGGAGGGGAAGTTGAATTCGTCATTAACACTGTCCTGTACACCTGTCAGCCTTCCAAGATTCACTGCGGCACCTGTGATTGTCAAGTAAACAAGACACAGAGACAAGTCTCAGCTTTGATAATTTTGGGGAAATCGTTAGGAAGCGGAATCGGAGAAGAATGGAGAGTGAACTGTCTGAATGAGCAGAGACTGCCGAGGCACCGTCCCCTTTATTTTAGAGTCTGGGACATAGTCTCTCATTTCTCGACGTCATTAATTGATCTGAGGTACTAAAATCACACCACTTGCAGGTGGTCTGCTTTTGCTGATGTCGCTGTCTGGATCGAAACAAATCCCAACTCCCAGACTGAGAATCAAAGCCGGGTCACAACGAAGAAAGTGAAAGAATAGAACTGCTAGCCCCCCACGGAGAGCTATACGAATACCACGTATGTGTAGAATGACAGGCCTCAAGGTCGTTGTAGATGCTTTCGTCAGATGCAATCGCTTAACTATCTTTATTCATTTTCATCACTTGGCCTTGTATGCATTAACAACTCAAGTTCAGATCCGTGTATTTCTGAAGGTTATGCGGGTTCGCCTCTGTGCATCGCTTCAGACACTGAATCCAGATTCAACCATCCACTTGCTGATGAGATTTTTCTACATATCTCCTCAACCCTTTCCACCTCTTAACTTCCCCTGTTGATCGGTCAAGAGGAAACGTTTCTTTTAGTCTGCATTGTCCATGGTGCTCATTATTTAGTGCATATGAAACATGTATCCTCACAGTTTCCTCTGCCTTAAGAAAACAACCACTGTCAAAACAATCTGTCTTCATAACCTAAACTTTTCAATTTCTGCACGGTTTCCAGTGCGAGCACATGACTACTGTAATGTGAATTGCAGAGCTGCACGCAATATTTCGGGGGAACCGAATGAACAAATGAAATAAATGACTGGAGAAAGCCACAGAAACTTGCCGTTTCCAATCAAACATCTTTTGCTCAATACTGCGCTGTGCACTTATGCTGAGCCTGATGTTCCAGTCATGTCTTGTCCGTGTCAGTAAAAGCTGCTCCAGGAGGATTAATTATAGAACAGCTGCATCTAAATGGATTGGATTGCTTTACGATGCCGACCATGGGATTGAGCACTTTCACCCAAAACAGTGACCGCAGCAGTGCAGAATGAACAGTGTAAATGTCAGTATTATAGTGCGAAATACCTCAGTGAAATGGGAGGGTGGACGTTTAGGCCAGTTAGTTCTTGTGGGAGGGAGAAGTTTCTCCGATAAAGGATGGTTATGATATGTGAAACGCAAAGATGTGAGACAGCGGGTGTTTGAAGAAAGAAACTGATCACCACGAATAGTATTTTTATGTAAAAAAATTGCTTTTCCCAGCGTTTGCTAAGCACATAGTACATGGAGTAAAACGGGAAAAATGCCGATTGCTGTCACTGTGATTCGAGCAGAACCTGCTGTGTTTACAATGCCAAGGAAGAACCATTTCATGATACTGGTGCCACATGGAAAATCACGATGCAAAAAGCAATAAGGATCATGGCAGAGATTATGCCAGGAACAGAACCACTCGCACAAAGGAATACTTGTGAAACAGTGACTGAGATGTGCGAACTCAGATTCGGTTGAATCTTTAACTTCTGTGTCCCAAGAGACTGTAGTGATTGCAACACTGAGTTTGTAGGATATTACGTTTGCGAGATATCTACAAAACCTCAAATCATGGGATACAGCAGGACATTGCTGAAATGTTGTTCTCGATAACACTGTATTTTAACATCGGTTACTTCACCAACTTACTCACTCATTGACGTGATCATATAATGGCATGTCATATAATCCCAGTTCAAGGGCATGGAATCAGAGAAATTGAGCCGCACTACACCCAATACTAATTGGAAATGGTGATGGCGTTGAGCGCGAGCATGTGGCTGCGAAAATGCAATCGGTGAGTGGCATGCCATTCACTGATGATACAGAGGTGCGTGAAATATCGAGGCTAAAAGCTCCCGCCTTAACGACAGCAGCTTCAATTCCCATGCATCAAGAAGCAGTGGGACATCAGGCTGGGAGCTCCAATTTCACATGCAAGAACTTGTATTGACATGGAACAGGGAACATTGGTTCATCAGCGGGGCGAAAAGATAGTCAACTATTTTAATCTTAACTGAAGTAGTTTTCAGCAGGATACTTGTTTGTGAATTGAGAGAATATCTTCAACTGGGACAGTCTAAATTACAAAAAAGAGTTCTGCAAAGAGTCAATTCTTGGAGAGGCATCTGTGCAGAGAGAAGCAGAGGAATATTTTACGTCTTCTTTCCATCTTGAAATGGTTGACTTTGCACTGGATTAATTTCCATGAAGGGATTTCTTTGCTCAGTTCACAGTATTCACTTTCCTGCATACTCGCAAAGGTCGTTACTGTAATTGAGACCTCTGAAAATTAACTGGTATATCCGATGTGGTGATTAGGCTCACGTTCACATCAGTTATGCTGAAGAAGTGGATACGAAATTCATCAGATCAGCAGTGATAACATTGAATGACTGAGCAGTCAGAGTGTGAATGGAAGCTCCATGAGGACATATGTGGTTTTTTTTTGGAAAATTCGCTGCTTTGAAAGGTGATGAAGATTGGACTGAAGCAGTGACGGTAATTATCTTTATCGCTTGTTCAATTGGTGAACATGACTGCTATTAATGATGTCCGTGTTAACATCATTGCTCTTAAAACCACCCAAGTGCATCGGGCCAGTGGTGCAATGGATAACCCGCCTGAGTACGGATCAGGAGACTGTAGGTTCGAGTCCTACCTGGCTCGGCGACCGCGTGGACTTTTAATAAGTATAAAAACTGATTATTCTGAAGTCGAAATACGGTTGGAGTTCCTTATCTGCAGGAAAGAGAATGCCTTCATTAAATGTACCCGAGAATATGAAAGTCAATGTTCCAGCGTCATCACAGGAGGGAAGCCGAATAGTTGCACATGATACTCATGGGCGCCTTTCCATTTTATAAAGCCACTGATCGAGTGACTGTTGCTCGCGGGAATGCTCGGCTTTGAGAATTTTTCGAAACTCTTTGGCCAGTGGAATCAGAGAAGAGTGAAGGGTTAACTGTCCAATTGATCTTTATAGAGCGTGAGTTCCAGAGTCTACCACTCGCTGACTGATAAAGTTTTCCTACTAGTCTATTCAAAGCTTTCTGCATCTTATCTGAAATCTACAAACCCTGGTGATCGATCAAGAGCAAATGTCTCCTTCAATCTGTAATTCCATGCTCCTCATTATTTCGTACACGTCAAGTGGGCGGCACTTGGGGTAGGAATCGACCAGGGGTCCATTCCTGCCTCAGGCGACTGACTGTGTGGAGTTTGCACATTCTCCCCGTGTCTGCGTGTGTTTCCTCCGGGTGCTCTGGTTTCCTCCCACAGTCCAAAGATGTGCAGTTCAGGTGAATTGGCCATGCTAAATTGGCTGTAGCGTAAGGTAAGGGGTAAATGTAGGGGTATGGGTGGGTTGCGTTTCGGCGGTTCGGTGTGGACTTGGTGGGCCGAAGGGCCTGTTTCCACACTGTAATGTAAACTAATCTAAAAAAAAGTATGTTTCCCCACAATCAACTGTGCTCTCAGAAAAAACAAACCCGTTTTGCCTCGGCCACACCACTCAAAACATTCTTATGCTGGCAATGCAGAGTGTAACGTCGTTATTTGTTTTGGTGAATATATAGTAAAATTTACTCGGAATATTTTAGTTAGTTTGACTTCCAGTTTTTAAAACAGAGAGAAAATTATTCACAATATTAAGGAATGAAACACAGTGAATGGAACATAGAATATCCACAGAACTCAGCTATCCAAAATAGACTTAATTATGCTTTACCAAAAGTACGCAACAGTCCTGATAATTATATCCCATAAACACAGAGTAAAGATGAAATAAGTTGACAGGTCGAAATTAGAGGGGCAGAAGAAGAGAGACAGGCACATCAGTTGCATCGATGGGCACCTTGAAAGCTTTCTTGTAATTAGTTGTGGATGATACTTTGGCAATGGTTAACAATGTATTTAGGCTGTCAAATACATTTTGAAAGTCTTGTGTTCACTGAAATTTCTTGCCTGTTTTTAACAATTCCGTGAGTGGAGCAGTCCCACTGCTAACATTCAGCACAAACTTTCAGTAAAAGCCACTCAATCCGGGGAACCGTCGTACTGCTCCTTTCGTCAACAATGTGTAAATGTCCCCTGTAACTTTCGATTTCGCATCCTGTGGGGCTATTTGTCCGTGTTCAACGACATATCCCAGGTAGGTGACGTTGGCTTTGGCAGATTTAGTTTCAGCTAGATTTACAAACCAGTTTGACATCCGAATTCGATTAAAAAAGCCCGATAAATGCTGTAAATATTCAATCCATAAGAGAGTGACAGTCACCAGGCACAATATACACCACACAGTTGCGTATCTGGCAATTACCTTGTCAGTTAATCTCTGAAATGTGGCTGAAGTGTTTTCCGTACAAACGGCATTACTTTAAATTTCTGCAGGCCAGTTGGCGTTATAAAATTGCCTTTGACCTTTCTGACAAGGTTCACTGCCAGTCACCTTTGAGGAAGTCTAACTTACAAATGTAAGTTGCTCTTCCAATCTTTTCCACGCAGTCCTTCAACTGTAGATATGTATATGCATCAGTCTTTCTAACAACATTGATTTTGTGATAATCCACACATAACTGTTGGTACTTATCTGGCTTTGGTGCCATGGTGATGGGTGAACTCCATTCATTGAAACTCACTTCCGTTATGCCATTTGGAGCATACGTGATATCTCCATATGAATTTGTAAAATTTTAGAGGGTTATGCCTGCAATGATGTTACAAAGTCAGAACAACATCTCTTATATTTCCATCATCTGCAATTCGATTATTAACTTCCAGTTTATTTCAGCAGATCTCTCCATGCAAGAGTAATAACTCTTTCGATTTTCTTCTGGAAGATAAATGAATAACTTTACCAATATTGGACAACTTTTTCATTGTCCAATTTTATTTCAGGAACGTCCAATGCAGAATTTCCTGACATTAGTTCTTCCCAGTGTTTCGTAGCCAGTAACACATTCTCCACTTGCGTTCGTTCTCTCCCAAAATACCGTTAGAACATATTCCCATCGCACATTCTGTGAGATTCCTTCTTGCCTGGAGTCGCTATCAAGTAGCTAACCTCACTCAATTTCCTCTCAATTTGATAAGGTCTTCTAAACCTTACTTTAATGTTTCACCGATTAATGTAATTTAAATAAATACATTATTTCCAGTGGCAAAATTGTGATTTATTTTATTTCTCATGCACTTCCTGCATCACCATTTGCTGTGATACTTTTAAATACTGTCTCGACAACTCCCCAACATTATTTAGTCCAACTCTAAAATTTGACACATCGTCCAAATGTGTGGTCTCTGTAATCTGACTTATTAATTTTCCTTCATAAATTTTAATGGTCCTCTTACTTTATGCCCAAAATTGGTTTCAGACGGACTTAGTTTGGTGGATTCTTTTGGTACATCTCAGATCGCAAACAGCACTGACGCAACTTCCTTATGGAAATAATCTGGCTACTCCGAAACATAAAACCTCAACATAGTCTTTAATAATTGACGTCACCTTTCCAGTGCACCGTGTGATTCTGGATGGGACACAGTAGATTTGAATCGTTTTATTTCCAAACTATCTATATACTCCTTGAAAAGTTTGGATATGAAGTTTGGCCATTGAGCTAATTGTGTCTCTGATGGTTGTCTTAATCTAGATTTTTAAAAATCGTAATTCTACCACAATCCTTTTAGCTGTCATATTGCACGATTGAACAACATTTGGAAATCTCGTCAATACATCAATTTCTGTTAATTAATGCTTATTCCAATCTTTTATTGGATGCAGGGAACCTACACAATGAATGAAGACACTTACGAAAGATTCCTCGAACGCTGGGATAGGTATTAAACGTGCAGTCTTTATTTTTTCCGATGGTTTTCCTATTAGTTGCAACGTATGATACGACTGGCAAAATTCAAATGCATTCCCCTGCAATCCAGGCCGGTAAAAATGTCTTTGCACTTTAGCCTCCGTTTTCCTCATGCCGAAGTAACCTCCAATTTGTGGCACATGCGGAACTCGCAGCGCGACTTTTCTGTACCCTACTGGAAAAAAAGTTCTGCCCATTTCTCACTTGCTTGAATATGTGTTCCTCTCCAATTCCTCCTTAACATATCATTTGCTAAGCAATATCACACGAGGATGCATTCACTCTCCTTCCAAGTGCATGTCTTCTGATCCAACTGCTTTATTTTTCATCTTTCTGCTGTAAGTCAGTAGCATAGAAGAGCTGAATATACTTGCATTTTAACGCTTGTCCCCTGCTGTGTCCCACTTATCTGATATAATATATTTTGTTATCATATTTCAGCTTCCTTATCCGTGCCTTTTGATTTCTCCTGCTTCAGCTTGTGATTCTGTGATCGCGTTAAGACACAATCGGAGAAAATTCCTTTGATAAACGTCCTGCATTGCGACACTTGCCTGCATCTTGATTGGCTTTTCAACTGGAGTAGGCAGCACGCTTACCGGTGATTGAGCTATATCACTTGCAAGCACAAATTGTATTCTTGGATCTGAGAATCGTATATCTCATACTGCTTCAAATCTGGTGTCCTTTCCTTATCTCTTGCGTCTAACTCAAGCTGCTTCATTTTCAAATAAATTTTAACCATCTCTAAAGATACTCGTGGATTTTCAAGCTTAGTTAAATGCTGAGCTATTGCGAGAATGATCTGTCCTTTCCTCACAGAAAGAGACAAATACAATCCCAGCATGTCTGCTAATTCCAGAAGCCAGGCCTGAATTGTTTTTTGTAAAACTACCAACTTTACATCTTCCATAGCCAGATAACTCTTTGTACCTAAATGAGACATTGCTTTCCTAGGCATTGTCTACTCCAATCCAAATCAACACCCGTAATGAAGACACAAGCGCCTATCAGTTGCTATTTTAATCCACCAACTACCTCCCGATTTGTTATGGACGAGGCTAAAACATTCAAAACTTTATTAAGCAGACAATCAAGATCGTAGCATTATACTTTTTTCTTTAAGTGTATGGTGAAAATTGCCTGAGGAAGCTAGTTACAAACATTATTCACAAAATGACGGATTGAAAAACAAAATCCAGACTATAGAATACCCACAGAACTCAGTCTGTCAAAAGGAGACTTACTTATGCTGTTCTGAAAATACACAACCATCCTAAAAAAAACAAGCACCTTAAACACAGTAAAATGAAACAGAAGCTTACAGGTAAAACTTAGAATTGCAGAAGGAGAGAGGTTATTAGTTCGTGCACCACTGCTGTAGGATCTAAAAACCGGAATTCAGCTTTCCAGAATGACCACGCTTTTTCAATTATACAGTTCATTTTAAAAACATAAAATCTATGGCCTTAAGCCTCAGCTGTTGAGGAAGAAACGAAAAGCCTCACAGCGAACACTTTCATCTCTGTAACACTTCATCCGATTCGGAACCTGAAATGTTTTACAACGCCTTTGATAAAAAAAAAGATATCAAGACACATTATCCTTGAGAAAAAGTACAGCTCCGTTTTTTTTTAATAATAGAGAACATCTTTGTGACAGCCCAGTCCGTCCAAACTATCTTCATAAGTGGAACTCTCGAACAGACTATATCTGGGTAAATCTGTTTTGCACCGTTTCCAATGCTATCACATCCCTGCTATAATGATAATTGCAGAAAGACACACAATATTCCAGTTAGAGCCGATTGAGCAAATTTATTAACAACTTAGAAAGCCACAGAAACTGCACTTTTCCAATAATGTGACTTTTACACAATACTGCTCCGTGGAGACAGTGAGAACTGCAGATGCTATAACCCAGAGTCGACACTGTGGTGAGAGAAAACACAGTGGGTCAGGCAGTATGCGAAGAGCGGGACAACTGATGATTCGGGCATAAACCCTTCATCAGGAATGAGGTTTTGTGGCCGTAGGGGCTGAGAGATAAATGGGCGGTTTGGGGGTTTGGGGGCGTGATAGCTGAGAATGCGATGAGAAGGTAAAGGTGGAGTTCTGACAAGAGGTGGAGCGGGTAGGTTGGAAAGATGATGTGCAGGTCATGAGGGCAATGCTGAGTTGGAATCGTGAAACTAGAATAGCGTAAGGGAAGGACGAATGAGGAAACTGGTGATCCCATGTGGCATCAAGGGCCCAAGAGGGCGATGAGGCCTTCTTCTTTCAGGCGTCAGGTGTTTAGGGAATGTCAATGAAGGAGGCGCAGGACCTGCATGTGCTTGGCAGAATGGGAGGGGGAGAATGAATTGCATCAATGATGAGCTGAAAACTGAATATCCAAATTATCATGTTGTTACATCTCAGGAATAGTATCTAACACTACCCCACCTGAGGAGAAGGCGAGAATTGCAGATGCGAGAGATTAGAGTCAGGAAGGATGGCGCTAGAAAGCACAGTGGTGAGGCAACATCTGAGGACCAGGAGTGTCAATGTTTCCAATTATGCTGACGAAAAAATTATGGTCGAAACATCGACTTCCCTACTCCAAAGATGCTGCCTTACCAGGTGTACTTTTCCTGACCAACACTTTTAACTGGACACCACCTCAGCTCAACTGCATAGGAAAATTAAGATACACTTGTCACCACTCAGTTGATTCTTCTGTCGCATGCAAAACAAATTCAACATTCTTTTCCCCATAAATATCAGGTCATTCAGATCACTAAAGAAAACAAAAAAAACTAGCAAGGCTGAATATCTGAGCGAAAATAAATAATCGTTGTAGAATTCAGTAGTCTGTCACTTCAACTGAATGTTTGAATATTAAAATTGGTAAAGGAAAAGAGAAAGCTGCAGTTTAATAACTGCTACATTCTGTTTCTCAAAAGAAAAAAGAGTTTCATGAACTGGAATGTTTCGATCGGGCAATGCACACTCAACTCGTCAAGTGCTTATAGGAATGGATGAATATATATTGGCTTCGCCACTGCTGAACAGATGAAAAATATCATTTTGCTTTCCGAATCAGTTGATGCTCCTGCAGAAAGGTCAATGTGACTCATATCCCAGCACAGCCAGTTTGGTATGTATTTCAGAGTCCTGCAACATTACATTTAATTTAAAAGATCTTTATTGATTTTTCCTTATAAATATGACACTCTTCATTTCATAGTGCATTGGACAATATTGTACCCACTCACTTATTCATCGGTACACCACTCAATTTTGTACCCCTAACGTTCCATTCACGACTTAACCACCAAACTACTTTCACGAAAAAAATGCATGTTATTAAAACCGGAAACTGAGCTGAAGCAATGCCTGTTGGAAATCAACTAGCATTCTCTCACTTTCTATACCTTATTTAGTGTGTCTCACTGCCTGTTACCTTAAACCTGTGCCCTCTAGTTTTGAACTTCACCATCCTACGCAAACGATTTAGGCCAGTTGCTTATCCATCCCCCTCAGCATTTTATAAACGGTGAGAATGTAACGCGCTACCTGGAACATTCCAGCGAAAAAAACCCTGCCTACCCCATCTCCACGCTTTACGCAAGCCCTCAGGTCCCCGTAACATCCTTGTAAATCATTCGTGGACAGTTTCAATTTTCACAAAATCTTTCATGTAGAAATTGACCATAATTGCAAGCAATATTCTAAATGTGATCTCACCAATGTTCTATATCGCCACAACATGACATTCCAACTTGGATAATCGATTTTCTGACTAATGACAAAAGGTGTGCCAAGTACGTTCTTCACCATCTTGTCTAATTGTGACACCACTTTATCTGCGTTTATAGATTTTGCCTTGACTGATAAAGTTGTGATTGTCACTATGTTCTGCTGCCTTCACGGATATGTGGCCGACCATGCAAAGTCTATCTGTTCTTCTGGGTTTCCGCGTCTCCTGCCATTCATTGAGTAATCCCTTGATGTGTTACTTCCAATGTGCATTACCTCATGTTTTTTCATGGTTAGTTTCAACATCCCCTATCTGAATTTGACATTTGACAAATCCACCTCTGAGCTCCTCCATCCTAAGACCTTCTTCCTCATCATTAACCACTTTGCTCATATTCGGATCATCGACAACTCTGCTTAGCATTTCTCCCAACTTGTTCTATATTCTTGACACACATTCACAATGACATGGGACCCAGCATTCATCCTTGTGTTACACCATTGAATACCAGTTCCAGTCACACAAACAGCCTTCTATCACCATCCTGTGCCTCCTACCACCACCAACTTAAGTTTGAATCCAACTTGCCTGGCGACCTTAAATCCGTTTTCACTTTTATCCTCTTACCAGTCTCCAGTGTGGTGTCCTGTTAAAGGCTATGTTGAAATCCACACAAACAACATCAACTTTACTGCCCTCGTTAAAAAAAAAACCTGATCACTTGCCAATGATATATATTTAATCCAATCTGTTAGGCATGACATTCTGTAACAAAACCGTGATGACTCTCCCTGATAAAACCTTGCCTGGTCAAGTGGCAGTTAATTCTCTCCTTCAGAGTTTGCTCCAAAAGGTTCCATTTAACTGATGTGAGACTCACTACTGTGTGATTCTCTGGTTTATCTCTCCCAATCTTGCTGAAAAGTGGAACTGCATTAGCCCAGTCAACTACAAACCCAAAGAGCAAAGTTAGACATTGCTCAGAACACCTGTAATTTTCTCCCTTCCCACAGAGAGGAACATAAGATACATGTGTGTCCTGAATTGGGAATATGCCCACTTCAAGCCGGTTAGATCCATGAACACTTCCTCAGTCCCATGCAAGGACTGCAGAAAATACTATATAGGACAAACAGGAAGACAGCTAACGATCCGCATACATGAACATCAACTAGCCACGAAACGACACGACCAGCTATCCTTAGTAGCCACACACGCAGACAACAAGCAACAGGAATTCGTCTGGGACAACACTACCATCATAGGTCAAGCCAAAGAAAGAACAGCCTGGGAATTCCTAGAGGCATGGCACTCATCCATCAACAAACACATCGATCTGGACCCAATATACCAGCCATTACAGCAGACAGCTGAAACTGACAACCGGAAGCGGCAGGGATAGGCAACTATAAATACCGGTGGAAACACCACAGAAGCGCTTTGCAGGAGGCTCCCAAGCACTGAGAATGTCACCTAGTCAGGGGACGAAACGTTTGCAACAAAAACTTCCAGCTCGGCGAACAGAACCACAACAACATGATTTCTATATTTATTGACCATCGAAGTCGATGCCAATGGCTCACATTGTAATGTGATTCATCAACAAAATAACTTTTCAGGATTAACACAGTTCTGTCTTATGTGCAGGGGGTCATTGCACAAGCACAGTATCAAGCTTCCTCGGGGCAAGACCAAAAGATGTTGGAAAGAGGAATCGGAGTTAACCTTTTCAGTCCAGTGACGCCGTCCCCAGCACTGATGGTTTTCAGGAAAATTTTGGTCTATACGCAGAAGATATGTGGAGGTGCAACAATTAGGAGGTAACAAGATATCGGGATAGAGCCGAAAGAAAGAGACTAACAGTTGGACATTGGAACAGATAATGATTTGTTTGGAGCATTAACAACTGATCACGGAGACTGTTTATGACGAAACATAGGTAGTGTGTATTGGCTGCTATGCTATAACTAGGCTGGGTGGGTGTGGCGGGGGCCAAGACATGGGAGGCTTCAGGCCTCTAAAATGATTGTTCTTGATATGGAGGGTTGCGGGGTCCTCAAACAGAAAATGATCTGTTGCTTTTTCAGCATGCGCTGAGCTATGGTGGAACACTGCAGTAAGTCTGAGATAGAGACGTTGGTTCGGAAACATGGTTCTGTGCTAAAGGAGCAGTCAACCGGAAGTTCAGGGACATTTTTGGGAAATAGAACTTGGTATTCTGCCAAACGGTCATTCAGTCCACACTTCATTTCCCAAGGTAGTGGCGACCATAATATGAGCAGTGAATCTATTAGACTGGATTGTACAAACTGTAGGGAAAGTGTTGCTTCACCTGCAATGTGTATTTGAGCACTTGTGTACGAAGCAGCGAGATCAGAAATGGACAAGTGAGGAGAAGCAAGAAGCAAGAAGAAAGGATAGCGTAAAAGATATTATTAGAGATGTTGTTAATCAATGGATAAGAAAGCGACCATAACAGCACTGTACCTGAATGCTCGTACTTTTCAGAAGAAGGAAGGAGATATAACGGCATACATTATCATGAATGAATACGATTTAGTAGACATTGCAGATACATGGAGACAGCATAGTCAAGACTGGGAGGGAAATATTCATGGGCATGAGACAATTTGGAAGGACAGAAAGGATGGTAAGGAAGGTGGTGTAACTCAAACATTCAAGGACAACCTCATACCGATGCTGACAGATGATATACGTTCTATGGAGAATGAGTTTGAATCCATTTGGGAGGAAATCTGAAGAAAATTTCACTGATTGACAGAGTCTATCTGCCTCCATATTTTAAGATCACATTGGGGAGGCCAATAAACAAAGACATAAATAACACCTGAAAAAATGGTATGGCAATTATCAAGCGGGAGTTTAATCAACATGTCAATCGGTCGAAGCAGCTCAGTCAGGGTAGCCTTGACGAGGAGACTATTGCGTATCGACAATAGATATCTTAAATACTGTGGAATGGAACAGGACAACAAGGGGAGAGGCCAAATTATATTTGGATACTGGGTAATGAACACAGCATGGTGTTAGATTTGGCGGGAGGTGAGCACTTTGGTGATAGTTACCAAAATTCAGTTATGTTTACTTGAGCTTTTCAAAGGGATAGGTCTCCACCGGAGGTCAAGCGCTACTGCTGGGGGAAGGAAAATTTCAATGCGATTAGATAATAGTACGCATGCACAGTTTGTGCAAGGAAATGGCAGGGAATGGGCAGAATAGAAATGTGGCGCTTATTCAAGGAGCAGGTTCTGTGTGTCTTTGATAAGTATGTTCCTGTCAGAGAGGGAGGAAATTGTCAAGCGCAGCAGTCATGATTACTAAGGAAGTTGAATCTCTTGTTAAGATGAAGAAGGCTTGTGTTCGCATGAGATACGAAGGCTCAGTTAGGGGCATTGAAAGTTACAAGTTAAACAGGAAAGACCTGAAGAGAGAATGAAGACGAGCCAGGAGGGAACTGAGAATTTGTTGGCAGATAGGATAATGGAAAATCCTAAAACTCTCCATAGGTATGTAACGGCTAAAAGAATGAATGGACTAAAATATGGCCAATGAAGGACAGTCGTGGTCAGTAGTGTGTGGAGTCAGAAGTGATGGGGAAGCACAAAAGCAATATCTTCCATCGGGATTCGCACTGGAAAAACAAAATATTGTCGAGGACAATACTGAGATACAGGCTACTAGACGAGATAGGATTGAAGTTCCCAAGGACGATGTGTTACAAACTCTGAAAATGTGAAAATATATAAATTCCCGTGGGCCGGATGGGATTTATCCTAGGATTCTCTGGGAAACCAAGAATCAGATTTCTGAGCATTCCACTTTGATCTCTATGTTGCCAATGTCCAAAGGTATAGAACCAGAACACTACAGGATAGTAAAAGTTGTTCCCTCATTCAAGAAGGGAAGTAGAGTAAATCGTGGAAATTATAAACCATTGACCCTTCCGTCAGTTGTGGGTAAAGGGTTGGAAAAGTTCTAAGAGATAAGATTTGTAATCAACTCGATTGGAATAAGTTTATGAGGGAAAGTCAAGCCGGTTTTGTGAATGGGAGGTCTCGACTCACAAACTTTATTGAGTTATTTTAGTAGGTCATTAAACTGAATGTCGGTTTGCTCACTGAATTGTGAAGTTCATTTCCAGACGTTTCATCACCCTACTAGGAAACTATTTCAATGGATCTCCAAGCGAAGCACTGTTCATGATTCCTGCTTTCTATTTATATGTTTCCGTTTCTTTGGGTTGGTGATGTTATTTCCGGTGGTGATGTCGTTTCCTGTTATTTTTCTACAGGGGTAGTCAATGGCGTCGAGCTCGAAGTGTTTGTTGATAGAGTTTTGGTCGGAATGCCATGCTTCAAGGAATTCTTCTGCATGTATCTGTTTGGCTTGTCCGAGGATGGATGTGCTGTCTCAGTCGACTGTAGTGTTTGTCTAATGTAGTGTTTGTTACAGTTCTTGCACGGTATTTTGTAAATATCATCAGTTTTTGCATATGGACAAGTAGGCAGAAAACTAGCCACCAGGATACATGAACATCAACAATCCATAAAAATACGTGACCCTCTCACTGGTATCCTTACATAGAGATAAGGCATGGCACCACTTTGACTTAGACAAAGCATCCATCCAAGCACAAGTGAAACCGAGAATTCCGAGAAGCATGGCATTCCAACCGCAAATCCATCAAAAAGACCATCGAGGTAGACCCCAGAAAAAAGAACAGGAAATGATATCAGTACAGGAAATGACATGACCAACCCAATGAACCCCAAACATGTAAATAGAAAGCAGAAATCATGAACAGTCAGTCGCTCGAAGGGCCACTGAAGATGTTACCCAGGAGGGTAACAAAACGTCTGGAAATGAGCCTTCCAGCCCAGCGAGCAAATGTTCATGTGGAAGCTAAACCTGAGCTACAAATCTTGTCAAAACTCGCCAGGTGACTAAAAAGATAGATGAGGATAAAGCCGTTCATGTAATGCAGGTTTGGATTTCAGTTAGCCGTTTGATAAATTTCGCCATGGTAGGTGACTGCTCAAAATACTGAGGTATGGGCTTAAGGGGGATTTCGTGCTTTGGATCAGAAATTAGCCAGCTGAAAGAAGACAGAGGGTGTTACTTGATGGGAAAACTTCATCCTGGAATTATGTTGGTTGTGGTGTACTGCAACGATCTGTTTTGGGTTCACTGCTTTTTGTCATTTTTTGTAAACGACCTGGATGGGGGCGGAGAAGGATGGGTAGTAAATTTGCGGACGACACTGAGTTCGGTACAGTTGTGCATCGTGCTGAAGGATATTGTAGGTTACATAGGGATACAGGTATGCTGCAGAGCTGGGCTGAGAGTTGGCAAATGTAATTTAATGCAGAAAAGAGTGAGAAAAAACATGGCATTAAAAATATCACAGAATATAAAGATCGATAGCAGAAGTTTATCTTAAAATATAAAATGAAAAAGAGAGGCAAAAGTAAACGTTGACCCTCTCGTGAATAAGAAGGGGCATTTACTTATGGTATATGCGGAAATAGCCGTGACATTGGACAAGCATTTGCGTCGGTCTTCACAGTGGAGAATATTAATAACATGCCAGTAATTGACAAAGAGATGACGTTTGGTGACGACCTGGGAACAGTCATTATAACAAAAGAACTAGTGCTGGATTGTTGAAGCTAATATTGCAAAGGATGGTTACGTTTCCAGGACCTGATGAAATGCATCGCAGGGTACTAAACTCAATGGTATGTAAAAAAGAACTGTGCTTGTGGCATTTTTCCAAAATTCGTTGGTCTCTGGGGCAGTCCCAGCAGATTGGAAAACACAAATATGACGTCACTCATAAAAAAAAACGGTGGCAGACAAAATATGCGGAATTAGATCAGATTACTTACAGTGTCGAAGCAGACCCTTTGGCCCAACAATTTCACACCAACCGCCGAAGTGCAACCCACTCAGACCCATTCTCCAACATGATAGACCAGTTTGTTTAACCTCTATCGTGCAGAAATTTCTTGAGTCTATTATCGAGGAAGAAATAGCAGGGCATCTCGGTAGAAATTTGACAGAGGCAGCATGGGTTAATGAAGAGCAGGTCATTCCTGCAAAATCTTTTCTAATTCTATGATGGCATTACGAGCATGGTGTACAACGGGACCCAGTGAATTGATGTGCTTAGATTTTCAAAATGGCCTCGACAAGGTGCTGTTCAGGGGCTGACAGTAAACGGATGCATGCTGTTAAGGGTAATGTATGAGAATGGATTGAGGATTGTTTGCCCAACAGGAAGCGCAGAGCATGATAAATGAGTGCTATATTATTGACCATCAACGGTGTTCCTCAGGGATTTAACTGGGACCGCAATTATTGACAATTTATATGGATGATTTGGATTTTGGAGCCATGCACATCGTGTCAAGGTCTGCAGTTGACACAAAGTGAGTAGCAGAGCAAAGTGTGCGGAGGACTGTGATAATCTGCAGAGGAACATTGAAATATTGGGTTAATGGGAAATATTCTGGCAGATGGAATTCCGGAATTGAAGGTGTTCGCTGATGACACTATTCGCCTGTGTGGAAAAGGCTTATATCGAAAATTCAGAAGAATGAGGCCGGATCATATGGAAACATATAAGAATATGAAGGTCATGTGTGAGATAGAGGTCGAGAGCATGCTTCCATTAGCAAATGAAACTAATGCAAGAGGGCACAGCCTCTAGATTAAAAGGAGATATACGACTGAATTGAGAAGGAATTTCTTCATCCAGAGAGTTGTTCCTCGATGGAATGCTTGCCCAACGATGTAGTTGATGCTCAATCAATCAATGTTTTTTAAGCTAGGGCTGTTTTTTTTAACAATAAAAGAAGTAAAGATTACCTTCAGAGTTTGGTTAAGTGGATGCGTGTCAATGGAAAGATCAGGTATGAGCTTAATGAATGGCGAAGCAGTCTCTAAGGCCTGTACGGCAAAGCCTTGCTCCTCGTTATCATGTTCTATGAATGTATGTGTCACATATTACGCAATTTTAGGGAAAGCTTCCATGGAGCTGTTGGGGGAGGTATTGAGAGTGAAGGCACAGTGCACCACGACGCCCCGGAGGGAATGGTTCCTGGTGAAGGCTGACAAGGGCGGGGAGGGGGATATATGTTTGGTAATAGCATTTCGCTGGAGGTGGTGGAATTAGTAAAATATTTCGTTGATCACTTGGAGAACCAGTGTGCTTAAGCCTCCAGACCAAATTCTGAAAAATAATGTGATGAGAATGAATCGTTGTTTCATGATGGACATTTGCAAGATGGGTCCAAAGTCCTTCTTTGGTGCAGTGAAAGTCACAATGGCTTTGAGAAGCTAACTGTAGCAGCCATATATCATTGTGGCCACAAGAGCGGGTCATAGTCAGAGATTTTCTTGTCTCCTAAAGCCTGTCTAACACATAGCCTGCGATTAAACGCCACCTATGATTTGTCACCGGCAGTCTCCATTAACAGCTGTTCACTCTCCGAGCGAGAGCGTTATTCACCTCATTGACCAAATGTTCTTCTGTTTCTTTTCTTCTTTCCCTACCAACTGTTTACTACTTTACAATACCGAATGAGACATGATGGGATAGTTCCTTTTCGCCTGAATGATTGCAGTGTGAAAGAAACAATGCACAGGAGAAGCACACCAGATTAGTCAGCATCTGAGTAGCAAGAGATATTTAAATAACAACCCTTGTTGAGGATTCCTTACTGAAGTTGCAACAATACTGAAAAGCTCAACACCGTCTAGAAAACAGCAGCTGAATTGAGCAGCAACACACAACTAATAAAACATCGACAAACACCCATTCCCACCATAACCAAACGCTCAGACATGCAGTCTGCACCATCCACTAGATGCACTGCAGATATTCACCAAGGCGCCTTCAAGAGTACATTACAAACTCACAACTGCTTCCATCTAAAAGGAAAAGGGCATTAGACAGATAGGAAAGACCTACAACCCACTTACCATCCTGATCTGGAAATATATTGCCATTCCTCCAGAATCACTAGGTCAAAATTGTGGATTTCACTGACCTATAATTTGGATCTACCGACAGCATACAGGAACGATGGTTCAAGAAGGCAGCTCCAGTGAAATCAGGAATGAACAATAAATTCTGACTTGTTCTGGAATACCCACATCCGACGAAGACTGAAAATCATATGCTGTGGTGTTCTGAAGATTCTCTATTACTGAGATATTTCTGGATTTATTTGAGGGGTATCAAAGATGAGGATTTGTTGTTGGGAAACTGAAACGAAGCATTATATCAGAATTTGAAGGAGTTGCTTTGTTCCATGTAGCCTGAACCTCACCGGCCTTTGAAAATGAAAGCAGAAAGCTACATTCACAGTGGAGTGAAAGTATTCACTATCTGAAATATCGAGACATAATTGGAGGGTCGCTGGAGAGAAACTGCGGAAATGTGGTGACGATTCAATTACTTGTCTGCCCTGAAAATTCATCAGGGCAACCATACCGGGGGAAAGCCATTCAAGTGTGGAAAGGGAGTTGCTCAGTTCTCTAACTTGCTGCCTCACCAGTGGGTTCACACGGACAAGAAACCAATTAATGGTCCAGAGTATACAAAAGGCATTAAAAGGTCTCACGAACTGCTGTACCATCAACGTGTTCACGCTGATGAGAAACAATTCAAGTGTTCTCTCAGAGGGAATGGGTTCAGGCCGTCATTTGATCTCACTTTACATCTGCGAACTCAGTGGAGAGAGGCCGTTCGACTTTTCTAAGAATGGGAAAGGATTCTTTCAGTCATTTAGTCTGCTGAGACAACAGTGGGTTCACACAGAGGAGAGACCATTCGTTCGCTGTGATTTAAAATAATAAATTGATTCTGGCAATCTGCTGAAATACAAGCGAGTTCATACTGGAAAGAAACCATTCACCTGAATGTATACGATTTGCCTTTGAATGGAAAAGTGAACCAGAATTGACTTTCTGGGTGTACCGGTACACTAAAGAAGGCATTTGCTAAATCCACAGCAGAGAACCATTTACTGTCCGGTGGAATTTGGGCTTATATAGTACAAGGATTAGGAACATTTGGGGCGGGCAGAACAACAGCATAATTGATTACCTGCGGGTCTTGAACAATCCTCCATTTCCACGATTCACCTGGCATGTTTGCCTTTTTGACCGGAAAAATGGGGGCTCTCACCGGTGATTATCCGCGGGATTATCACTTCAGCCTTCAGGAGGGATTCAAAGACTGGAGTAATTCCTTTACAGCCGCGGGTTTAAACGAGTCTTGTGTTCTGCAAGGACAGTGGAGTGAAAGTATTCACTATCTGAAATATCGAGACATAATTGGAGGGTCGCTGGAGAGAAACTGCGGAAATGTGGTGACGATTCAATTACTTGTCTGCCCTGAAAATTCATCAGGGCAACCATACCGGGGGAAAGCCATTCAAGTGTGGAAAGGGAGTTGCTCAGTTCTCTAACTTGCTGACTCACCAGTGGGTTCACACGGACAAGAAACCAATTAATGGTCCAGACTTCGGGATTATTCTTTTGATTTCACAGCTTCGTATGGACCCCACATCACGTTTGCCTTTTGTCTTGCACTCAGCAGGGACCCTTCTTATCTTGGGTCCAAGACACCAACCATAGCTCAACGCCAGGCTACCCTCTTGGCGGGGGTTACCTGGACTGCCCTATCTGCCTGAGTTAGCCAATTTAGTTTCTCCATATATATATATCCTTATGTCTGCATTGAAGCAGATATGCACCTCTTCCCTGAAGACACAAGCTTTCGTTTTTTTTGTGCCAGTAGTACCGATCGGTCCAAATCCTGCCACCTGTCACTGGATGTGTTCGCCAATGGTACTTGAGGAAATGAGCGTTCCACATCAAAAGGATAGGGTCTACTTACAGTCACAGATATTTTGGATAAGTTTACACTGACTGCACATCTGTGATCGTTCTAATAAAATTGCACAATAATAACTGATCTGGTTCAAACAATCTCCTAAAACAATCCTTCTCATATGATTTGTAAGGGCCATGACGGTGTATGCGTGTTGTGCAGTACCTCATGTCTCCAGCAAGAAAATCGGTGTTTATGGGATTAACATGGTTACTTGTTTCCTGGGCGAGCGAATCGCTCACTGAACGTATGGCTCTCTGGCTTAATCGTCACTCATAGCCATGCATCAGCGGTAGTGAGTCGTATTTTACAGCCTGCGCTGGTAAATCTTCTTTTTATATTTCCTGCAAGCCTGTCGGGATACTGCGCAAATCCGAACCCAATCTCACTATGAGATCGCCAGCCTTCAGATTTAAAGGACAGAATTCCGAGAAATGAAATGAGAATTGGAATGTTTCACCATTACTGGTTTTGCACAATAAGGGTGCGGTTAATCTCTCTTGTGTCACGAATCCTGATGCATCCATTGCGTCGACTCTCTCAACTGCCTTGATTTAAGGACTGAATATGTTGCCCCTGTATCTAACAAAAAGGTAACTGGCGCACCTTCCACACATAATACATTTTCCCTTGAGACTAGAATTCTCTTCTTCTTATCAACACCTCAATGTAAGGGACCTGAAACATTCGAGTTCCTTTCCAGATACGGAGTTGTTTTTTTTTTCCCGTTCTTTGACTGGTGATATGGTAGTTTACTGGCCTTGTAAGTCTGCTATTAGTTCGGTTTAACTTTACATTTTTTTCTGTCTGTCTGCAATACTTGCCTCTGCAAAGTCAGGTTCTTAATTCTTTGTCTCCCTGTGCTTTTATTGGTTTCGAAATAAATGCTAATTTTCCATTACAATGGACATCACATTATTTTTACAGGTCGCTGCAACAGCGAGGGCCGAAGTGCCTGTACTGCATTGTAACGTTTTATGTCGTAATCTACATTTCCTGCTGGTTTCTGATGTCTCTCCTCAATGTGTAAGCTTCCAGTCACATCTTCCAGAGATTTGTATGCACTTCATTTAATCGGGGCAACTGTATT
This sequence comes from Chiloscyllium plagiosum, assembly GCF_037043375.1. Lineage (NCBI taxonomy): Eukaryota > Metazoa > Chordata > Chondrichthyes > Orectolobiformes > Hemiscylliidae > Chiloscyllium > Chiloscyllium plagiosum. Next base: position 93,839,615 of record NW_028270159.1, on the reverse strand, counting down.
TCCTGCTCAGAATGTGATCTCTCTGAAATGGAGAGAGGGAAACAGAGTCGGTGACAAAGCTGAGATCACTAACGTTCTGTCCAGAATCAACAAAAACTATCCCGATCTTCCAGTCTCCTGTAACTTCAACATTACACTGTGTTCCCACCCTTCAAGTTCTCTGCCGTTACCTGATGAAGGGCTGTTGTCCGAAACGTCGATTTTACTGCTCCTGGGACACTACCTGAACTGCTGTGCTTTTCCAGCCGCACTCTAATCGAGACATTGTGTTCCCAGGCCTCTATTCCGGTCTCTGGTTTGCTGCAGTGCTCCTTCAAGGGACAACACAAACTGGAAGACCTGCAACTCATTTTCTACTGACAGACTATCCAAAATTTAGGACCAAACATCGAGTTCAATAATTTTAGAACCCGTCCGCCCTCTTCCACATTCTTCACCCACCCTTCCATCCCATCAGTTCCGAAGAAAGATCATTGGACTCGAAACATTAACTTTCCATTCTCATCAGAGATGGACTCGAGCTGCTGATTTTGTTCAGATCTTTTGGCTTTACTTCAGGGAACTTTGCTTGTCCGTTGAAATCGACAGACTGCTGGAAGCGTCTGATTGCAGGAGGAGATGTTCACAGAAGATGACAAGAATGGCAGGGGCTGGACTATTCCCATTGTGAAGGTAGACGAGCTAGGTTAGGGATGTTTATCGAAGCGCAGAGAAGGCTGATTGAGTAACCGATTAACGTGCACATTTTATGAAGAGGACAGATATGTATGACAGGGATCAGCCTGTATTGAGAAGGAATAGAGTGACATAAAGTAAAGACAGGGGCCAAAATGTTTTGAGGAGATTTTGGGAGAATGCTTTCACCAGTGGAGTGTTGCTAATCTGGAAACCGTTATCTGAGCATATGGTAAAGCTAAGTGCCATGAGAACGTTCCAGCAGTCTGTCGCCGAACACTTGAAGAGATAGAGCACACGTGGATAAGGAACGTGGATGGAAAGTGTGACGAGGACAGACAGACGCGAGATGGGTGTCCTGAACGCAATGGGTCAAAGGCAAATTTGTGTGCCAAAGGAAATCTCCTGGCACGGTTCTGTGGCGCAATGGATAGCGCGTTGGGCTTCGACATCGCTGTGCAAGGTTGCAATTCGAAGGTTGTGGGTTCGAATCCCATCAGAGTCGAGTTTTAGTTTATGGTTTGGAAGGTGGTCAGAGCAGACTCGGCCACTCTTCTGCAAAACCAACAATATTGGTGCAGAAACCCAACTGTCTCGAAACGGTACATTTTCCTCTCACAGGTTTAAATTTTCGATGTCTATTTATGGTAGAGATCAATAAACATCTGTTAGCCAGTAGGCAACACGATGATGCGGATCGGCTGGAAAAAGACACAAAATTATTGTGTCAGCCATGATGAAACCGAATCACGGAGCGGGGCAGGATCGGTGTTAACAATGGGCTCCTTTGTGTCTGTGCCATTTCTGGCCCAGGGTTTTAAATAAGGACAATATGAATTAAACGCCAAGTAATATTTTGGTCTCACCTCCACATCCCTTCCCTCCCAGCTGGAATAGACAGCTTTTGTTTCAGCTTGAGATCAGACAGCGGTGGTTTCTCACAAGTTCTCCTTTAGGCTGAATGTTACTTCACATAGGTTTCAAAGTGGACACATGGAGCAAGCAATTGCATGGGTTCAGGGGATTCAGGGCAGATTTCCCCTTTGCTGGGCTGGAATTCTGGCCAAGGTAATTAACGTGAATTTCTGACGTTTTGAATCTTACTCTGGATTCTTGCGACTTTACCAATTAAACTGAAATTCACTTTGCCCTTGCATAATATTATTCAGTCTTCACTGTTTAGAAAAACCATGCCACGTGCTCGTGGGTGCAGTATGCTGAATATTGTTGTCGTTGTGTGCAGTGTGTGTCGATGTGTCACATGAACATGCCAAAGGAAGTTGGTGAAATATCAGTGAATCGAATTCTCTGACGAAGTGAAGCCGATTGAAGGAAAACCCCAGTACAGTGGCGACATAACATTTCCGGTGATCAATGCAGGACACTACGGTAAACGTACGCAGTAGTCAATAAAGCCGATTTTCACCACATTTTTCTATGCCACATTTTCACCACATTTTAGGGACATCATTGTAATCTCTAAGCTCTCACATTCTACAGGAAGAACATTCAAATGGCCGACTATCCATTACTAATGCCCTGAATTCACACAAACACACACACACATATGCTCGTATATATATATATATATACACACACACACAAATGTATGTGCATATGCATGTATGTGTGTGTGCATATATATTTAAAAGTTGCCAAAAAACGTTGAGTAAAACAGCATTTATTCGAAACAAATATGATTTTTTGGAGTGTTCTGTTCTTGGGAAATACCTCAGTTACTTAAGGCCAGCCATGAATCCTCCCTGAGTGAATATCCATCACTCAATAGAGATACAGAGGTGATTTTTGCAAAAATGACGTTTTTCATACCGCTAATCCTGCGCTGTGTTAAATTCTGGAAAGGATGTTTAGCTCGTTTCATATTACTGATTTTGCTGCAAGCTCGCACAGGCCATTAAAACAATCCACAAAGTATTAGATTTATCTCATTGGACATTTTGACTGTTATCAGAAAAACTGGAATCGAAACGATAACGATATTTTTAAGTATTGCTGTGAAGATTACAGAATTGCAGTGGAATATTTTTCGTGTCTTGTTACTGGATATTTTTGGGGGAGATGAGTGAGCAACATATGGACTCACTCCCTTCTCTGTGATTGCAGCCAAATGTTCCAATGCAACACATGAAAGGAAAAAGTTGTACTACATCGGCAGGTCAGTTCCCACTCACGATAGTATAGCTTCACTTTGATTATTGCCATCGTCTAAAGTATTCGCTGAGTTGGGTGATTATGATCCTGAGGTTGTGCTGACACATTGCGAGAATTTATCCCACACTGTTGGCTTCACTTGATATCATAAACCAGTTATGCAGCGGACTGAGCTAACCGGCTTCCCTTTCATGCTGAGCTAACACAAACAGCTCAATTCTTTTACAATTTATAGAAGTTCATGTGGAACAAGCTGCTAAACCTTTCCTCACGATCAGCACATTCTGTACTTAGTCGTACTCAGTTGCAGGTGTTATGAGGTTTCTTTCCAATAAACGTTAATCAATTAGAGAGTGTGCACGTAATGTATACCCATCATGGCCACCCAGACTACCTGTCGCGGTGCAATTCATTCCTTGCGTGTCTGCACGTGTATTCACAAATATATTAGAATCAGCTTCTGAATGTTTTTTCCAGCGAAAAAGTAATCATTTTCGAATTCAATAGCTGTAGAAGGAAAAGGAAAATGTATTCCAAACTTCTATTTATCACTCATCGCTGGTTTTGAAGTTCGATATATATCCATCCGAATGAAGAAATTTCACTCCTGTTTACTCTCACCAAATTCACATCGCCTCGAAACGTTCCATACAGACACAACTCAGTTTTACCTGGTGTCACGCCACATGATCTATTCGTCTTTTCCACCATCCCATGAAACCTCGCCTTGTCTTTTCAAATGGCATTACCCTTCGCTACATTAATGGCTTCCTTTCCATTTTTTTGTTTCCAAGTAAACGCTGTCCATTCTTCCTGACGTCTTTTCATTCCAGTCATCGCCATCCATGTCTTTTATTATCTCTTTATATTCCAGTATAGTCCATGCTGAGAAAGGATGCTGGGTCCAATGCAACACATTAAAACCCACTCTAATGCTGTATACTGCCATTACTAATGTAGGGAAAATGGGAGCTAGTTCAGTCAAAAGTGAATCCGTTGGTTGTCGCATAATGGAACAATCCCTGACAGGGAAGTGACTGTTTTCCCTCACTTTTCTCCATTGATTGAACATTTGCTAAAGCAACACACTAAGGGAACATAGAATGCCTACAGTTCAGAAACTGGCTATTCAATGCAACATACGCACACCAATCCTCCAGGGATTAACCGTCACAGAACAATTCCTTACCCTTTTTCTCTTCATTTGCTCCTGAAGAAGGCACCTTACTGACAGTCAACTCAGTTGCAGGGAAATCATATCTCTGGCGCTGTGTGGCAGCAGTGATAACCAGTGAGCCACCTTTCGGCCCTGTACAATATTGCAAGGCACATGCGGACGCGTTTGTAATGTGATTCCTGTCAAAGATGCTCTACTTTTGTTGTTGCCCTTACCAGGAACAATAAATCCTGATTCCCTGAACAAGAAATGAACTCAAACCACAGCGGTGAAAGCGCTGCATCGTAACCACTAGTTACCAGGAAGGACGGCATGTGCAATTGCGTCTTCTCTAAACAGCATAGATTTCTTTTCCAGCGATGAGAAATTTCTATCAAAAATGAATGTTCGTGACTCCGTGCTTTTACAGCACAGAATAATACATTATGTCAGTGCCAGTCATCAAACATCCATCCATTCTCCTTTCCAGTTACCACTACTTGGCCCACAGCCTGACATCTGAAGTGTTCATCTCAATGACACTTTACATGCAAAGTTTTAATCTCAAGTGAACCAGCGATAGAGACTGAAGTTAGATACCGTCACATTTGTTCATGACCTGGGGGAGAACTGAACCTCATTTTGACCCATACAGGGAACTATACAGACACATCTTATAAGAGTGACAAAGGCCTCAGAACAGCCCAACTGAAATGAAATGAGGAATTGAATTGTTTGGCCTCTTCTTTCTTCACTACTAGCTTTTAAACCCGATTCTGTTTACATACGCAGAGGGGTAAACTGGCAGGAGGCTGTCCTTCGAAAACTGCCTCAATCGTGAATATTTGGTATCTGCAAACCGTCGATTTCTCCACCTCTGAGGCAGACTGGCTAGCTGTGCTCTTCCAGCCTCTGACCGGTTTAATTTGGATTCCAGCACATTCCTGTCTCTACACAAGGAACGGAAGCACACAGCTGCATCCCTGCAAGTTTTCGTCCCCCACTGTTTCACCGTTATATTACTGCTTCTACTGAGTCACGTTTTTCTTCCTGCCAAACGAAGGCATTCTTCGTATCAGAAGATTGTCATCCACATGGTCCTCAGAGGAAAAACACGGATGTAGACTTCCAAACTGAAACAGATCAGGCCTGGTCTGCGTAAAAAAATAACTTCCAGCTGTTCCGTCAAAAATAATTCCTAACAACATATAGGCCGCACCTTCGGATGCTTGTTGCAATAGTTGTAAGAAGATTAAGCAAGGCTGCCTTGAGAATGGAGGTTACAACCCTTGGTTTACAAAACCAGCCTCGAACTACTGAGTTATGGAAGAACTAAATTCCGAGTCGTTTTGAGTCTGACAAAGGATGATGACCTCGAGCAGAACGAATCAGTTTTGAGATACAAGCTTCGTTTTGTGTGACAAAATACGTTTTCAACCCCAATTCTTTAGTTTGGAAACAGGCCCTTCGGCCCAACAAGTCCACACCGACCTGCCGAAGTGAAACCCACTCCTACCCCTACATTTGCCCCTTATCGAACACTACAGGCAATTTAATATGGCCAATTCACCTGACCCTGCACATCTTTGGACTGTGAGAGGAAACCAGAGCACCCGGAGGAAACCCACGCAGACACGGGGAGAACGTGCAAACTCCACACAGTTAGTCGCTTGAGGCGGGAATTGAACCCGGGTCTCTGGCGCTGTGAGGCAGCAGTGCTAACCGCTGTGCCACCATGCCGCCCACCAGCTTCCCCATGTCTCATAATGTGACAGGGATCAACATTTAAATAAGCTCCCTCCAGAATAAAATATTTGAAGTTTCTATTATGAAAAATGCATGACGTAGTGTTGATACCAATTAATTTCCCTTGAGTTCAGCAAGTATTACAGTTTTTCTTCATCACTTGGTGAGTAATTCCTTTACTTTAACCTATTGCGATTTATGTAGCGACGGGATTTCATAATTTCTGGCCTTGGCAGATGACGTTTAGGAACCAAACGTGAAACAGTTCAAATCGAACATGCTGTGGAGGCTGGAATTCGAGGGAATGTAGATATCTGAGAGAGCATTTTAAAACATAATCTCGGGCGTCGTGTCCGCTGGCTGGGTTGGCATACTATGTTTGCTTTGTTTGCTCTTGAGTGGGCTTGAGGACATGACAGTGATAGATAGAGGGAAGACAGTCAAGAGACTTATAGAAAATATTGAAATCTTTGAAATTTAGCTGCCCGGTGATGAGTGAGCAACCTTTGTTGTGAGTACACCCACATGCAGAAGAGGGATTGGAACACCTCAAGATTACATCATTGGGTGAATAACCTGCAACTCCCTCCATTCCACCATGTGGGAGCTCGTGTGAAAAGATAAAGCTGCGAAGGCCGCATTGCACGTTTGGGAAAATGGGCGTTGGTAAAAATGTCATTCAGATAATGCACAATGAAACAGTGAACAGAACGCAAGTGCACCCTTGAACAGAAGCTGAGGGAGTTAGACCACAGAACATAGAACATTACAGCGCAGTCCAGTCTCTTCGCCCCTCGATGTTGAGCCGACCTGTCATACCATACGACCATAAGACATAGGAGTGGAAGTAAAGCAATTCGGCCCATCAAGTCCATTCCGCCATTCAATCATGACTGATGGGCATTTCAACTCCACTTACCCGCATTCTCCCCGTAGCCCTTAATTCCTTGTGACATCAAGAATTTATCAATCTCTGCCTTGAAGAGGCGTCCCAGCCTCCACAGCACTCTGCGGCAATGATTTCCACAGGCCCACCAATCTCTGGCTGAAGAAATGTCTCCGAATTTCTGTTCTGCACTTACCCACTCTCATTCTAAGGCTGTGTCCACGTGTCCTAGTCTCCTCGCCTAACGGAAACAATTTCCTGGCGTCCACCCTTTCCAAGCCATGGATGATCTTGTAATCCCAATCAGAAGCCCATCTTACCGACATTATTCCATGTACGTCCATATGCTTGTCCAATGACGACTTAAATGTACTTAAAGTTAGGGAATCTACTACCGCTGCAGGCAAAACATTCCATACCCTTACTACTCTCTGAGTGAAGAAACTGCCTCTGACATCTGTCTTATATCTATCACCCTTCAATTTAAAGGATGCCCCCTAGTCACCATTCTTGGAAGAAGGCTCGCCATATCCACTCTGTCTAACCCTCTGATTATGATATATGTCTCTATTAAGTCACTTCTCAACCTTCTTCTCTCTATCGAGACAACTACAAGTCCCGCAGCCTTTCCTCGTAAGACCTTCCAACCTAACCAGGCATCATCCGAGTAAATCTCCTCTGCACCCTTTCCAAAGCTTCCATATCCTTGTTATAATGCTGTACAAAATACTCCAAGTGCAGCCACAATATAGTTTTGTACAGCTGCAGCATAACTTTATGGTTCCAAAACTCGCTCCCTATATTAATAAAAGCTAAAACACTTCTTAAAAACCCTGTCAATCTGGGTGGCAACTTTCAAAGTTCTGTATACCTGGACACCGAGATCTCTCTGCTCATCTAACACTACCAAGAATCTTACCATAAACCCAATACTTTGCATTCCTCTTACTCCGACCAAAGTGAATCACCTCACACTTGTCCGCATTAAACTCCATTTGCCACTTCTCAACCCAGCTCTGCAGCTTATCTATGTCTCTCTGAAACCTACTACATCATTCGTCTCTTTCCACAACTCCACCAACCTCAGTGTCAACTGCAAACTTACTAACACACCCTTCTCCACCCTCATCCACGTCGTTTATAAAAAGTGAAGAACAGCAGTGGACCCAACGAGGGGGCATAGCTTTAAATTAAGGGGTGGTAGGTATAGGACAGATGTTAGGGGTAGATTCTTTACTCAGCGAGTCGTGAGTTCATGGAATGCCCTGCCAAATACAATGGTGGACTCTCCCTCTCTATGGACTTAAAACGGGCATTGGATAGGCATATGGAGGATAGTGGGCTAGTGTCGGTTAGGTGGGCTTGGATCGGCGCAACATCGAGGGCCAAAGGGCCTGTACTGCGCTGTATTGTCTATGTTCTATGTTCTAACACCGACCCTTGCGGTTCAGCACTGTTAAGTGGACTCCGGGAGCAACATTTCCCATCAACCACCACCCTCTGTCTTCTTTCAGCAAGGCAATTACTGATACAAACTGCTTTATCTCCCACAATCCCATTCCTCCGGATTTTATACAATAGCCTACTGCGGGGAAACTTATTGAACGCCTTACTGAAATCCATATACACAACATCAACCGGTTTACTCTCATCTACCTGCTTGGTCACCTTCTCAAAGAACTCAGTAAGGTTTGTGAGTCACGACGTAACCTTCACAAAGCTATGCTGACTATCCCTAATCAAATTATTATTTTCTAGATGATTATAAATCCTATCTCTTATAATCTTTTCCAACACCTCACCAACAACTAATTATAGACCAGGCTCACTGGTCTATAATTAACAGGATTGTCTCTACTCCCATTCTTTTATAAGGGAACCACATTTACTAGCCTCCAGTCTTCTGGCACTATTCCTGTAGACAATGGCGATTTAAAGATCAATGCCAAAGGCTCGGCAATCTCCCCACTGGCTTCCCAGAAGATCCTAGGATAAATCCCATCCGGCTCAGGGGAGTTATCTATTTTCACACTCTGCAGCATTTCCAATACCTCCTCCTTGTGAACCTCAATCCCACCGAGTCTAGTAGCCTGTATCTCAGTATTCTCCTCGACAACATTGTCGTTTTCTAGAGTGAATATTGTTGAAAAGTATTCATTTAGTGCTTACCCTATCTCCGCTGACTCAACAAACAACTTCCCACTACTATCACTGATTGGCCCGAATCTTACGAGAGTCTCGTCATTCTTTTAATCCTTAAATACCTATAGAAAGCCTTAAGGTTTACCCTGATCCTACCGCCAACAACTTCTCGCGCCTCCTCCTGGCTCATCTAAGCTCTTTCTTTAGGTCTTTCCTGGCTACCTTGTAACCATTAAACGCCCTAACTGAGCCTTCACATCTCATCCTAACATAAGCCTTCTTCTTCCTCTTGATCAGAGAATCTACTTCCTTCATAAACCGTGGCTCCCGCGCTCTACAGCTTTCTCCCTGCCTGAGAGGTACATACTTAACTAGGACACACAGTAGCTTTTCCTTGCATAAACTCCACATTTATAATGTGCCTGTCCACTGCAGTTTCTTTCTCTATCATGTGCTTCCTAAATCCTGCCTAATCGCATCATAAATGTCTTTCCCCCAGATGTAACTCTTGCCCAGTGGTACACACCTATCTATTTCTACCACAATAGTAAACATAACAGAATTGTGATCACTATCACCAAAGTGCTAACCTCCTTCCAAGTCTAACAACTGGCCGGGATCATTACCCAGTAGCAAATCGAATGTGGCCTCGACCTTGTTGGCCTGTCTATATACTGTGTCAGGAACCCCTCATGCACACACTGGACAAAAATTGACCCATCTATAGTACTCGTTCTATAGTGTTTTCTGTCAATATTGGGAAAGTTGAAGTCCCCCATGACAACTACCCTGTCTCTCTCACTCCTATCGCAAATCATCTTTGCTATCCTTTCGTCTACATCTCTGGAACTATTCGGAGGCCTGCAGAAAACCCCCAATAGGGTGACCTCTCCTTTCCAGTTTCTAATTCAGCCCATATTACCTCAGTTGACGAGTCCCCAAACATCCTTTCTTTAACTGTAATACTGCCCTTGATCATCAACGCCACACCTCCCCCCGTTTTACCTTCTTATCTGTTCTTACTGAAACATCTAAATCCTGGAATCTGCAACAACCGTTCCTGTCCCTGCACTATTCATGTTTACGAAATGTCCACAACATCGAATTTTCAGGTACCAACCCATGCTGCAAGTTCATCCATCTTATTCTGGAAGCTCCTGGCGTTGAAGTAGACACACTCCAAACCAGATTCTTGCTTGTTGGTGCCATCTTGCGCCCCTGAAACTTGATTTTGTACCTCCCTACTCTCAACAATTTCTGTACTTGAACTACAATTTTGGTTCCCACGCCCCAGCTGGATTAGTTGAAACCCACTCCAAATAGCCTTGGCGATTCCCCCTCGCCAGGATATTGGTACCCCTCAGGTTCAGATGAAGATCATCCTGTTTATAGATTTCCGACCTACCACAGAAAGAGCCCCAATTATCCAAGAATCCAAAGCCCTCCCTCCTGCACCATTCCTTTAGCCACGTGTTCAACTCCTCTCTCTCTCTCTCTCTTTATTCCTTGCCTCACTAGTACCAGAGCAGGGAGGGAATATTTAAAGGACGGTTGGAAGTGTATTATTACCGTGTCGTCCAAACGAATGGATTATAGTTTGAGCTGCAGAAGAGCAGAGACATGGATGAGTTAATGATGTTAATGAGGTGCAAGTCGGCTGACATGGTGATGATGGAAATATGTGGTTAACAACACATCACGCGGTGAAAGATGTCACCATGGTTATGACGTGTCTGTTCAGACTCAAACAATTGCCAGGAGAAGACTGAATCAGTGGCGAGGCATTTTCTCCTGTCACGACGTCGATGATGCCTTCCACCTCATCTCATCCCCTTCGCTCAACCCTACTCCCAAAACCCATCCTTCCAAATATGACAAGGACAGAACTTCCTTCTTCTTCACTTTAAAATCAAACAGCCTCTGTAGACATGATGTCATCCTCCGGTATTTCCGTCAGCTGCAAATGAATCCCAACAATTAAGACATGTTTCCCTCCCCACCCCTCAATTTCCTGTAAAGATCATTCCCTCTTCCATTCCCTTGCAAATTGCACGCTACCACCAAACCACACTCCCCTCCCAGAACCTTCTCATTCCAACACGGGATTTGCAAAACATCCACCCACACATCCGCCTTCAACTCCGTCAAAGGCCACAAAGGACTCTTCCATGTCCATCAGAGTTTTACCTGCATTTCCACGCATGTCATTGACTGTATCAATTGCTCCCTTTGCAATCTCCTCGACATTGAGGAGATCGGATGCCTAATTACAGACAGCTTTGGAAAACATCTCCGCGACACCCGTAACAAACAACGCCACTGGCACCTGGCTGAACCTTCACCTGTGCCTCCCACACAGTCAAGTTCGTTCTGGTCCAGGGCTTCCGCCGATCTCATAAACCATCCTATCTATCCATCTTCGATCCCACCGATCTGCTCCACCCTGCGCTGCGACCTATCATCATTACCCCTACCTCCATCCATCCATCACACTCTCAGCTACCTTTTCCCAACCCCACCCGATCCCATTTGTCTGTCTACCCCTGGGTTCACAAGCCTCTTTCCTGATGAAGGATCGTGTACAAAACGTTGATTGTCCTGTTCATTCGTTGCTGCCTGCCCTGCTGCGGTTTCCCAGCATGACAATTTCGACCCTGTGGTGAAGCAGTGGATTTTGAGTTAGGGATTGAAGTCCGAGGCCTCAGCTTTGCAATGATGCAATTGTAAGAAATGTCTGCTCCAACAGGACTGCATGTCAGACAAGTCAGGACAGTGTTTGACCTGGAGAGAACAGGGAGGTGATCGTGTTCATATCCACCTGCTGACCCGCTCGTTCTCTGTGGTGGGGACTATGTGCATGAAAGATTCTGACCAAATTATGGTCAAATTCTTAGTCTTGAAAACCCCTTATCTTCAGACCATATCTTCAGGCAGAATCTAGAGTCTTTTGAAAGACGGTTTCACACTCTCATTTTTGGATCACATCAATTTCGCAGGACATTAGAAGTGGAAGATTTACAAATCAACCTCTCCACCATGATCTGATGAAGCCGCGCATTTTATCCCAAATACAACTTGATCAGACTTCGAACATGAAAGGAAAAAGCTCTGGTTATAGTGGGAGATAAATCGTTCACTTGTTGTGTGTGTGGACCAGGTTTTTATCTATCATCAGACTTACACACCTCAATTGCAGTCATAGTGAGGAATGACTGTGGAAATGTGGGGACTCATTTCCCTGTCTGAGCTGAATTCCCATGGACGAAATGATAACAGGAACAAGCCATTCACCTGCTCAGAGTGTGGGAAGGGATTCACTCTGTCTCTGACCTGCTGCGACACCTGCTCGTACAAAATGATGAGAAACTATTTCAATGTCTGATCTGCGAAAAATGCTTTAAAACGTCCAGCGATTGGATAACCGAACACCACGCTCATACTAATGAGAAACCTTTTATCTCTCCGGACTTTGGAAAATGTTATCAAACCACTGTGTGCTTCATCTCTGAGAAATATGCTCACATATATAAGAGTCCATTAAGATATATAGAGACCTGACGTCTGATCCACGTGCTCACCCGGAGTAGAGACTTCTCCAATTCCAAATCTGTGGACCGTGCTATGAAGTCCGAGCGACCGGATGGCTCATCACCTTTCTCGTCATATTAACAGGTCTTTCTAAATGCCATGACTGCGGACGTACTGCACAAGTTTCTGAATACTAACGTGTCATCAACGTGTTCACACTGAAAAAAGACATTTATCATTATAAACGTTCCTGGGGACAGTTTACCATGAACGTCATCACATTGAGGAGAGACCTATCAAATATATAGCCTGTGGGATGTGTTCTCTAGTCTCTGTAGAGCTGATTTCCCATTGATATTTTCAAATTGTGAGAGACATTTCAAGTGTATTTATTCCAGGAATAGGTTCAAGTGATCATCTCAACTCTCAGTACACCATCTGCTTTGCAGTTGGCAGCAAGCATTTATCTGCTCTATGTGAGAAAAACAGTTAGGTCACTCATCGACCCTGCTGAGAGTGTAGAGGAATCCCACTGAGGGAATGAATTCACTCTCTCATCGACCCTACTGAGACAGCGTAGTGTTTACATATTTCAACAGCAATTGTTGTTCTTCACATTCAGGTCTGAAATCAAGTTGTAATATTCTAGATAACAATCAAATAAATCATCTTTGTGTTAAACACAGTATCAAAGGTCATTGGAGGATGGGATTACGGAGTACGTGAAGCATTAGCAGAGGTTGGCAAGAAAAAAATCACATCTGACAAATACGTTAGAATGCTTTGAGTAGGTAATGAGCAAGTTAGACGAAGTCAAGCATGTGGAGGTTACAAGCTTGAATTTCCCCAGGCATATGTCAAGATGCAGTATGGCAAACTGCTAAATAAGAGGTCATGGATTGAGGCTTGGCTGACTGGCAGAAGGCAGTCAGTTGGGTAAAGGGGTATTCTCCAGGATGGCAGACCGTGACAAGTGGAGTTCAGCAGGGGTCAGTGTTGGCAACACAGCTATTCACATTCAATATGAATGATCCATTCAAAGGAACTGAGGGTGTTGTTGCTCCATTTGAAGAAGACACAATGATAGGTGTAAGGATAGATTTTATTGATGAAGCGGGCATGCTGCAGGATGACTTGAACGGACTGAGTGCTTTGAAAAAAATTGTTGCAGTTGCGATACTTTGTGGAAAATTGTGAGGTCATATGTTTGGTGGAAGGGTAGTGGCATAGAAAATTTTATGAAAGCAGAAAGAATTCAAAGTTGAATTTTCTCTTATGTTTCACATACAGTTTCAGTTCGTGTTTAGGAAGGCAAATACAATGCAGGCGTTCAGTTCAAGCGAATAGGAAAGCACTGGCAGAGGTTTAGACCTCAGTCAATAGGGGGCTTGGGCAGATGCATTTGGAACATTAAGTGTAGGTATTGGCCCCATATCTAAGTGATGATATGTTTTGAGTGGTGGATAGGAGGTTTATAATGGCTGACTCAGTGGTGAGTACTAATGTCTTGCGGCCTCAGAGATGTTAGTTCAATATCTACTTTGGACGACAGTGTATTTGGATTTTGCATATTGCTCCCCAGACGAAAGGTGTGTGGCTGACGTTCTTTGGTCATGGGTAATGCAGAGTTACAGGAATTGTGTAGAGGTGTGAGTTTGTGTGCGACTACCTTCGCAGGATTAGTGGGTCTTCTTGGTCCGAATGGCCTGTTTCCACATTGTAGGTATTCCGTTAGAAAAACGTTGATTGCTGAGATTTACTCTGTCATAGGGATTTTTTTTTAAAGGTGACAGCTTCCATATAAACCAATGGCTTCAAGTGAATCTCTTGAACGATGTAAGGAGTGGAGGGGCATTGTTAAGGAGGAAATCATAAAGGTCAATCGAGGATATGAGATATCATCAGAACATAAAGTTTAGTATAGTCTAAAGATAATCTACAAGTAATTAAGAACTTGAAACCAAATAGGACCACTTTAAGATGAAAGAGGTCACCTTTGTCTTGAACCTAAGCAGATGGAGAGACATATAATGTTCACTTTGCGTCAGTTTACACCATAGAGAACGAAATAGCGGGTACATCTAAATATTGATGTTTTGAAAGTAGTTCACATTGAAAAGGGGAAGGGCTGGACGATCTGGAAAATATAAAGTTGGATATTTCTCAGAGATCTAATTTCCTGTATCCCGGAATCTTGAGGGAAGTTGGAGAAAGAAACCTTTGGGCCTTTCGTAAAAATATTTTTATCATCTATTATTACGAGTGAGGCGCCGAATAACTGGGGGATGGCTAATGTTGTGCCTTTGTTTAGAAAGGAATTCATGGAGAAGCCTGGGAGTGATAGACCTGTGTGCCTGGTTATGGCCGTGGGTAAGTTGTTGGATGCAATTCGAAATGATAGTATTTATATGAATGTTTAGATACATGAATGAATCGGGATAATCAGCATGGCTTTGAACAAAATTGATTGAGTTTTTTGAGGGCGTAACGAAGAAGATCAATGAGGACAAAGTGACAGACTTTGCTCACTTGGACTTTACTAAAAGCTTTTACACATTTCCACATGGTTGACTAATTCATAAAGTCAGATCACATAACGTTTAATGTAAGTTTTCCACTTAGATATAAAATTAGTTTCATAGCAGGATGCTGAGAATAGTGGTGAACTGTCGTTTTCAGACTGGAGGACTGTTACCAAAGGTGTCCCATTGGCTGAGCGCACATTCATTGTTTTACATTTAAATAAATGATTTAGGTGGTAAGATAGAAAGCATGGTAAGGAAGTTTGCAAAATTGGTAGTAGAAGGTTGTGAAGCGATTTTCTCTCAGGTCAGTTTCTCTCTGGCCTCGAGTTTGAAATGCATGTGGGAGAGGAGTGGAGAAGGGCCATTCGTCCATCGTGAAGCGCACGTGATCAGGCATCCATCTATTCTCGTCTCAGTTTGCAGCAATGAGATTCTTCCTGTGATCTTAAATGACATAACAATGGTATTGAAGGTTGACCTGGTAACACTATTGTAACCCCTTTGAGGAACGTATTCTCATGTTCACATACAGAGGCAGTCACACAGGCACATTCCCTGATAGTGACAGAGTCCTCAGAATTATACCCACTTCATGTGCTTTACGTCCGCAAGTTTATCTGGAGGAAGACGGCTTTAAATGGATTACAAGGCACTTCGCAGAAAATGTGCTGTTATGACGGCAACTGGAGATTAAATACAGCGCTTCACGATGCTCAGCTCAACTACCTATCATTAAGATACAATGAGTATAGAATCCCTTCCGCATAACCACTTCATCAAATCCACCCTGTCAATCGGTCCAAAATCTTAATGTTTGTATCTCATCGTCCATTTCCTTCAGTTGATAGGAATAATCTGTTTTCATCTACATTATCTACACCGATCATAAACCCATAAGCTCTGTCAAAACTCCCTTCAACTCTCCAATTCGCCAATGTGGTTGATCTGTTCTTCTCAGGGACACTGCCATCCTTCCCAATTTGCGAGGGATCTGCCCCCTCTCAGGTGCCCTGCTATTCTTCCCAATGTGTGGGTGATCGGTCCCTCTCAGGGGCCCTGCCATTCTTCCCAATGTGTGGGTGATCGGTCCCCCTCAGGAACACGGCCAACCTTCCCAATGTGGGTGATCTGCTCCCTCTCATGGACCTTACCATTCATCCCAATGTATGGGTGATCTGTTCCCCTCTCAGTGACCCTGCCATCCTTCCCAATGTGTGGTGATCTGCCCTCTCTCAGGGACCCTGCCAGCATTCCCAATATGTTGGTGATCTGCCCCCTCTCAGGGACCCTGCCATCCTTCTCAACGTGTGGGTTATATGTCGCTCTCAGGGGCCCTGCCATCCTTCTCAATGTATGGGTGATATGTCGCTCTCAGGCACCCTGCCATTCTTCCCAATATGTGGGTGATCTGTCCCTCTCTCAGTGACCCTGCCATCCTTCCCATTGTGAGGGTGATCTGTCCCTCTCTCAGTGACCCTGCCATCCTTCCCAATATGTACGTGATCTGTTCCTCTCTCAGTGACCTTGCCATCCTTCCCATTGTGAGGGTGATCTGCCCTCTGTCAGGGCCCTGCCATCCTTCCCATTATGTGGATCATCAGCCCCCTCTCAGTGACCCTGCCATCCTTCCCAATTTTTGGGTAAACTGTCCCCTAAGTCATCCTTTCCAATGTGTGAGTGATCTGTCCCTCTCAGGGACACTGCTATCCTTCCCAATGTGTGCGTGATCGGCCCCCATCTCAGGTATACTGCCTTCCTTCACATTGTCTGGGTGATCTGCCCCCTCTCATGGATCCTGCCATTCTTTCCAATGAGTGGATAATCTGCCCCCTCTCAGGCACCCTGGCATCCTTCCAAATGTATGGGTGATCTGCCCCTGTCAGGGGCCCTGCCATCCTTTCTAACGTATGGGTGATCTGTCTCTCTCTCAGTGACCCTGCCATCCTTCCCAATATGTGGGTGATCTGTCCTCACCTCAGGGATACTGCCATACTTCCCAATGCGTAGATGATCTGTCCCCTCTCAGGGACCTGCGATCCTTTCTAATGTATGGGTGATCTGCCCCCTCTCAGTAACCCTGCCAGCCATCCCAATGTGTGTGTGTGGTCTATCCCCTCTCAGGGACTCTGCCATCCTTCCCAATGTGTGGATAAACTGCACCCTCTCAGGGTCCCTGCCATCCTTCCAATTGTGTGGATGGTCTGCCCCCTCTCAGGGACCCTGCCATCCATCCCAATGTTTGGATAAACTGCACCCTCTCAGGGTCCCTGCCATCCTTCCAATTGTGTGGGTGGTCTGCCCCCTCTCTGGGACCCTGCCATCCTTCCCAATGTGTGGCTGAACTGTCCCCTTCTCAGGGACCCTGCCATCCTTCCCAATGTGTGGGTGATCTGCCCCTCTCAGGGGCCCTGCTATCCTTCCCATTGTGTGGGTGATCTGAGACCTCTCAGGTACCCTTCCATCCTTCCTAATGTGTGGTTGATCCACAACCTCAGCCTATTTTTCGGGATATAGAGTTTGTTGATTTTTGGTGGTTCGTGATTAAAATTACTGACGATATGCAGTTGGCAATTTATCGCAATTTCCAAAGAATTTATCGGGTTTAAGAATGAAGCATTTAACTAATTAAGAAATAAATGATATATGAAGAAAGTATCCCATTGTGACAGTTGGAAATGGTTCACTGATACAGAAGACAAACTGGCTGTTGGCGAATAATGGGGCAGTCTTGTTATGGTTGTAGGTCAGCCTCCTGCTCTCCAATCTATTTCTATATGCTATTCAAATATATATACCATATCCAGGACTGAACCCTGAAATACTCTGCTTCTCAGGCCGGTTTTGTTACTGTGTCAATCAATTATTTGAATCCTCTTGTCTCATGGCTATGTGACATAGAATCTGGATAGTTAACTACTGGTGTAAGAGCTGATCAACAAAACGGCATGCTCACCATACATAGCAACAAACATTTCTTAACCTGCAACTATCGAGACCAGGAGTGTGCCATTTGATCAACTGCTCCAGGTAATCATGTGCTCCATAATCAGTGTAAAAACACAAACACAATATTTCAACATAATGAAGCAGGTATACTGTTATACCTTATTAACAGTATAAGTTACTTAAATAATAATGCAGCTTTGCCTGAAATAAAACTTTGCTGTCCCAGTAAAATTGTGTGGTTAAGGAACTCCAACTGACAGTAGTTTGCAAATAGTGAAATTCGCATATAATATAATTCTGGAGTTTAAAAAATGGTTCGCCTCATGGTATCCTGTCAATTGGTTTGAATTCCCATTTGGTTCACTCATACCCTTTCATGAAGGGAAGCTACCATTTTCACCTGGTCGGGCCGACATGTGAATACTGAGACATGACAATGTGGTTGATTATTCAATATCCTCTGGATAGTTTAAATGGTTGATAAATGCTGCCCCAGAAAGCGATGTGATGATCCTGTGAACAACCAAAATCAAAAATCCAATCATTGTCATTCCGTGGGAACTCGCTGGTAATTAATTCACCTGAATGACAGTGCATTTCTTCCCACATTCAGAGCAGGGGAACAGTCTCTCACCAATGTGGACCTACTAGTCTATCAGCAGGTAGGAGGTCTGAATGAATTCCTTGTCACACAGAGAGAAGGGGAACAGTCTCTCCCCAGTGTTGACTCACTGGTGTGTCAGTAGGTGGGGTTTCAGAATGAACTCCTCGTCCCATTCAGAGCAGGGGAACAGTCTCTCCTCAGTGTGCTCTCATTGGTGTGTCAGCAGGTGGGATGTCTGAATGAATTCCTTGTCATACACAGAGCAGGGGAACAGTCTCTCCCCAGTGTGGGCTCACTGGTGTGTCAGCAGGTTGGAGGTCTGAATGAATTCCTTGTCACACACACAGCAGCAGAACGGAGTGAAGACACTGCTGAGCCAGGAGGTGAGAGGACTTTATGAATGCTTTCCCTCACATCGACCAGGTGAACGTTTCTCCCTGATCTGACTGTACCAATGTGTTTACAGATTGGATGGGTAATTGAAAGCCTTCCCACAGTACCCCCGCCATATCCACAGTTTGTTGTCCATGTGACATTGGTTTAGTTTCAAAAAGGCACATGTTAACGTGAAGCCCAGACCACACAGAATAAGTGCAGTTTCTCCTCACTCTAAATGTTCTAAAAGCTAGCACTATTCATTTTATATTAAATGAAGTATCTCTCTTTGATCTTGGGGTGATGTTTGATCTGTCTCTTAACTGCATGTCCCCATTTTATAAAACACTTTAGAATTGACATAATTTTTTTCAATGATTGAGATAAAGAATAAACTGAAAGGCAGCTTGTGAAATCAGGGGGAATGAATGTAGTAATTGGTGGGTTTGTCAGTAAGGAATATTGACCATAAAACCTATCAGATTGTTGTTTAATTACCAAAGGATTCACTCATGCTCATCAGGGATGGGAACCTGTCACCCAGTCAGCACCCTCACCAATGTGAAAGGAGAGAGCACTGGGCAGGGGCTGAGAACAGTCCATTGGCTTTTTATACAGTCAGTGGGAGAGCTTACAGCCTCTGTATAGCGACCTGAAGGGGCTTCTTCTTCGCTGTTTTCTAAACTTAATTTTTAATCCAATCAATTTAAAATAAACCAAAATTTTAAATAAACCAAAATCAGCAACAAAGTCCAAAACAACGGAATGGGACATGGGAAGCTGTCTAATTGAATCAGAATGTGTTTCTCCGTGTCCTAAGGGTCCAATAGTTCTGGAAGGTATCAAGTCCACTGCTTGTCCCCGCACACTTCATCTCGCTGGATAACCAGGTATCAAGTCCACTGCTTGTCCCCGCACACTTCATCTCGCTGGATAACCAGGCACAGACAAATGGACAGAGAAGAAGCAAATCCTGCCAGGAAAATGATGGGAAGGCCACAATTGGGTGAGCTATGACTTTGATGAATGGCAGAGTGGACTTGATGGGCAAGTGGACTCTCATATTCTCCTCTATTGTTCAGACTGTAACCCGCCTCTCTCACGCTGTGCGTTCTGGTTCTACAGATTAGTTTTAACCAAGTGAAGACCCTTCAACATCCCTGTGGCATCCACCGTGCACAGCTCATGATCAGGAACATGGAACTGATACGTCACTGAATGTTGGGAAGCTGACCATTCAGAGAACTGCACAGAGGCTAGAACCTGTCACAGTGAATGTGTACACTGTCCATGGACTCCTCCTGACTGCAAACAAAACCTGCAGTCCGGATGGAAGGGAAGCTGCTAAAAAGGAATCATAATTCAACTGTTCACATTTGTGAAAGAATCAAGAATGGTGAGGCACCGATGCAAGGTAATTGGCAACGATGCACATGCGACATTTAGACAAACCATTTTCATTCTACAAAAGGTTGAGATTAGGAATCCACTGCTAATGGAGCCAGGTACAATGCAGTGAACATTGGATTCCCTACAGTGTGGGAACAGGCCCTTCGGCCCAACAAGTCCACACCGACCCTCCGAAGAGCAAGCTACCCAGACCCATTCCCCTACACCTAACACTACGGGCAACTTAGCATGGTCAATTCACCTAACCTGCACATTTTTGGACAGTGGGAGGAAACCTACGCAGACATGGGGAGAATGTGCAAACTCCACACAGACAGTTGCTCAAGGTGGGAATTGAACCCGGGTGGTAGGCGCTGTGAGGTAGCGGTGCTAACCACTCTGCCACCATGCCTCCCTGGAACATCGGCAAGGAAGAATGGGGAAAAGATAGAAGAAAAGCATGAGAGAAGAGGATTCTTTGGGGAGCTGATGAGCCAGATGGCCTCCTTTTACACCATAAAAGTTCTATGGTCACTAAATTCTGAGCCAAATAAGGGAAAATCAGAGTAGGTGAAGGAAAGTTTGGTAAAGAGGGCAAATTGAAGGAGTGTCTCAGTGAGTAAAAGTGAATGACAGATGGTTGGGGTTTGGGAATAGAATTCCAAATCTCATGAATTTTCATGGACCCCAACATTACAGCAGTTAACAATGGGAATGCTCAAGAGAGTGAAACTGGATGAGCTCAGAAATACACAACATTGATGTAGCTGAAGGGGACGCTGGTTAAAGATACCACAGTTAGTGTTTATTTCATTCCAGACACACCAGCCAGGGAGCACATCCTTCCTGTATCGATCCTATTGAGCTCTTTAAAAATTTTGTTCATTTCAAGTGTTTCATGTTTAGATACGCTCAAGAAGACAGCTTCACTCTCCGCAATCTCTCCTGAGAGGGGAGGAGAGTCTTGTCTATTGTCTATTGGCAATGCTGCTGTTAGAAATCAATTCACTGGTGTATGTTACTGGCTGCTTCATGGATTGGAAGTGGCTACTGAGACGGTCAATTTAC
Organism: Chiloscyllium plagiosum; assembly: GCF_037043375.1. Classification (NCBI taxonomy): domain Eukaryota; kingdom Metazoa; phylum Chordata; class Chondrichthyes; order Orectolobiformes; family Hemiscylliidae; genus Chiloscyllium; species Chiloscyllium plagiosum. The sequence goes on along the minus strand of NW_028270159.1, from coordinate 93,818,403 downwards.
TATATGCTGTATGGCCAGGTTGCCAGACATGTCAAGTGTTTTCAAAGAAAAAAACACATTTGGGAAACGAATGTCAGTTGAGGGGCACCCTCTTTCGCTACGATCTATTAATAGTTGTTGGAACTGACTTACCTGGCTTTAACCAAGTGGTCAAATAAGTATAACTGTCATAGAAGCTGGTATCATGGGTCAAGAAGTGTAAGTAATGGAGGTGGTGTCAGTTCTGTTGGTTAAGTGCACAAAGTTGTTTAAAATGTTGCTAACTTGCTTTCAGCATCATGATGACAGTAGGACACATTACTGAGATCATTGCATTGTTCAAGTTTTCCACGTTTAGAGAACTAAAGGAAAAGCTGGAGGTGGGCGTTGTGGGATGAGCTAGGAGTCAGAGGGACAAAAAAAAACAAAAGTTGCGATTGATAAAAAAAAACTTAGTCCCACTCAGACTCTGTCCTGCTGTTTTGTCTTTGCTTCTCCAAAGCCTGGGAAATTCACTTCCTCTCAGTGATCCAGCCTCTTTTTCAGCTTCTCCCCATTCCCTTGCAGACACGAAAGCATAGCTACAGCTTTAAGTTGCTCATTTGAGCCATTGGAGCATGTGCAGAGGCTGGCTGTTTTAAGGAACACTGCCCTTCAATGCTGTTCTAATTTAAAGGGATAGAAACAATGTGTGAGACAGACTGATGTCAACTTTGAGAGCAGAGAAATCAGATCCTGATCAGAAACGAATAATAGAGAAAATTACGATCTGTTCTCAATTCCTCCTACAATATTATTGCAATAAGGACAGAGATAAACCTGTTTTACAAAAAAGGATTCACGGATGGGAAATTCACACTTGAAAGCGATATGAGAGCCACCCAATTCCACAGGTCCTGATCATTATGGGTAATATGGAAGGGAAAGCAGCATTCCCAGCCCAGAGAAACCATTCCCATGTTGTGCGCATGGTTGAGGATTAAACTGGTCATGTGATCTGGGAAGACACCATCATTACAGGACCAGCGTGAGGCTGTGTAAATGTGGGGAAGGAGGGAAGGAATTCACCTACCCCTCCCAGTGGAACACTCATCAACACAGTCACACTGCGGAGAGGCTGCTCACCTGCCTCACGTATGGGAAAGGGTTTACTCGATCTTACAATCTGCTGAGGCACCAGAGAGGGCACAGAGGATTCAGAAACTTCACCTGCTCCATGTGTGAGAAAGGATTCATTCAAATCTCTCAGATGCAAAAACATCAGTGCATTCCCACTGGGGAGAGGCCATTCACCTGTGCAATGTGTGGGAAAGGGTTCACTCAGTCCTCTGACCAGCTGAAACACCAGAGCACTCACTCTGGGGAAAAGGTCATTCACTTGCTCCCAGTGTGGTATGAGACATACTCAAATGCCGCAGCTGCTGAGATCCCAGTGAGCCCACACAAGTGGAGAGGCCATTCAGATGCTCTGTGTGTGAGAAGGGATTGAGTGATTCATCCCTCCCCTGAGACCTCAGTAAGACCACACAGGGGAGAGGCCATTCAGATGCTCAGTGTGTGAGAAGGGATTCAGTGATTCATTCTGCCCCGAGACCCCAGCGAGGCCACACAGGGGAGAAGCCATTCAAACGCTCAATGCGCGAGAAGGGATTCAGTGATTCATTCGGCCTGTTGAGACCACAGCGAGACCACACTAGGTAGGAGCTGTTTACCTCTCTGTGCGACAAGGGATTTGCTGCATCTTCAACAGGACTGAGAGACCAGTAAGTGCACACAGGGAAGTGGTCATCCCCCTGCTTCGTGTGGGGTAGAGTTCACACATCACTCCAGGACTCTGATTCTGCAGTTACTGTTCATCAGAGTCAGGACTGGACCTTGTACATGATGACACTGTTGGAGTATTGATGTGTGGCTGTTAATCACATTAACTGGGCTGGAGTTGACTGAACTTACATTGCCACTTTCTGAACCACGGGATGTCTCTCTGGGCATAAGTCTCCACAAACAGCAATGTGACAATGAGCAGGTATCATCTGTTTTGATTTAAATTGTGACTGTAGCACTGCTGCTTCACAGCACCAGGTAGGTTCGAGTCCAGCCTTGGTCAACGGCCTGTATGGAGTGCCCATATTCTCCCCAGGATAGTGTGGGTCCCCTCCAGGTGCTCTGGTTTCCTCCCACAGTCCAAAGATGTGAAGTTCAGGTGGATCGGTTGTGCTAAATTGTCCACAGGATCCAAGAATGTGCAGACTCGGTGGATCAGCCATGGGAAATTCAGTGTTACAGGGATGGAGTGCTCTGGGCATGATGTTCTTCAGATGGTCGGTGGGGTTTGACGGACCAATGCTCTCCTTTCACACTTTCGGGATTCTATTCTATGATTGAGGATAAAGGCTACACAGCAGGGTGTCCTTGGAGAAGGAGCATGTGGTGTGTATCAATGCTCTCGATGCCTTTAGATAGAGGTGGGCACCGCAGGGGATACAGTCCTTTATGTCCACCGCTGCCCCATCCCCACAACTCTACTATGATACAGTCCCTTCCCATTCTGTCACTTGCAATGGTTTGCTTGGCCCGAAATGGGCTTTGTTTGGAAATATTCAATTGGTTTACAAATGGTTTACTGCCAGTGATTATATATTAACAAAAACCAAAACGGTGTAATGATGATGTTGATGGTGGGAAGGTTGCTCCGCCGTATGTGATAACACTTCTGTGTAGATGAAAAAAGAACGCTTCACAGCACACAGAACGCGAACTTAAAAGCAGTTAAAGCAAACCAAAGGTTCAGAAAGGGAGGGAATGTTTCCCTGGAGTGTGAGTAACTGGGTAGTGGTGGTGTACGGGAGTAGACACGATTTTGTTCTCAAGGGCATTTAAAATTTTAAAACGTTTATATTTAGATATTCCGTGTCTTTTCTTTTAGATTTATTTATTGTGGAATAAACGTTTACATTTAAAGCAAATCAAAGTCACAAACCTTGTGTGAAAGACCTAAATGTTAAATAAAATCCATCAAACCATCCCTCACTGAAAACTGATGTGGAAGTGCAATCGCCAGAGAATCGCCTTGCCTACTTCTTCCTACCCGGGCTCCATGGTTATGTACATACCTGGGAGATAGCAGCAGGAGATGGCCTTTCGATCCTGCTCCACCATTAAATGGGAAGCAACTGACCATCCAGCTCAGTCTCCTGCTCCTGCTGTGTTCCAATCTCCTTTGATGGTTTTATCTCAAAGAACTATATCTACGTCCTCCTTTGGCTTCACTGCCTTTTGTTCCCGTGACGTTGCTGTGTTACAGTGTGCGTGTAGGCAGGGGTGATGTGATGGTGCTCTTCCTGGAGGATGCACTCAGGTCCCTCATCATTCTGCAGTAACATCAATTGGGTTTCAGCAACTAGAGATAGAAATCATTTCCAGGATATGGGCATCACTGGCTCAGCCAGCATTTATTCCCCATTTCTCGTTCCCTTGAGAACACGGTAGTGAGCTGCTGTCTTGTAACATTCACAGTCCATTTGGTGCAGATAGACCGACAATGCTGGGAGGGAGAGTGTTGCAGGATTTTGGCTGAGTGATTCTCTATCTTCAAATGTTGTTTAACTTAATCACGATCTGCACATGATTTTAGGGTTTCAGTCTGCAAATCTTCATCATCTAGCACCCTGTATAAAGGAATATGTACAGATCAGAAATTCAGAGCAGACAATTCTCGTTTCTCTGGAATATCTTTTTCCCTTTCTTCCCCCAAAGCTGTAACACTCCAGCCCACTTCCTCTCTCCCACCATTCTGACTCTACTCTTTCAAACATACTGGAGCCTTAGTGCACCACCACTTCCCAGACAATGCTGAAAAGATAGAAAGAAAGAACATAATAAGAATGGGCCATAAAAAGTGAATTTTACCAATCACAGTCTCGATTAGATTACCTTTCCCTTCCGATGTCTCCAGGATGGAAATGAAGGAAATGGGAGAAATTCAATAACATATGACATCGCAATTCATTGGAATGATTTTCTCATTGGCCAGAAAACCAAATAACGACGAGTCAAGTCACCGCAGGACTTTGTTTCACAACAGCGATGAAATAATAGTCTCCATTCGGTTCCAGTACAAGCTCAACTTGACTGGAACATAAAGCAGCAGTAGAGCTGCTTGCGGTTTTCCGTGCGGGAGGCGAGCGCTACCATGACAACACAGACACTTTGAAACAATCTGCACTCTCCCACACCACAGTTAAATCTCCAGGAATCGTACCCAATTTGCTAAAACCTCAACTTGCCAGGAACGTAAAGCAGCTTGAGCCCGCGATTTACCGTGTGGGAGGCGAACATGATCATGACAAGATGGACACTGACCCCCGTCTCCCCAAAGCAAACTCCCGGTTCTGCTCTTTGTTTGAACACGCCGCAGCCACAGAAATTGCTGTGGGGGGACTCGAGCCTAAGCTTCTTTAGTAATTGAGTTCTGAAGCAGGCGCCTTCGGCTCCTTGGCTCCCCTTCATCGGGCTGATTCGGTTCGAATAGTGAAATTTCCTGTGTCTGATCCGCAGGACAACCTGCAGGATTTTCAGACAGCCCCATCCTCCCTGTGACATGTACGTGCTGGATAACATTCTGTTGTGTCATGTGCCCCGGCTTTGCCAATATCACCGTTGTTTAACTCCCTACATCCTGTTGGTTGAACTGTGATTCCAGTCAGATTCACAAATGTGTAACAAAACACCTTAGCTGTGCTGGCTCTCTACAGAGATAAATGTGCTTCTCTTTTCGTATCATTCTCTTGCCTTCTCCCTGTAACTCTACATATTTTTACTTTCAACATGAAAATTGAATTAGTTTTCAATAACTCATTTGAAACTGCGTCTTTGTCAATGTCAGACCCTAACCACGCCCTATGTTAAAACATTTCTCCTCATGTACATTTTTCTTCTTTTACTAATGTCTTTAAAACTCTTCCGAATCGTTCTCGATCCTTTCAGGCGTAGGGAGCATTCCCCCTTCCTTATTCCCTCTGTCTAACCCACTCATGTCTTGGAAAGGTTTAACAAGGCCAGCTTTTGGCCTTCTGCTCTCCAAGGAGACCTGTCCCAACTTTCCAAATGACCTTTATTGTTGATATTACTCATATACCACACCATTCTCATCAACCTGCGCAGCGCTGTTTTCAATCATTTCACGTCCCCACTTCCTAAAGTTTCACACCCAGAACTGTGCGAATATCCAGTTGGTGGATTTACTCAGAGTGGGATTTTGTGGCTGAACATCCTCTAACACTTGTTTGACATCCAACACATGTGGTACTGTGCCATGCCCACTACAATGACACTTCTGACCCCAAAACTCAAAGGTATTTCAAGGGTGCAACTTAATGATTTACATCTTTTTATCAAACAATTGATAGAACGACCAGGCAAAAGTGAAGTCAAACAACCAAGGCTCGATGGCGTCTTGAATTAAGACATTCTCCCATGCTAGTATTAACACAAGCTGCTAAGCGAAGATTAGATTAGATTAGATTACAGTGTGGAAACAGGCCCTTCGGCCCAACAAATCCACACCCACCCGCCGAAGCGAAACCACCCATACCCCTACATTTACCCCTTACCTAACACTATGGGCAATTTAGTATGGCCAATTCACCTGACCCTGCACATCTTTGGACTGTGGGAGGAAACCGGAGCACCCGGAGGAAACCCACGCAGACACGGGGAGAACGTGCAAACTCCACACAGTCAGTCGCCTGAGGCGGGAATTGAACCCGGGTCTCTGGCGCTGTGATCATGCACGAGACACTCTTCTCTTGCCAACACCAAACCAGCTGAGATTCGGTCAGGTCCAACTACATCCCAATTTGTTCTCAGATTTCTGAGCGTCAAAGTGTTTTAAGAATATCGCCTTGTCATTTTGTCTCCTTGTTCACAGAACAGTACTGCTTATCACTTCTGCTTGGACTAAGTTGTCTCCATCGGTAGAATATTCAGATATTTCCCTCCACCAGCAAGCAGTGTGAGGAGAGGCAAGTGTGGTTACACTCTAAAGCTCGCTCTCATCGGCACAGTCAGTTCCATCAAGTGCTGGGAATCAGCAAGTTTGATTGGGAGCTTCCTGCAAATATCATTTATCTGAGCCAACGATAAAGATGTTGAGCTGGTGGGTAAGATACAAATGTACTCCGGACTCTCTACCCTCAGGTAAAGTCATGTGAGGGCATTTTTGTGCAGCCTGTTTGCTGTTCAAAATCCATCTTCACACAGCAATCCTGCAGAAAGGCGTTTGTAACAGTAACATCGGCTTCTTTGCTGCAATCGGGCAGCAGTGAACATCTGAGCCCAACATTCCTAGATAAAGACAATCCGAGTGAAAGTCTCACTCAATGAGAGCCATCCGTACGTCCCTGAGTTGCGGGGCTGCAGACAGTTTAACGCAGAAGACAGCGTTAACAATGAGACTTTGTTTCACCATCAGCCACTCTGTCCCAGAGGCAGGAAGAGGGACAGCATCAATGCGTGGCGTCACTCACGCGCCGATAGAAGCTGTTCAGCCCATCGAGTCCATAGCGACTCTCTGACGCTTATATATCCCTGTGGTTATTCATAGTTGGTGATGTATGTCCTAATAATGCAGAGCTGTCCCTGTATCGCAATTCTGTCTCCAACAAATTGATCCAATTGTAATTCACAGCTTTTCATTTCACAGGAAGAACACTGCTGTGTGAAACGGTGTGGGGAATAACTGCAGGGCGTCATGCGCATAGAGCACTCTACAACTGATGTATCTCACCTTCACCAGTTTATTCCCAGCTCTGGCAAGAGATTTTGCGAATCAGATCAGAGAACACCGACAGAGAACAGGAAAAGATGTTCCAGAACTTCACAAGTGTGTTTCCTCATTTGTGTAAATTTCCCGTGTGTATCAGTATGAAATATTCATTTCTGATACATTGAATGAAAGGAAGCAGAAATGAAACAGCACGCAATGCGTAGAATGGAGATCTATTATAGAGAAACACTGGAGGGGGCAGTACACACACTGAAACATGGAATTGTCAACGAGTAGAGGATGTTTTCAATCCATTAATTTCATGGCTATGAGCCCAATACGCCCCACTGGGCTGCTCTGTTAGCGCTGACCACAGCAGTCTCACACAGTCTTCAGCTTTACGTCTGGCGCGTGGCTTGTACCTCAGAGGATGATTTCAAAAGGTCTTCACTATTATTGTGTGACACACTAGCACAGATGTGTCCCGGCTGTGTCAATATAACCTGTGACTAACTTGCCATATTCTGTTGGTTTAACTGTGATTTCACTCAGAATCACAAAATATGTCACAGTGCAAAGTGAGACTATGCAGCCCCCAAACAATAAGGAAATGTCTATGTCGGTCGATTGATTGACTTTATTTGATTGATTGATTATCACATGAACCTCAGTACAGTGAAAACTTTTGTCTGCGGTTGGTAAAGGCAGATCATGCTAATCAAGGACATGCAGATCACAGCATAAGTAAAACAAAATTTTGGACTGATTAAGGCTTCCAGGTTACTCCACACAGGACGTGCATTCGGCAAAATCCACATTAACAGGATCAGCATCATTTGAAGTTAGGGAATCCATTTCTCAGTCTTGTAACGACCTCCAAGAAGTTGCTTTTGTGTGTCTTTAAGCTTCGGTGCCTTGTTCTGAACTCGAGCTCATCAAAGTTATACCTTCTGAGTCAAAAATAGAACCATATGCAAAACTCCAGTGCTCAAGTGTGACTTCTCACACGAACATCACCCACCCGAGGCGATATCACACCCAAGACCAACAAGCCAGAACCGCAACAGAAGTATGATCCATAAATCAGATGAGTTTCCTTGTTTAAAAAATAGGGTATTTCTGTTGTTTCGGAGGGAAGGCCGCACTGAGTTTTAATAGCAGCTCCTTGCCATTCTGACTTCTGGTTCCCCGGAGGCTGTGCTAGCCACTTCCTTTGCGAGCGGGCTCCCATAATTGGCAGCTGGAGGAACTCATCTTCAATTGGCAATTAGTGTTGTGGGAGATAAACATGAACACGCTTTTCAGCCCACTATCAAACACGGGGTTGTGGAGCGCGTGAGGGGGCTAGAGGTAGTGGGAGTTATGGAAATTCTGGAAAGCTGCACAAAAGAGAGATCGCGCATGCACAGGACTTAATAATCTTTAGGGAACCTTGTGCAAATAACGCCATCTGAGACAGATAGAAATGTGAAGAACTGCAGGGAAAGAGAGAATCTCTCCCAGTCATCTGTGTCTTTGTCCTTCTCGAAGTCACAGCGAGGGCTCTGCTGTCTGAATCAGCATGGGATGTCAAAGCAGCGAGTCCTGTCGCTCAGACACGTTGCACCTGATGTGTATAAGTTTTATCACGTTACCGACAGCTCAGAGAACAGATTTCACAGCTCACATCATCCCAGAGTGACAGGGAACAGAAGAAAGCGATTCAGACCATCATCTTACCACCTGCTGGGGAGAAAGCCGATGTGGGAGAGCAAACAGTTACGACCAGTGCATGTTCCCAGCATTTATAATCTTGGTCTGTGTGACAACAAAAGCAGAACCAGGAACTGTTTATCTTGCTTCTTAAAACAGGCGTGAAAATGTTGCAGAGCATAGATACGTCTACCTGCTGTCAGTGAAATGATGAACAGCAGAGTACAGTTCACAGAGTATGGTCTAACCTCTGGGCTATGGGGTCAGCACGCTCCAACTGTGACCCTCCGCTCACCGGATTTGAGCACAAACAAAGAAATGACTCAGTGACAAATTCTGTTGAAACGGAGTCTGTGAGGAATTGAAAGCGATGGAATGAAAAGCCCCATGAGAGCGGGATGTAACATTAACTGTGTGGGGATCGTTTTCCAGACTGGAGGAGAGTGCGCAGTGCTGTTTCCATGCGTCAATAACACGATAGATAGATTGAATCAGCGTCGAATGTTATTGTAGGGATCCCTGTCGCTTAGACACACTGCACCTTTTGTACAATGGTGCAAAAGCACGGAGGTTTTGTGTAGAGGGAACAACGTCAAAATCGTTACTGAGGCAAAATGCACAAATGAGCAAAACAACAAAGCAACCACAGAATCTGGTGTTACGTGACGGGGTAAACCCCCTCTGCTAATGTAAACCAGCAAAACAGAAAGGATTCACCCCTTGCTGTATTCTGTTAAAATTCCAGAGGCAAAGAACCAACCCAAAAATCACTACTTAAAGTTAAAAATAACAACTTTACTGCTTTTATTAACAGAATAATCAACCTACAACTCTTTTCTCTAAACCTTCTGCTCTACAATACCTTCCCTCACTCCGACCCCAATAACTTTTCCAAAAAAGTTTAAAATTACAAACCAGCTGGTTGTCGAATCTTCTCTTTGTATCTTCCTCTGTAGATGTTTTTCTCGAGGTCGGTGTTGATGCCTTTTGTCGATGCAATTTATATCTCCAGATAGTCACCTCTTGGAGATTTTACTAGCATCCTACATTTGTTGGTCTTTTAGCTGCTCTCTTTGCTGTTATTTGCCGCTCTGGTTAACTGTTTAAAATGTCTGATATTTGTCCCACAAAACGTCGGATCGTTTCATTGGTTTTAACATTGGAAAAATACCAAATTTCAACTTGATTGGGACATAATTTAAACTGATTGGCCGAATTCAAATTTGATTTTTGTATCCATGTAACACGGTTCTTAGTTTTTTTGACCAAATGTTATGTTGTTGCCTTATTCTGGACTCGTTGTGCTCGCCAGACATTTCAGCACGATTAAAATTACGTTACACCCACAACTTCATAACACCGGCATTTGCCAAGACAGTCTAGTTCTCTCAACATCGCTCTCTATCAATCTGATGTGCCTGAGATTTGAACAATCTCTGGTCTATGTTAATCAAAACTGCCCTATTCTCCTAAACTCAGATTTAACACGCCTCCTTACTTATGTCTAACAATATTAATTTATTTTACACTGTGTTACTTCAGCACACGTTGAGAAGAAATAAAAATGAGAACAACAGTCACCTATGTGACTGCGATTTGACCCAATGTTGCTGCAACCAACAGATTCAGCTGTAAGTGAAATAGCCTTCATCTTTCCTGTACCAGTAATGAGATTGCATAGCATAGTGGTAAGTTTTCATGAGTTGAATTAGACCCAGCATCATTTCTCAGGGCGAGATTTACTGATGAAATACACAGGGGTTGGGGTGTTCAATTTGGTTCGGAAGGATATGGTCAGAGTTCCCTTGATACAAAATCGTTAGAGACGATGGAAATGAGATTTACTGGGAGGTATAGCCACGATAAAAGAAAAGAAGGGATTTAATAAGATGGTGGAATAGATGAAGATTCACGCGACATAAATCAGGAATGACTGAGTTGTGTCCTAATGGAGGTTTTCCAGCGGATGTGAGGTTGGTAAGGGTAAATAAGAGGGAAATTACCTCGCTCAGGTAAGTGTATAACGAAAGGTTAGAGCTTCAAACCCAGCGAGGAAAGACAACGAAGTTTGCAGCAGGTACTTTTTATTCTGAGATTTTGAAATCGCAGATTACTTTTCAGACAGAAAAAAAAATTAGAAGATGATTCCAGCATATTTCAAAGGCCAGTTGCAGACACACAAAGAGCGAATTTAATAGGGGCAGGGATTCTGGGCTACCTGGATGGGGAGGCAAAAGTGACACGCTCACAAATTGTTTAGCGTTCATCTGAAAGAAATTGCATCATACCTGCAACTGGACATGTTAAGTGTAAGAAGAGCTGGTGGTGTTGAAAGGTGTCGCAGCTGATTCGACGTGAACTACGACAAATTGTTAATTTACTGAGCTGTTTGTTTTAGCTTTGCATTAATTGGAAGCCGGTTACCTCAGTCCACTGGCTAAATGGTTTATGGTATAGAGTGAGACTAAGAACGTGGGATTAATTGTCGCACTGTCTCAGGTTGCCATCATGATCATCATCTCCTCCGCTCACGTGATCTGTAATACAATGGTGACTCTAGTGAGTAGGAATGGACCTGTCAATGTCAAGCACAATTATCTTTGCCATCTGTTGCCTTGAACATTTGTTCACAATAACCAGGAACGGGACTGAGACCTTTTAAAACTCACTGATCTCCTCCCGAAAAATCCCGCGACAAGAATTATCCTTACTACTGTTGGAACCCTCTGTTCTGCACAGCAGCAAAACTATTTGTCATGACTTTACCAGATTCGCTGACAACATTCAATCTACCCTAAGAGATAAATCGAATTCCTTTCGAACGGTTTAATGAGCTGTGTGAGTTTGCAGCAAACAGGATTATATGAAACGAGTTTAACAGCCTTTTCAAGAATGTAATCCATTGCAGTTTCAGAGATTTGAAAAACGTCATCAAGCTAAAATATCACCTCTGTTTCTTGATCCACTGATGGATAGTCACGTGGGGGATATGTGCAATTTTACCGTTAGTAATTGATACCTTTCCCAAAGACAGAACAATCCCACAAATCAGAAACTGGAGTTTTAGAATCATGCTGCTTTATTCGACATTATTCTTCAACTACGCTTCAGTCTGATGCTCCAATAATTCCTGATTAACGTCAGTAAAACCAGCGTAAGGTAAGGATTGAAATTACAACTGCGGCATTTTAACACACTGTTCAGTGCCAAGAGTGGATCAGTTGCTCCACTGGAGCCGCCGGCAGCAAGCCGATAAAGTGCCCTACTCGTACCTCTGGGACCTTTGACCCGCATGTTCTACTTTTGCTTTGGTTCTGAAATTAAAGCTAAGGCAGAGGAGAAGGAACTGATATGGACCTGTGACTATTCGAGCATCAGGTTCAGGAAATGGGACACAGGAAAATGTTGAGCAAAATAGACTTGATTGAAAATTGGGTTTCTGTGGGTCGCAGCGTTGTTTATAGAGAATGTTATATTATCGCTGTCACAGGGCTTCTCATTCGGTCTGCTTCAATTTAGCACAGAATTCGATTCAACCACACTTCATTAACTTCCTTCTGCAAGTTCCTACTGACAGCATGAAAGATACTGCACTCATCATCAATCTTCACCATGGCTACATCCAAGGACATGTTGCACGGTTTTCCTGAATACTGAAATTGTAACGTGTTAAGAATCCAGAGTGAGATACTGAATTTCCCAAATTCAGGATTATTACCGGGGCCAGAACTGTCCCTGAATCCCCAATATCCACACTGCCATTGCTCCATGTGTCCAGTTGGAAACCTGTGTGAAGGGGCATGTAGTTTGACAGAGCGCCTAGGAAAATCCTCCACTGTCTGATCTAAAGCTACAACAGGAGCTGTGTATTCCAGCTGTAAGAGCAGTGGGATAAAGGGGAAGTCCATGGTATTCCGTAGTGTAGATTCACAGGGTCCTCATCATATTATTGTTTAAAACCCTCTGTCAGAAACAGCACAGACAGAGAGGAATAGGAGGGGGGCATTTCGCTTGCCAGCGCTACTCCACCATTTGATGTCACCATGACTGACCAAACACATCAATGTCTTTTCCCAGAACATTCACATCAATATATTGCCCAAAGGGAAAAAAGGCACAGAATAAGCTGAAAAACTCTGTAACTGTGGGAGGGGGATGTCTTTATAGACAGTGGGCTTCTGCAGTGGGTTTTGTGAATGAGAAGTCGATTCTGGGGTGGTCATGTTTCAAGTGATATGATTCCCTTAAAGCTCACCACCCAGAAAGTGAGGAATCTTCTCTGTTCAGTAGCAGGGAGAAGACCTCCAGACGACAGGAACTGATGGTGAATCAGTATTCATTCAGCAGAAATCTGAACTAAACTCCGATTCTGTTGTAACTCAAACCCACAAACTTTGAATCGCAAACTTAACAATTCAGTAGAAGTCCAACACGTCTTTCAATGTGCCACAGAGTTGTTCTAGCCTCCATTTTACTGCACCCAAAGTTACGGTGCTCAAGTCTTTCATCAAGCATTTCTTTATTATCGCCCCAGTTTACAGTACTTGGTCCTTATCCGTGCATGGTCTAGCCCCTCAAGTGATCGGCTCAGTACTCCTGAAACATTTTAATGACTCTTCGCTTCACCACACCTTCAAATAGTGAGTTCCAGACAAACGACACTCTCAGGATGCAAACGTTCTTCCTAAATCTTCTCTGAACATCCTCTCTCTAGCGTTTCATCTATATCCCTGGTTATTAACCCTTCCCATAGAAGTTCATTCATGTATCACATATCTATCCCCTTTCTGTGCACGTTAAACAATTCCTCTCAGCTTTCTTCGCTCTCAGATAAAGAGTTCCAGTCGAGCGCATCTATCTTTACAGTGGCGAGAATGTCGTGCTTTAAAAGCACAACAGGTCAGGCAGCATCAGAGGAGCAGGAGAATCGATGTATCGGGCCCTTCATCAGGAATGAGAATTTTGAGTCGGTGTTGAGGGAGAGGAATGGGGTTGTTGGTCAGGTTGGTGAAAGCGATAGGTGAATGAAGGTGAGGGAGCAGGTGGTAGTTCCGGGGTGGGGGGGGGAATTGATGGCCGGGTCCAGAGACCGGTGCCTAGTTGGGGGCTTTGGACTGGAATAATGGGGGGACGAGGTGAAATGATGAAACTGGTGAAATACACATTTATCCCGTGTGGTTGCAAGATCCGAAGGTGGAATATGAGACGTTCTTCCTCCAGGCATCGGCTGGTAATGGAATGGTGGTGGCTTGTGCCCGAAGCAGCGATTCTCTTCTCTTCAGATGCTGTTTGACGTGCTGTGCTTTTCCAACACGACACTCTGGACTCTGAGCTCGAGCACCTGCAGCCCTCACTTTCGTTTATCTTCGCAGGGGGAATAGTCGAGCTCGTGCACCACCTTGGTAAATCTCCTCTGACCACCCTCCCGTGCAAACACACGTTGCCTGTGGCTGGCGATCAGAACAGAACAAAATTATCCAATGAAAATCAGAAATATCTGAACAAAACCAGCAGGTCTAGTGGATCTGGGGAGAGATTTTCGAGACAAACGATCCGCCTTTGGAACGAATGATATGTGTAGGTGGGGCAGGAAGGTGAAAGAAGGTGCACAGGGTCTAAAATGATTGAACTTGATGTTAGATATGAAGATTGCATGGTCTCTCAGTAGGACATGACGTGTCGCTCTTCCAACTTGCGCTTTGCCATGCGGGAGCTCTGCAGCAGACCAAACTGAAATAGAGGCATGGGAACACAGTGGGATGTTGCAGTGACAGGGACCTTGAAGCTCAGTACCTTTTCTTGCTTGCAGATAGAACGTATATTGTACTCACGTTCGTCACCCGCTCTGTTTTTCTCTCCCCAGTGTAGACGATATCATATTGTGAGGCGGAAATGCAGTTTGCTAAATTGAGTGATGGGAAGATAAATCACTGGAACATTACACAGTGAGGAGAACATCGTAATCGAGCAGCATTACACCTCCTGGGATTTCGTGGAATGGTGTCATATGGGAAAGTGCTGGAGGGTCAAGGAGGATTGGACGAGGGTGTATAGAGAGAAATTGTCCTGCATAGTGCCGGTATTCAGCTGTATGTTTTAGTGAAGAAAGGGCAGTAGAATGCATATCATCCTGAGCTTCCTGTTATAAGAAAACACCTCACAATGGAGCAAAACAGCCAAATGATTTTCATTCCAATGCCGACACTAAGGTACAGCTTTCAGAAGTCACGTGTTTGCACTGTCAGTCTGTCTCCCCGGGAGCAGTAGTACTCACCCACGTTGATTCAGATCGCACAGTTCTTCCTGTGACATTTCCATTCGAGAATGGAAGGGCAGTTATTTATAACCCGTACTTGGAACGGAATATCTGTATTGCCCAATAAGAATTGCTTAACTCCTTTTTAAAATCACTTGACCCATAACCTTTTATGTCTCCAGTTTGTCCAATCCCTCTTCTTCAGCCCGTACAATATCCTGGCAAATCTCCCCTGCATTGTTTCCAGTGCTGTCGCATCCCTGCTATAATGTGAATTGCATAACTACACACAATAGTCTCGCTAGAGCTGATTGAACAAGTGAAATAAATGATGCGGAAGTCCACAGAAACTGGTGCTTTTTGAATAAAGTTTATTTTCCTCAATGTTACCCTGTGCCCTTTTCCTGATCCTGATGTTTCAATAATCGCAGGTCCATGTCAGTAAAAGCTGCAACCTGAGGATTGATCTCACAACCGCGGTATCGAAATGGATCAACTGGTTTGAAGGTCCCAATGGTGAGACCTACGCATGGTCACCCAGCAACAGTGAGCGCAGCAGCACAGGCTGAACGGGGTCAATGTGAAAGTGATTGTAAGGGAAATGGGAGGGGGAACTTAAAGGTGGTAAGTGATTGCGGGAGGGAGGGAATTCTCTGAGAATGGGAGCGTCTGAATCCTTAAATATGAATCGCAGAGATGTGTGTGAGAGAGTGGGTTTGATGGGGGAAAATCGTAATCTCTGAGAATGCTTTCATGTAAAATCAACGACTTCCTTTCCGTGTTTCTTCAGCATGAGTCACAAGGAGGAAAATGCAGTGACTCGGATTCTAACGAGCTTACTGCGGCCACAATGCAGAATCTTTTAACAATTAAACAATCACTGAGTCATGAGGAGACACGCTTTTAAAACAGTGATAATCACAGTGACAGAGGATATGTTAGGAAGAGTAGCAGATGCACAACAGGAATATTAGGCGAGCGATAGCAGATATGTGGGAATTCAGAATTAGCTGAATCTTTAAATTCGATATCCCCAAACGCTGTGGTGGTTCCATCGAGGACTGCATGTTGATGACTGAGTTTGATAGATTTCTAGAAACAACAAGGTTCAGGGGGTAGTGTGGGATATTAGTGTAATGTATGTATAAATAACAGTGTGTTAATAACAGTTTTTTCACCAACTTCCCCACACAAGGAGGTACCCATTGCTGTAGTCAGTCACATAACCCCAGTTCTGAGAACCGGTATCAGACAAACTTCGTGGAGGAGCCACGAATACCAAACCGGAAGTGGGGGTGGAAATGAGCACGTGAAGCTATTCTATGGCACCAGTGACATGACTGGTAAAGGTGCAGTCATAGAGTCATAGAGTTATAGAGATGTACAGCATGGAAACAGACTCTTTGGTCCAACCCGTCCATGCTGATCAGATATCCCAACCCAATCTTGTCCCACCTGCCAGCACCCGGCCGATATCTCTCCAAACCCTTCTTATTCACATACCCATCCAAATGCCTTTGAAATGTTGCAATTGTACCAGCCTCCACCACTTCCTCTCGCCGCTCATTCCATACACGCATCACCCTCTGTGTGAAAAAGAAAACCTTTAGGTTTCTTTTATACGTTTCCATTCTCAACCTAAATCTATGCCCTCTCGTTCTGGACTCCCCGAAACAGGTAAAAGACTTTGTCTATTTATCCAAGCGCGTGAAATGCTGAGGCTGGGAGTGCTTCTGGTCAAAGGCGAGGTGGGAGGGCATATTAGTCTCAATTTATTATATTGTTAAAATTCAGCAGCAGCATTAACCCGCACTGAGGGTTGGCTCAGAGAAAGCGTGCTGGAGCCTTTAGAGAGAGGTCGATGTATTGAAAGCATTCTAAGAGATTTTCCTCAACAAAGCGGTATTTTGTTACTTTTACAGGAAGAACTGCTTTTGCTCACATCGTCTCCACACCATTCTCTTGCTCCAGTAAACATTCCAATCCAGCGTACATTGCTTCCATTCCAACACAGAAACACGTCCTATTCTCTCTCCATTTGGAATAACCTGATTTGACAATGTCATTCTTTGAATGGAGAAATGCAGCAGGGAGTTGTTAGTGCAGCGTCGATGTATTGGGCTAATAATCTTTGGAGACTGGAATGCGGCAGCTGCTGTTACTTAAATTCGATGAGTAAAATCTGGAAAATACACCCAATCTCAGCAACAGAGACAATAACTTTATATTGCTGAAAACTCATTTATTTATGTTCCTTCGAAAGGGAAATCTGCCGACCATAACGAGTCCTGTCAACATGTGACTCCAGACCCACAAAAATGTAGTCCACCCATGAATGCCCTCTGACTCAGTTCAAGGTGAATTAAGAATGAACAACAAATGCTCTTCAGACCAAGGATAACAACATTCCATGGGAGAATAAGGAAGAATAAAAATACATGGACAACAGGGAAAATGGGAATCGTGTCTGTGTGGACTCGAATTCAACTGATTATCAAACTAAATAGACACAAGGATATTCACGGCGCCAAGAAGTTAGGGCCATGAGGTGACTGCAGGAAGGGATTCAATTACCTGCTTAGGTGTAAACTCACTTGCTCAGTCACAATGCGCACAGGTCATTCACAACTTCCATATGTGAGAACTGATCCCTCAGGAGACCAATTGACAGAGTCAACAGTGAGTTGACAAATGACAGCAGGAGATCGAAACTGCTGTTATTGCAGCTGTTCATCCCACCAGCAATGAACCCTGTTTGGATGCGTGTTTCAAGTGGAGTTCCATTGTTTTCTGATGTAGATCCGTGATGTAGACTTAGTTGCAGGAGCCAAAATTCAGAAGTTTGATGATGATGCAACAATTGGTCGTGCAGTTGACTATGACGACGAATGTCAGAGATTGCAAGGAAGTATCAATCTGGTGGAAAGGAAAATGGCGAATGGAATTGAATCCAGACCAAGGAGTGTTAACGAAATTAGGGAGAAGAAATAATAGCAGTGAGTATTCTGTGTGGTGCAGACAGACAAAGAGATCTTGGCGTGGACATTCATGATCGCTGAAGATCAATGGACAGGGGTATCAGTTGGATGGACGTGCGTACTTTAGATGCTGGAGATCAGAGTCAAGATTAGAGTGGTGCTGAAGAAGCACAGCAGGTCAGGCAGCATACATGTAGCAGAAACAAAAGAGGTTTTGGGCAAAAAGGCTTTCATCAGGAATAAGGCTGGGAGTCTCGAGGTTGGAGAGATAAATGGGAGGGGTGGGGCTTGGGAGAATTTAGCTGAGAGTGCAATAGGAGGATGGAGGTGGGGATAAGAGTGTTCGTTCAGAGAAGAGGGTGGAGCGGATAGGCATGAAGGAAGATAGACAGGTAGGGCAGGTCAGTAGTACAGTGCCAAGCTGGAAGGTTGGAGCGAGTGTAAGGTGGGTGGCGGGGTGGGGAATAAGGAAACTGGTGAAATCGACATTGATGCCATGGGGTTGAAGTGTCATGAGGCAGAAGATAAGACGTTCTTCCTCCAGGCGTTGGGTGGTGAGGAAATGGCTGTGGAGGAGTCTGAAAACCTGCATGTCCTCGGGAAAGTGGCGGGGAGGAGTTGAAGTGTTCGGTCACGGGGCGTTGGGATTGATTGTTGCCAGTCTCCTGGAGATGGTCTCTGAAGCGCTCTGTGAGAAGATGGCCGGTGGCCCCACTGTAGAGGAGACTGCATCGGGAGCAAGGGATGCAATAGATGACATGTGTGGAAGTGCAGGTGAAACTTTGATGGATGTGAAAGGCTTCTTTGGGGCATTGGGCAGAGGTGGAGTGTGTGTGGGCGCAGGTTTTTCAATTCCTGTGGTGGCAGAGAAGGTGCCAGGAGGGGAGGGTGGATCATTGGAGGGCGGGGACTTGACGAGGTAGTCGTGGAGAGACCGGTCTTTGCGAAAAGTGGATAGGGGTAGGAGGGAAAAAAATATCCCTGGAGGTCTGTGTTACTGATATTTTTAACAAACCCACTGACAACCACAGATATGTGGATTCCATCTCCTCCCACCCCACCTCCTGCACAAATGCTTTCCTGTGTTCCTAACTCCTCTGCCTCCGCTGCATCTGCTCCCAGAGGACCAGTTCCACCACAGAACACACCAGAAGGCCTCCTTCATTTAAGATCGGAAATTTCCCTCCCATGTGTTTGAAGATGCTCTGTAATGCATCTCATCCATATCCCACAGTCCATCCATGAACCCCACATCTCCAAACACAACATGGACGGAACAAGGACAGAGCAAAGTGCACACCTTTCATTGCACCAACCTCCGCATAAATCACATCATCTGCCGACATTTTAGCCACCTCTAAATTGACCCTAGCACCAGGGATATATTTCCTTCCCCAAACCTATCCGATTTCCACAAATACCTTTCCCTCCGCGACTACTTCGTCATGTCCACGCCCTCAAATGACCCACCATTCGCTCCCTGCACCTTCCTCTGCCACCACAGGAATTGCAAATCCTGCACGAACATCTCCCACCTCACCTCTATCCAAGGCTCCAATGGAGCCTTCCACATCCATCAAAGGTTCACCCGCACTCCCACACGTGTTATATGTTGTATCTGCTGCTCCAGATGCGGTCGCCTCTAAATTGGGGATGTCTTCTGACAGAGCACTTCAGAGAACATTTCAGGACAACTGCAACCTTCAACTCCACTGACGGATGGCCAAACATTTCGACTCCCTCTCCCACGGACGTGTAGGCCCTGAGCCACCTTAATCACCACTCCATCACCACCCAATGCCTGGATGAAGAACGCCTCATCGTCTTTCTCGGGACCGTTCAACCCCATGACATCAATGTGGACTTCATCAGTTTCCTCATCCCCACTCCGTCATCTTCCGCCAGTTCTAACCTTCCCGTTAGAACAAAAGAGGCGGAGGGGAACTGTATAATCACATAAAAACATCTATAAACGTTCATTATTCATAGGATCTTGACAGGGTAGGTACAGGCATGTGGTTTACCCTCTGGTATGAGGAGAGCACCAGAGTACATGAACTCAGAATTAGATATTGCCTATTTAATTCAGAAATGAGGAGTCATTTTTTGCTCAGGGACCAGTGAATCGGTGGAACACTTTACTAAAACTGTTGTTGAGGCTGAGTTGTGTATTTTCAAACTGTGCCAGACTGATATTTAACCAGAAAGACGATGAATCTCTGTCGAGTTAAGGTATGAGAATGGACTTGAAGATTATCAGATCAGCCATGAGTTCGCTGAATGGTGGAGCAGTCTCGATGGGCTGAATATCCGACTTCCAATGCTATAACATATGGTATAACTCAATATTTTATTGATAAGTTTAGAATTCTGAGGGGATGGGATGATGTGATAGTAAAGTTTATCAAACTGATCAGACAGATCAGGAACTCGGCTCATAAACTGATGAACAAGGAATGTGCTGTGGCCTGGAGACAACAAATGGCACTGGTCAGACCACAGACGGATATGTGCAGAAGGTGTGATTGCTAATGAAAATTCGTGGATCAAATGTTGTTGGCAATTTGGTGATCACGCTGGATGATAGATTGCGGTATGATCCACACAGCAGTAGTTTGTGAAAGAATGAAAGGTTCGTTTCATAGGAGAAGTTTTCTGCAGTTCCAATTCCAATTGACTGTTTGAAATACTGATCAGAACTTTGTGTGGAGTGTTGCATTAAAATTCGCAATCCCACTGGATAAACTATTGCACCCGATCTCTCCTTATTTGTTTTGCTTTCATTCGATATAAATTCATAGAACGTCAAGATGGAATGAAAGTAGGAAAGTAACGTTGCACTCCTTTTCATTATCCCAATTTAACTTACAACAAAAAAAATCGATATGATATCGATTTATCACTAATCTCTGGTGCAACGAAGGGCATGGGCAAGAATCTCCATCCAGTGTATACTAAAGACGCGAGGCACAAAGGGAAACCACAGCTGCGTTTGATAGAAGCAACATCCAGAGTAGGATTCAAATCCACACGTGCACAGTGACAGAGCCTTAACCTCTGGGCCGCGAAACCCATGGCAAAGGGTCTCACATGTGACCACATCAAGATTACATGTGGTGCACCTTGGGGATAAGACATTCCCTGAGCTGAATCGAATCGAACCTTTATTTTTCTGCTTTCAGTGGAATAATATTACCAGCAAAATCGAAGGAGTTGACCTCGTCCTTGGAAGGAATACCTGTCATTGATTCATTCCGAGTCGGAACTGTCTCAGAATGAACCAGCTAACATGAAATTCCCGTCACATTCACACGCACATTTAGTCTTGACGCATAATTTGTTCAGACAGTTTCTCTCTCACGTGAAGACTTATATATGGAGAGAGAAGTGAAGGTGATGTTTTAGCTCGATGGTCTTTCTCACATGGCCGAACCTGAACTGGGTAAAATTCCCGGAAATGCAGTTTTGTTTGTTTAATTTTATTAATTTTGCTGCAATTTCACTCTGTTCATTGCAATGATCGGAAGTGAATTTGATTTATGTGATTGGAACGTTAAATGTTGCATTCAATTTTGCTCCGAATTTTATTTCAGCTTAAAGAAAATACTGATGAGAGAAACAGAAGGTTAAACTACAAAGCAAGATGCCAGTTTTGATGCTCAATTACTTTGGCAGATTTCAGTGGTTGTCAAGTGAACCCAACATCATTGCGATTGTCCTCCCACCTTTAAGCCATGGGATGAAAGCAGGAAATCGATCTCCAAGAGACGGGTCACTTCCTGTACATTATGGAATAGCTTTCCTTGACAATATACAAAATCTGGTCAGTTCCATTTATAATGCTTCATGTGCAATATTAATAGAAATCTTTCAAAACTCTGAGGTTTTTTTTGCTGAATCTTACTCAGCTGCATACGTTTCCGATATTTCTTTGCATCTGAAGTCGTCCAAATTAGACATTGTTTCCTCGCACCTTCTACCCCCCAGACCCCACTTTTACACTTTTACCTGGCCACAGGGTGTCTCTCTCCTGGTGAAACTCACTACATGTGCGTCTCTAAATGTGCCTTTCCAAATATTTTGGAAACGGATTCGCTGAGTGACAGAAATTCTGCTCCCATCATTTCTTTGTCCTACATCGATGGTTTTGAAAGCCTGACGTTCAGAAATATACGAACTTTAAAGAGTGAATTTACCACCTATTTACTCTCTCCAAACCTAAAATACTCAGGAAAACTTCCATTCGGTTTTCCTTGGTTCAGTGTCAATTTTTTTCAACACAAATAAATAAAATTCCATCCCCACTAAACGCCGTCAGCATCGTCTCTAATGTCTTAGCACCCCAGTAAACGCTGGCAGTGTCCTCTCTGATAGAATCACAGATTCCCTACAAGGCAGAAAGTACAGTTCAGCCAATAGAGTCTGTAGGGACACTCTGAACAGCATTTCAACCAGATCTAGCTCCCGTCTCTATCCCCGCAGGCCCCTGGCTTGTGATTTCAAATAAACCTGCTGGAATAAAACCTGACATCGTGTGACTGATGACCTTATCGCTGTGTTACCCATGGCTAACTCAAATAACTTACTGAATTCACTCTCTGGACACATCAGCGCAATTTAACATGACCAATCTACCTAAGCTACAGACTTAACAGCAGTTCGAACCACTAAGCAAATGTACCATCACATTGAACACTATCTGTATCATTTACACACTGGTAACTCAGCCGAGTGAAAGCAAGCTGCGCCCATCAACCGGAATTCAATGCACTCAAACGTGGTTCTGCGCTGTACAACCTTATTCGTTCTGCTGGAAATGTTTCTGCACTCAGATCTGAATGGGTTTACTCTGTTTTCTGCTTCAGATTCCTGCTGTAAATAAACACATTAGTCAGGAACAATTCTATATAATGGTTTTCATTGCAACACAAACACAATGTGCAGTTTGCTGAAGTTACGTGTTTGCACTTTCACTGACACTCTCTCTCCCCAGGAGCTGCAGTCCTTCCCCAGCTGATTCAGACAGTACTGTGTTTCCTGTGACATATCCAATCGAGAATGGAAGGCCAAGCATGAGGGACACTAACCACTATACTATGGAGGACAACATCGAACGAGGCCCTTCAGCCCGTTGTGGCTGCACTTGTCCAACGCAACTGCTTAACGACCTGAATCAAGTCTTCCATTGTTTAGCCCATAGTCTTATATGTTTTTGCATCGCAAATTAACATCTCAATTTTTTTTCCTCTCTGACCCTTTCCGCACATCTACTCAAAACTTTCTGCCTTTTCCCGAAATCTCTTGGCCCCAGTGTTCGATCCCTCAATCAATACCAAACGCTTCTTTCAGTCTATCCTATCCATATCCCTCATTATTTTGTACATTTCAGTCGTGTCTTCTCCAATCTCCTCTGCTCGGTGACAAACTACTCCAGTTTGTCCAATCTCTCCTCATAACTGAAACTCTTTAGCCCAGACAATATCCCATTGAATCTGTCCTGCAATGTTTCCATTGCGATCACATCATTGCTATACTGTGAATTGTAGAACTGCACACAGTAATCTAGCTAGAGCCGAATTAACTTTTTTTTTCCTTATTCTGTTACAGTATGAGGGCGTCGCTGCCTCGGCAGTATTGATTGCGATCCCTAATTGCACAGCGGGCAGTTGAGACTCAACCACATTGCAGTGGGTCTGGAGTCACATGGAGGCCCGAACAGGTAAGAATAGCATTTTCCTTCCTCAAAGGACGTCAGTAAACCCGATGGTTTTGTTTTTTCAACAATTGACCATGGATTTATAGGTGTTATTAGCTTCGGAATTCCAGATATTTATTGAATCTCAATTCTAACACCTGGCATGGTTGGAGTCAAACCCGGGTCCCTACTCCATTTGCATGGTGTCTGAGTTAATAGTCCAGTGGTAATAGAGCTCAGCCATTGCAGAAAACCCGTGAAACTAATCTTTCTCAATGACTTCGCTTTTCCTCGATATCGTAATGTGTCATTTTCCTGAGCTTGACCCCCAATAATCGCAAGTCCATATCAGTAAAAGCTGCTACATGAGGATTGGCCTCACAACAGCGGTAACCAAATGGATCAACTGGTCTGCAGGTCCCGATGGTGGGGTTGGGGCGCGTTCACCCAGCCACATTGACCACAGCAGCACAGAGTGAACAGTATCAATGTGAGAGTCAGTGTTAGATTCTGCAGTGCCTTAATGAAATAGGAAATGACTCCACAACCACTTGATGAAAGAGCAGCGCTCCGAAACCTAGTGCTCAGTTAAACCTGTTAGACTCTAACCTGGTGTTGTGTGATTTTTAACTTTATACACCATAGTGCAACACCGGCATCTCTAAATTAATGAAATGGGGATGTGGGACGGAAAGTTCAGTTAGTGATCGAAGGAGGGAGAGAAATCTCTGAGAACGGGTGGATTTGAATTCTGACATATAAAACACAGAGATGTGAGCAAGCAGAATTTGAAGGGAAAAGATCATCATCTTGGAGAAAATTGCCATGTTAAAACAACTTATTCCTTTGTGTTTCACAAAATCTGGGGCAGATAGAGCGATTACTGCCATGACTCGGATTCGAACCGAGTTTGCTGCGGCCACTACGCAGAATACTGACCACTATACGCTCACGGCATTCCACAGACGCGCACTCTAACTGCGTGCAATAAGTACAGTATTATAGGAAATGTTAGGTAGCGTACCAAATGCACAATATCAGTGCTTAGCGAACAGTGGCAGATCTGTGGGAACACAGAATTGGCTGACCGTTTAATATCGGTTCCCCCAGAGGCTGTGGTGTTTCCATCATTAATATGCAGAAGGCTGAGATAAATAGATTTCTCCAAAACATCAAAAACTCCGGGGACAGTGCAGGTGTGGCTGAAATGTATGCTTCAATAGTAATGCAGTTTAACATCGGCTACTTCACCAGTTTCCCCACACAAGGCAGTAACCATTGCTGCCACATAGTCCCAATTCCCTGCCCCAGAATCAGAGGAATTGAGTGGCGCAGTCGCGAAGATCCAAATGGAGGTCGCACAGATACTCGAAAACTCCAGTGACACAACCGGTGAATGCACAGCATTTCTATGACGGTTTAGAGGCGCAAGTAATTCCGAGGTTGGGAGTGCTCCTGGTCAAAGGCGGGGCAGAAGGCAATTTTTTTTCCCGTTTATAGCAATCTACAGTGCATCTTGCTGAGACAGCTGAGTGCCACAACTGGAGATTGGGTGACTGGTTTGAAGTTTGAACTTGCTTCACTATCACCAACTTGCCTGGAATGAATTGCTTTCACCATTTTCATTTCCAATTGTTTAATATCTCCCTGCAGTCTGCGGCTTTCTTCCTCATGGTTAAGTGCATGATTAACTGTTGTATGATCTGCACACTGCTAAATCACGGCCACTACAAGTAAATATGAATCATTGATCGAGATGAGAAAACATTGGAACTCACTGCAGGCATGATTCGTAGGTTTGCAGGCGACGCCAGAATTGGAGACAGTGAGGAAGATTATCGAAGTTTCAAAAGGATCTTCATCCAATGAGTCGTTGGACTGAAAAATGTAACGTGGAATTCAATCTGGATAAATGGAAGGTATTGCATTTTGGTACAACAACAAGTTGCGTACTGTTGGAGAACACGGAAGCTCGGGGTGCAGGTGCATAATTCCTTGTAGTTTTCATCACCTGCAGACAAGGTGATTCAAAGGCATTTAACATACTTCTCTTCATTGTTCATTCCTTCGTGTCTTGGAGTCGGGACGTTTTGTTGAAGCTTTGCAGGACATCGATGAGGCCTCTTCTGCAGTATTATGTCCAGTTCCGGTCGCCCAGTTGTAGGAATGATATTATTCAGCTGGAGCAGGTTCAAAAAAGTATGCACGCATGTTGCTGTGTGTGGAAGGTTTGAGTTATAATGAAAGGCTGGATAGGCTGAGACTATTTTCAGCTTCGAGATCGGGGTGCTGGAAAACCACAACAGGTAAGGCAACATCCCAGGAGCAGGAGAATAATTTTTTTGCACAAGTGTTCTTCATCAGGCTCTTCCCCGAAATGTCGATTCTCCCGCTCCTTAAATGCTGCATGACCTGTTGTGCATCCCAGCACAACACTCTGGATTCTGATCTCTCATCTGCAGTTCTCACTGTCTCCGAGTTGAGACTGTTTTCACTCTAGGTTAGGGGTTTGAACGGCGACCTGACAGAATTTGGGAGAAGATTTGTACCTCGGGTGCTCGTTGTTGTGGTTCTGTTCGCCGAGCTGGAAATTTTTGTTGCAAATGTTTCGTCCCCTGTCGAGGTGACATCCTCAGTGCTCGGGAGCCCCCTGTGAAGCGCTTCTGTGGTGTTTCCTCCGGCATTTATAGTGGCCTGTCCCAGCCTCTTCCAGTTGTCAGTCCGGCACACTGCAGCACACGAGAACTGCAAAAAGAGGAAGAGGAACACATGTACAAGCTATTTGCCAAAAACGGATACCCGCGCAATTTCATCAACAGATGCCTGAGAGAAAGACAACGGAACGAGGACATGCCGCAATCCAAAGGACTAGCCACACTACCATACATCAGGAGCATTTCAGAACTGACAGCCAGACTACTGCGACCACTAGGACTTATAACAGCACACAAACCAACAACCACCCTCAGACAACAACTCACCAGAACGAAGGACCCGATACCCAGCATGAGCAAAACTCATGTAGTGTACAAAATCCCATGCAAGGACTGCACAAAACACTATATAGGACAAACAGGAAGACAGCTAACGATCCGCATCCATGAACATCAACGAGCCACGAAACGACACGACCAGCTATCCTTAGTGGCCACACACGCAGACGACAAGCAACATGAATTCGACTGGGACAACACTACCATTATAGGGCAAACCAAACAAAGAACAGCCAGGGAATTCCAAGAAGCATGGCACTCATCCACAAACTCCATCAGCAAACACATCGACCTGGACCCAATATACAGGCCACTACAGCGGACAGCTGAAACTGACAACCGGAAGCGGCAGGGACAGGCCACTATAAATGCCGGAGGAAACACCACATAAGCGCTTCACAGGAGGCTCCCAAGCACTGAGGATGTCATCTAGACAGGGGACGAAACGTTTGCAACAAAAATTTCCAGTTCAGCGAACAGAACCACAACAACCTGACAGAAGTTTATGAATCATTGAGAGGCAAGTTAGAGTTAACAATAGGTGCCTTTTCTCAGGATGGGGATTTCAAGATGAGCGGGCATAGGTTTAAGATGAAAAGACAGAGTTTTTTTTTAAAGTCATGTGAGGCTTTTTTTAAGGAAGGTGTTTTACGTGTGCAATTAACTTGCTGAGGAAGTGATGGATGAGGGTATGTTTGCAACATTTAATGGACAATTGATTTCAAATATGAATGGGAAAGTGGGATTTTTATAATAAATTTATTCATGCCTCGTACATCAGTTATTTCCCAGAGGACATTTAAGAGTCAACCGCGGTATTATACATCTGGAGTCTCCTGTGGGAAAGAGCAGCTGAATATGATAATTTGCTTCCTGAACTGGCATGAGTGAATCAGATGGGATTTTCCACACAACTGTTTAGGTCATCACGTGATTCTTCAATTCCAGGTGCTTTTTGAATTCAAACTCCACCATCTGTCATGCCAGGACCTGAACTCTTTGTCCTCAAAATATTACCTGGTTTTTTGGATTAACAACACAGTAATAAAACTACAAGGGCATTATAACCACTCAACGGGTACAGGAGGAGGCAGATGGGAGTAGATTAGTTTGGCAGTATGTTCAGCATGGATTGTTTGCACTGACGGGCCTGTATGCCTTCATGCTGTATGACTCTGTGATTGACGCTATGGAGCAAATAGCTGGTTGGGATTAACAGCAGCATTGACAGCATTATCGAACACCGGTGTTCGGTGCTGGTGCATTGGTGGTTCAGTGGTAGAATTCTCGCCTGCCACGCGGGAGGCCCGGGTTCGATTCCCGGCCAATGCATTGCCGCTCCCTTTATATGGGCGGCACGGTGGCACAGCAGTTAGCACTGCTGCCTCACAGCGCCGGAGACCCGGGTTCAATTCCCGCCTCAGGCGACTGACTGTGTGGAGTTTGCACGTTCTCCCCGTGTCTGCGTGGGTTTCCTCCGGGTGCTCCGGTTTCCTCCCACAGTCCAAAAGATGTGCAGGTCAGGTGAATTGGCCATGCTAAATTGCCCGTAGTGTTAGGTAAGGGGTAAGTGTAGGGGTATGGGTGGGTTGCGCTTCGGCGAGTCGGTGTGGACTTGTTGGGCTGAAGGGCCTGTTTCCACACTGTAATGTAATCTAATCTAAACCTGATGAGATATGTAATCCTGCTGGAGTCTCAGAGGTTATTTTATCAGTCATCCCTTCCCACACACGGGACTGGTGAACGGTCTCTCCCCAGTGTTACTGATTAAATGAGTTTCCATTTCTGTGGTTAATTGAATCCCTTCCAGCAGTTCCCACATTGCCCTGCTTTCTCCGCGGGATCAGTGTCCTTTTTTCGACACAGGGTGAACGATCCTTTCAAATTGTGTCCACACAGGTACAAATCCCGTTTTCCATGTTGTTAATGTGTTTTCATTTTTCCTTATTCACCCACAGGGTGTGAGTAACACTGGTCAGGGCAACATTTATTTTTCGCCCCTCGTTCGTTGCTGTCTGGCTTCACCACAAACCTGGTTGCGATCCCAGCCTCGGGTGTCTGTCTGTGGGCAGTCTGCACATTCTCTGTGTGTTTGCGTTTTTATTTCTCCCTCTGACCAAAGGTGTGCCTGTTACAGGGATCAAAAATGGGAAATGCAGGCTTATGGGGCAGGGAATACCCTGGGGTCTGGTGGGATGCGCTTCCGATGTACCGTGTGAACTGGAAGGGCCGACAAGCCTGCTTCCCCACATGATGGGGATTCCTGAATTAAGGGTCAGCTCATGTTTTTTTTCTGGTCCTGGAGTCTCTCGTAGGCCGGACTGGGTGAAGATGGTTGAATCCCCTGCATAAGGGACATGAATGAATGAGATTGCAGGAAATTAAAATCATGATCTCTGTTCCTGAGGTCAGGCTTGCATTTCTAGTTTTATTCGTCGAACGTAAACATCACCTTTTCCGTGTTCCGGTCGCCAAGGATGACTAGTTTAAAATATCACCCCAACACTACCTTCTCCAGGTTGAAGTCTTGACTGTGTGGAAGAAACTGATACTGAGCTGATGCGAGCAAATGCAGCTGCCACCACCAGTGTCGGAAACACAGATCCAAATAGCAAAATCATCTTTTAAACCCACCACTGCAAAGTTAAGGGCTCATCACGCTCCACTTGTGCCACTCAGCTGTCTTAGAAAGATGCACCAGAAATCGCGATGATAGTATAAACGGGGACAACCATTCCCTTGAGCAGGAGTACACTCAACCGAGGAATTTCTTGCACCTCTGTACCATCACAGAAGGACAAGACGCTCACCTATTGCATCGCTGGAGCCAGAGAGTAACTCTGCGCACTCATTCCCATCCCCATTTCCAGTTGGATCTGGGCGGCTGTGCCGATGTTAAGCTAAAATGCTATTGAACCAAACATTTCAACAATATCCTGTACTGTCTCCCGAGTCTTTGATGTTTTGTCGAAATCGATCAATCTTAGTTTTCAACTTTCTCATTCAAGGGATTTCCACAGCCTCTGAGGACATCGAAC
This sequence comes from Chiloscyllium plagiosum, assembly GCF_037043375.1. Taxonomy (NCBI): domain Eukaryota; kingdom Metazoa; phylum Chordata; class Chondrichthyes; order Orectolobiformes; family Hemiscylliidae; genus Chiloscyllium; species Chiloscyllium plagiosum. Next base: position 93,789,006 of record NW_028270159.1, on the reverse strand, counting down.
TGAAAGATTCAGCTCATTCTCAGTTCCCACATGTCTGTCACTGTTCGCTGAGTACTGATACTGTACATTTGCTGTTCTTCCGAACATTTCCTCTGCTAGTATACTTATTGCTGCTTGCAAGCATCCTGTTCTGTGGTTACTGTGATCGTGGTTGTCGGTATTTTGCATTGTGACCACAGCAAACTTGATTTGAAACCAAACCACGGCACTCAGTGTTCTCTCCGTTGTCCCTTTTGTGACACATGCTCAGAAATTAATTGTTTTACCTTCAAATTCCGCTCTCTCACATCTCTGCGTTTCATATATCAGGATTCAAACATACCCATTGTCGGAGATTTCTCTCCTTCACGATCATTAAACCTCCTTTCCGTCCCTCCTCCCATTTCTCTGGGGCAATGCTCAATCTATCACTCTCTTTCACATTCATACTGTTCTGTCTGTGCTGCGGTGACTGTTGTTGGGTGAACGTGCCCCAATACCACCATCGGGACCTTCAAACAAATCGATCCATTTGAATACCGGGGTTGTGAAATCAATCCCCATGTAGCAGCTTTTACTGACCAGAGACAATTGTAGCGTCAGGCTCATGGAAAATACCAGGGCAGTTTTGGTGAAAAGACATTTTATTGTTAAAGATCAGCTTTTATGGCTTTCTGCGTTGGTCTTGTGATAATTTCATAGGACTGATAATCCAGAGACCGAGGTAATAGTCTGGGTACTCGGGCTTGAATCCCATCAAGCCATAATTGTCAAATTTGGATGAAAAAATTATCTGCAAGGAAGAATCTAATGACTACTATAGATCCATTGACAATTGTTGAAAAAAAATCTGTTTCACTGATGTCATTGCGGGATGGAATTTGCTATCCTTACATGGCCTGGGCTGCATGTGACTTCAGACCCATAGCAATATATTTGAGTCTCAACTGCCCTCTGGGCAATTAGGAATGGGTAATAAATGCTGCTTAGCTAGAATCGCCCTCATACTAATCCAGAAATTTTAAAACAAATGCTAATTAGGCTCAAGCAAGAGTGTTGTGGGCAGTTTTGCAAGTCACATTATAGCAGGGATGTGATCACACTGAGAAAATTGCAGGAGATATTTACCGGGATACTGTTTGGGTTGAAGACTTTCAGTTGTGAAGAAAGACAGGACAGAGTGGAGTGTTTGTTGCAGTGCAAAGGAGATGTATACAAGACATGATTGAGTTAGGGCACGGGCAGGGTTGAATAAACGAGTTTCCCATTGATGGAGGGATCGATCAGCAGGGGCCAGAGACTTAAGGAGAAAGACAGAAACGTTTGAGAAGATGTGCGAAAAAGCTTTATCAGCTAGTGGGTGGTTGGAATTTGGAATACACTGTCTGCATTTTTCAGAGCGGCAGAAAGCTTCATAACCTGAATAAATATTCAGATGTGAACTTTTGATGCCAAGACATATAAGGCTGTGGGGTAAGCATTCTGAAATGGGATTCAGTTCATTAGGCATTGTTTTTGACAAGTGTGGCCACATTTAGTTGAAGGGCCTCCTTTGACATTCTTGCCCTCGGTCGTATAATGGTTAGTGTCCCCGCCTGTCACAGGGCTCAATTCTCCGCTGGGGACAATGTAAACGTTTTAAAACTGTCGCTCCATTCCCAAGTGCGGGTATTGATACCTGTCCTTTCATTCTCGATGAGGCATATCACATGAAGGACAGTGCTGCCTGAATAAAGGTGGGGTAGGACTGCAGCTCTCAGGGAGGCAGAGTGTCAGTGAACGGCCAAACACGTGACTTCTGCAAACTTCACCTTGTGACTGTGTTGGAATGAAAAGCATTTGACAGACTTGTTCCAGATTGAAGTGTTTACTAGAAGCAGGAAGCTGAGGAAGAAACAACATAAACGCATTCAAGTATGAGTGCAGAAACATTTCCCGCAGCACGAATTAAATTGTAAAGGACAGAGTGGCGTTTCGATACAGTGAATTTGGGTTCATTTGTTTTGATGAGGCTGTTACCAGGGTATAAAACCATTAAAAAATGATACAGCATTTGCTCAGTATGATGGAACATTGTCTCAGTAATTCGCACTGCTGTTCAGAGGGAGGATTAGGTTGATTGGCAAAGTTAAATTGCTCTCTCGTGTCCAGGGAGTGAATTAAGTAAGTTAGGTAAATTAGCCCTGGGAAGCACGGTGATAAGGTCAGAAGTCACAGGACGTCAAGTTATACTCCAACAGGTTTATTTGAATCATAAGAGGGAGGGATTCCCCTTCTTCAGGTGAAATATAAGGAAATAGGGAGGGGAGCTAGGTTTGGTTGAGATTCTCTTCAGAGAGTCAACACCGGCTAAATTGACTGAAATGCTCTTTCTGCACTGTAGAATTTAGTGATTCTATGAATTGTTAATGACGGTGTTTACTGAGGTGTAAAGCCATTAGATAAGATGCTGATGGGGGTGTACTGAGGATGAGATTTTATTCACTTGTCTTCTTTGAAAATTGAGAACAGTTATCCCTGATCCAAGGAAGACTTAATGGGGGTTTTCAGGTTATGAAATGTTTGGACAGAGTAAATAGGTGGAAAATTCCCTCTTTCAAGTAAGTAAACATCTCGATGTCAGGCATTCAATACCTTTGATAAACCCTTTGATGGACAAAGCAATGATGAGAACAGAATCGCTGTCACTCCGAGAATCTGTTTTTTCAAAATATTTGGACATTTGGTGACATACAAGGAATAAATTTCACAAGGAGAGACACAGCGTGTGGCTAGGTAAAGGTGTCGGGCTGGCGTGTCGTCGGTCGGAAGTTGCGGGGAAACAATGTCTCAGTTGGTTGACTTTAAATGTAAAGACATTTCTTTAATGTGTGCAGCTGAATAAGATTAGATTAGATTACATTACAGTACATTATGGAAACAGGCCCTTTGGCCCAACAAGTCCACCGACCCGCCGAAGCGCAACCCAACCATACCCCTATACCTAACACTACGGGCAATTTAGCATGGCCAATTCACCTGACCCGCACATCTTTGGACTGTGGGAGGAAACCGGAGCACCCGGAGGAAACCGGAGCACCCGGAGGAAACCCACGCAGACACGGGGAGAACGTGCAAACTCCACACAGTCAGTCGCCTGAGTCGGGAATTGAACGCGGGTCTCTGGCGCTGCGAGGCAGCAGGGCTAACCACTGTGCCACCGTGCCGCCCACCAATTCGGGTCCAAATCACTGCATTTTGAAAGATTTGGCATAATATTCCACCTAAAGCATTGCAAATGGAACTGAGTGGAGTTTTATTTATTGTGAAGAAGAATATGTTACATAATGAGTGGGAAGTTACCAATTGCTTGGAGATCGACTTCCTGCTTTCATCACATGCGTTAAAGATGTGAGAACAAACACCATGATGTTTGGTCCATTTAATACTCAGTGAAATCTGCCAAAACAACGAGCAACGAAACTGGTGGGTTTTATTTTGCACTTTAACCCTCTGTTTTTCTAAGCAGTATTTTCCTTAAGCTGAAATAAAGTCAGAGCAAATTTGAATACAACATTAATCGTTCCAATGAGATATATCTAATTCACTTCTGATTATTACAATGAACATTGTGAGGTTTCAGCAAAATTAAAATGAAACGAACAAATCAGCATGTCTTGCGATTTAATCCAATTCAGGTTTAGCCATATGAGAAAGGCCATAGAGCGACAACGTCACCTTTATTTCCCTCACCATGGCTTCTTCACGTGAGAGAGAAAGTGACTGAAGAAATTATGTGTCAAATGTAGGTGTAAATATGACGGTAAATTTTGTCCTTTTTCATTCTGACTCAGTTATGACTCAGAATGTATCACTGACAGCTATTCATTCTGATCAGCATGGCTATTTATTGGAATTTCCTCTTATTATAATTCAAGTGAAAGCAGAAACACAATGGTGTGGATTTGATTCCGCTCTGGAACTTTCTCATCCATGACGTTCACCACATGTAACCTGATGAGGTCACATGTCATCCCTCTACAAAATGTGCTGAGGTGACCGAGAAATGATGGTGGTGAGTTATTATATCGCTGTGCTCCACATTCACTGGTTCGAGTCACACTCTGGTTGTTAATTTTACACACCACTCTGGCAGTTTTTCTTTGCACCTCACACCTCTGGTATACACTGGATCAAAATCTTGTTCTTGCCCTTCACTGCACGTGAGACTCACAAATAATCGACACCACATTAAAGTCGAAATGAAGAGTGAGAGCAGTCATTCTATTCAATTGTAGATGAAATTGGTGGAATGAGAAGGAACGCATTTTTCTTTCTGCCCTACATTCCATCTTGTCTTTCTATGAATTTACATCGAAAGAAAGAGAAAAAAAAACAACAAGAGATTGGGAGCACAAGTTTATCCATTGGGGTTGTTCATGAGTATTTTAACCTAACACTTCTCACAAAGATCTATCATTATTTCAAACAGTCACTCGGAATTGGAACCGCAGAATTTTTTTCCAATGGAAAAAAATTCTTTCTTTCACAAATTTCTGCTGTGTGTGAATCATACAACAATCCATCATCCAGCGTGATCACTGACTTTCCAACTGTATAAGATCTAGCAACTTCCTTCAGCAATCGCAGTTTCTGTACACAGCCACCTGTGCTGTGCCCAGTGTCAGTTGTTGCCCCCAGGTAACAGCATATTTCTTCTTCCTGAGTTTATGAGCCTTGTTCCTGATCTGTCTGATCTGTTTAATAAACTTTTTCTGTCACTTCATCACATCCCCTCATAATTCTGAACTCATGAATAAAATAAAGCTTTAGACGAAATGTTAAACCAAATGGAAGTATGCTATTCAGCCCAAGGAGTCTGCTCAACCATTCAACGAACTCATGGTTGATCTGTTTTGGAGATGCCGGTGTTGGACTGGGGTGTTCAAAGTTAAAAATTACACAACACCTGATAGTCACCTGACTATTACCTGATGAAGGAGTGATGCTCCGAAAGCTAGTGTGCTTCCAATTAAACCTGTTGGACTATAACCAGGTGTTGTGTGATTTTTAACATTGTCGATCTGATAATCTTGAATTCCTTTCAACTCACTTAGCTCGACAAAGTTTCATCATCTTTCTGATTAACTATCTGGCACAGTTTGAAAATACCCAACCACACAGTCTCAACAGCGGGCACTGGAAAATGCCACAGATTCTTTGACCCCGAGCAAATAAATTACTCCTCAATTCTGAATTAAATGGGCAATATCTAATTCTGAGATTACGTCCTTTGATGCTCTCCTCAGAGCATAGGGCAAGCCCCCTGCCCGTATCTACCCTGTCAAGATCCCACGAATATTGAACGTTTATAAATGTTATTATGTGATTATAAAGTTCCCCTCATCCTCCTTTGTTTCAAGGAGAATAATCCTAGCCTGACCAATCATTCCACGAAGTTCTACTGTATACAGAGTTAGCAACATGTTAGTAAGTCTGCTCTGTCCCTTATAGCGTCCTTATATACTATCAAGACAGGTGGAGAAATTTCGGTGAGGAAACGGGTTGAAATTTCAGGCGCAGACGGGAATTGGAACTTGAAATCAGAAAACGATTAGAATCGGATTGGCCCACAGAAGGCCCAAATACAGCAATGATAACTCTGACAAATGAGAATCTAATTATATTCGATTGACATTCAATGGCTTCAATGTAACTGAATTCCTCCGTGTAATCATCCTGGAAGCTAGTATTTAGGAAAAATGGAACTTGACCGCCCGTATAAATAAGTTGATGACAAACACCTGTCCGCCGGTCGACTTTGTTTGAGTATTAACTCAACTCTTGTCTCCGTGAAGCCTACATCGTCCGCAACGCACAATTTAGATGTTTAACTGAACTCTTTCCATTTGCCGAGGTGGGTGCAGCTTCAATGCCACTGAAGGAACTGGGCACCCGCCACGACAATGCAGTCACTTAACTGTATATTGCTCAACACCTGAATATTTATTCCCTTAACTGCTAAGGCACAATTGCAGCATAGTGCACCACATAGAAGATTCACTGGAGTAAGTCATCCAGACTTTGTTGACAGAACCTTCAAAGCTCAAAAACCGTACCGACTATAAGGACAAGTTTGAAGAGGCACTGAAACGTCACCATTGCAAATTACCCTCTGAGGCACATGCCAGCATGAATTGGAGAGGAATCAGTGGTAAATTCATTGAGTGGTGAAGTAGTTTGATAGGCAAAGATTTATACTTCAGCCTTCTATCTTTCACCTTTCAATTTTTAAAAATGTCGATTATTGCATGGACAAGACTTGTGCTCATTCCTTTAGTTGTTTCCAAAATTGGCCGTTGCTAAAGATCGAATGTCATCCTCAGTCTCTGGTCAACAAAAGAAAATATCCAAAAACCTCTTGAACAACTGATCTCCTTGTCACTGTCTTCAGGGATCTGTGAATGTCCACTCCAAGTTCTCTTTGTTCCTGTACACCACTCAGAATCCTCACTGTTATTGTTACAACTCCCCAAATTCACTACCACTCATTGGTCTGGATTCAATTACATTCACCATTTTTCCTTTCCACCTGATGGCTACATCCCTGCGGTCCCTGACATTATTCATCATAGTCAACTACACGACTATGTATCTTCAGTAAACTTCTCAATCATGACTCCTACAAAAAATGTTTGAATTATTGATTTGCATCAGGAAACAGTGGTACTTCACTGGGAACAAGCATCCAAACATGGTTCCTTGCTGCATGGGATGAACAACTGCCATGTTCCAATCTCCAAGGCTTGCTAGCCCAGTATCTCGCCACTACATTTGCAGATGACACAAAGATTGGTGGAGTAGCCAGAAAACATAGGGGACTGTCAAAGAATGAAGGGGAACATAGATAGACAGAATAGTTGAGCGGAGAAGTGGCAAATGGTGTTCCATACAAGCAAATGTGAGGTGATGATTTGGGAAAGTCTAATTCCAGAGCCAATTCACACAGTAAACGGAAGAGCCTTGGGTAAACTTGATGAGAAGAGAGATCTGGGAGTTCAGGTCCTTTGTACCCTGAAGGTGACTGCACAGGTAGATAGAGTGGTCAAGAAGGCATATGGCATGCTTTCCTCCACCGGATAGGACATTGAGTACAAGAGCAGGCAAGTCCTGCTAAAATTGTACAAGAGTTTGGTTCGGCCGCGTTTGGAATACTCTGTACAGTTGTGGTCGCCAAATTACCAAAATTATGTGGACGTTTAGGAGAGAATGTAGAGAAGGTTTACGCAGATGTTACCTGGTATGGAAGATGCAAGCTCTGAAGAGAGGTTGAGTAGGTTACTTCTGCTTTCATTAGAAATAAAACGAGATTGAGGGGACCTGATTGAGGTCTACAATATCATGAAGGGTACAGACAGGGTGGATAGAGATAAGCTTTTTCCAAAGATGAGGGATTCAATAATGAGAGGTCACGTGTTCAATGAGAGAGGTGAAACGTTTAAGGGAAATAGACATGGAAAGTATTTTACACAGAGGGTGGTAGGTGCTGGAATGCGTTGCCAGCAGAGGTCGTAGAGGCAGGCATGGTAGATTCATTTCAGGTGCGCCTGGGCAGATGCATGAGCAAGTGAGAAGCAGAGGGATAAGGATGCTTAGAAATTGGGCGATATGTTTAGATAGTTGATTTGGACCGGCTCAGGCTCGGCTGTCCAAAGGGCCTGTGACTTGGCTGCACATTTTCTGTATTCGTTGTTCTTCTTTGTTCACTACACTACCAACTGTGGGTTACAGGTGAAGTCGTGTTACTTCTGCAATCATAATTACTTATGCAAGGTAAATGAACTCACACCAGTGCACAATTGTTTCAACCAAGAGCTGAGTCAACAAGAATGAAAGCTATATGAAGGAAATATATAATTGTTTTCATATCAGCTAAAATGTGCATACAAGAATGAAAGGTGTCTGCAAACAATGGTAGGTGGTACAGACAAATATATAAGGTGCTGTGAGGATGTAGGTTAAGCAAGATATGCTTGTACAAGCAGGAGTTATAAGCATTTGTTTCCCATTTCTGCAAAAACAAAAAAACAAACCCCAATTAAAAGGCAATAGGTTTCAATCTGGTTGGGGAAAGGGAGGAAATGTCACAAGTGGGGGAAATAGATCGCAGTGAAGGAGGATATACCAAACAGTTGACCACAGCTCGGATGTGGTGAAAAGGCCAAGTAAAATCTGCACTTTGTTATGCACAAGGCCGGATAAGGCAAGAGAGAAACAATAGTAATGGGCACCGGGTTTGGAGTAGTGAATCCTATGTACTTGCTAAACTCTGCGAGTCTATTTCAGGCACCACGTTTGCAAGCGTGTAATAAACATACGGATTGCTTCAGATCTTGTCTCGAACTGAAATTATTGAAGTGAATGGGCTTAGTTTCTCACAATTGGTGGATCGTCCGGGATATTCTTCCATCGCCGGGGGGAGTGGCTGGCCCTGGACACTGGGAAGATGCCTCCCATTCACAATTGAGGAGCGGTTTCTTGTCCCGGTTTTGCCCGCTCCCTTGGGTGACTGGTACGAGCCCCACAAGAGAGACATCTGAATCAGACAGTGAGAGGAGGTCGATAAAAAATATGGAAAAAAAGGGGCCAGTCAACTCTGTGACAGACCAACGTCAGAAAACTGACTTTTAAGTATTAATTTGGTGGCCCAGAAAAGGGGTATGTAATTGCTGAGGGACTGGTGAGGGCCCCGAGAAATGGGGGGTAGGCAGAGTAAGTCGAACTGTCACGGAGTAAAGGAAGAAAAAGTCCCTAGTAACATTCCTCCTGAAAGTCCGTTGGGGAGGAAGATGAGGGAATGGACAAGTAACACCTGTACAAGGGGAAAAGATAAAAGAAAATGATTAAATATTGTTGTTTAGGATGGACCAAGGAACCAATCCTTCATCCAGCTGTCTCTGAACAAAGTATGATTCGGATGAGGATTGGGTCTGTCAGTATTTAGATTTGTATGTGAATAAAAAACAAACTTTTAGTAAAGAAGACGCGGCCGATGCGTCCTGTTGGAAGAGCAGTTTGGGAATGATGGTAGTAAAGACAAAGGATTCCCCCTCTCCCCCACCCAGTCCCTGGGATCCTTTTGCCTGTTTGCACTCCCGCCCCCTGTACCATAAAATCAGATTAGGTGAAAATGGGGGAGGAGGAGAGACAGACAGACAGGGGCAGGGAACGGATGACCCACAAGAGGAGAACGACGGGGCGGTGAACGGGGATGTTGTTGTTCGCGACCATCAATCCGCAACAAAAGGTAGGGAAGATAAAATAGATGTAGAGGAGGCCTCTGGAGTATCTAAACGAAAGCCTAAGGGGGAAAAAACAAAAACACAAAAGAGGAAGAATATAAAGACTTATCCCCTTCGGGAGGTACCAAGAGGGGACAAAGAGATTGGGTTTGTAAGTGCCCCCTTCACCAGTGGGGAGGTCAGGACATTTAAAAAGGAGATGAAGGTCCTGGTCGAGGATCCGGTAGGGCTGTCTGAACAAATTGATCAATTCTTGGGGCCCAGTCTGTATACTTGGACTGAATTAGTGTCTATTTTGTATGTACTATTTACTGGGGAAGAAAGGGGACTTATACAAGGAGAAGCCATTAAAATAGGGAAAGGGAACTTCCCATTTGGATGGGGATACTGGACAGGGAGAGACGGAGTTTCCCCTCAGAGACACCCAGTGGGAAAATCAAAATCCGGAGCATAGGGAAGAAATGATGGAATTGAAAGACCTGATTCTAAAAGGAATAAGAGAGGCAGTTCCGAAGTCGCAGTATTTGACTAAAGCATTTGAGGTTAAAGAGGAGAAAGATGATACACCCTCAGCTTTCTTGAAAAGATTACGAGTCTCAATGCGGAAATACTCTGGAATGAACCCTGAAGACCAGGTGGCACAGGGTCTTTTGAAAGTATATTTTGTGACAAAGGCATGGCCAGACACAGAGAAAGATACTGAAGATAGAAGGGAGGAGTGAAACACCATTAGATGAATTGTTAAGAGAGGCACAGAAAGTGTTTGCAAAGAGAGAGGATGAGATCAAAAACAGAAAGCAAAAATGATGGTAGCTACGATTGATGATGTAGTTAAGAAAATAATGGAACCAATAGTGAGCAACCCGAGCGGTGGGTGGCAGCATATAGGGCAGAGAGGAAGAGGGAGAGGAAGAGTAAAGGGGGAGCATTTGAAAGATGGTTCGGGCGACAGGGGCAGAGATGGAAGTCTCCACAGGCAGGATTTAATTATTGGGGAAAGATCAGGCATTTTCAGCGGGAGCGTCCTGATCTACAAAGGGAAGAAAGGTCAATTCCGCTTATGAATTTTGATGTAGAATTGGGGTGTCTGGGATTCCTGCCCCCCGGGAGCCACCATGAAATCTTGATAAACTTGAAGGTGGGAAGAGGTAGTCTTCCTAGTAGATACGGGGGTAGCACGGTCATCGCTGAATTTTAAATCAAAGAAAGTAGGAATGTCAACACGGTCAAATACTGTTTTCGGCGTAAAAGGGGAAGGATTTACCGTTCCAGTATTTGAACCTATGATGATAGAAGGTCCGACGGATACAGTCACAGGGGAACTGTTGTATATCCCTGATATAGGAAGTAACTTACTAGGGAGAGATTTAATTATCCTCTTAGGACTGGAGATTTGAATCCAGGAAAAAGAATTAGTTGTGCAAATGGAAATGTTGACAGAAGATGCGGAGAGAGAGATTGACCCCATTATATGAGCTAGAGAAGGGAATCGTGGAAAATTACATATCTGTCCCCTAGAAATAAGTTTAAAAAGGAAAGGGGTCATTGTTTATGAGCGACAATATCCCATTTCCATAGAAGGTAAACGAGGACTGCAGCCAGTAATTGGGGAGCTAGAAATGGACTGTTGGAGACGTGTATGTCTCCTTATAATATCCTAATTCTACTAGTGCGAAATTCCGATGGAACTTATCGATTGGTGCAGGATTTGAGAACATTGAATCGAATGGATCAGGTCAGGCACCCAGTGGTGCCATATACGTTATTAAGTAAGATCCCTCATGACCACAAATTGTTTAGTGTGATAGATTTAAAGGATGCCTTTTGGGCTTGTCCCTTGGAGGAGGAAAGTAGGAATTTCTTTTGCCTTTGAATGGAAAGATCCCAAGACAGGACGGAAACAGATATATCGGTGGACTGTGCTCCCCCAGGGGTTTACGCAATCCCCGAATTTATTTGGACAGATGTTAAAACAAATATTGGAGAAATTTAGCAGCCCCAAGGGAACACCCTGTTGCAGTATGTAGACGACCTCTTAGTAACAGGAAAGAGAAGAGAAAGAGAAGTAGAAGCCGCGAACTTCCTGGGTGAGCAGGGACTGCGAGTATCGAAAAACAAAATACAATATGTGGAGCGAGAAGTGAAATACTTGGGACATTTAGTTAGTGAGGGAAAGGGAAAGATAAGCCCGGAACGGTTAGAGGGAATAGTGGGGATTCTGCTGCCCAGGACTAAATGGGAGTTACATATTTTTTTGGGTTTAACGGGATATTGCAGATTGTGGATTGATTCTTATGCTCAAAAGACGAATAAATTATATCTCAAACTATTAGAGGAGGAACCATAGTGTCTGAGTTGGGAAGAAGAGGAAAAAGAATTATTGAAGAATTCAAAAGAGATCTGATCCATTGCCCCATTTTCGCCTTACCTTCTCTCGATAAACCTTTCCAGCTCTTTGCTACCGTAGATAAGGGAGCGGCTTTGAGAGTATTAAACCAGAGATAGGGAGGAATGAAACAGCCAGTAACATATCTTTCGAAGCTGTTGGATCCAATATCCCGGGGGTGGCCTGAGTGTGTGCAGGCCGTGGCTGCCACTGCACTGTTGGTGGAGGAACGCAAAAAGCTTACATTTGGGGGAGCCTAATAGTAAGCACCCCACACCAAGTGAGAACGAACCTAAGCCAAAAAGCTGGGCGATGGTTGACAGACTCGCGGATTCTGAAATATGAGGCAATATTAATAGAAAAGGATGATCTCGTGTTGGTCACGGACAATTGTTTAAATCCAGCTGCCTTTCTTTGGAAAGGGGAAGGAGACTCTCCTCAGAATCCAGAGCACAACTGCCTTGACATTATAGAATACCAAACTAAGGTCCGCATGGACCTGAGAGATGTTCTGCTTCATGCAGGAGCCTGACTTTTTATAGACAGATCATCCCGGGTGACTGAAGGGAAAAGACACAATGAGTATGCAGTTGTAGACGGGACGAAAGGCAGTGTGAAAAGTTGCCAAATGGGTGGTAAGCTCAGACCTGCGAACTCTATGCATTGGAAAAAGCCCTTCAGACGTTATAAAATAAAGAGGGAGCAGCATACAGTGACTCTAAATATGCATTTGGTGTTGTGCACACTTTTGGAAATACATGGCAGGAAAGAGGACTGAACAATAGCCGGGGGAAGGAATTAGCACATGAGGAGTTGATTAAACGGGTCTTGGAGTCCCTATTACTCCCTCGAGAAATAGCGGTAGTGCATGTAAATGGTCATCAAAAAGGAAATGAACCAGAAGTTAGGGGGAATAGATTAGCCGATGAAGTGGCTAAGAAAGCAGGCCTCTACCCACAAGGAGTGCGGATTCATACCCTAATACCTACTATCCCTGATCCCGGAAGCTCCTATATTTACTGAAAGAGAAGAAAAATAATTGAAAGATTTTGGGGATGCATAAAACAGCAGACGGGCAATGGATGTTACCTGATGGAAGGGAAATGTTAAGCAAAATGATGATGCGAGAGATTATGGCCGTCCTACACCAAGGCAGCCATTGGGGAGTACAAGCAATGAATGATTTAGTTCTTAGGGAATATGGATGTAAAGGAATATATACAATTGCTAAACAAATATGTGAGGGATGTATAATATGCAGAAAGGTAAATAAGAAAGTCTTGAGAAAACAGATCCCAGGAGGAAGAGACCCGGAATTGAGACCCTTCTAGCGTATACAAGTAGATTAACTGAACTACCCACAGTAGGAAGACTAAAATATATGCTTGTCAGAGTAGATCATCTATCTGGTTGGGTTGAGGCGTATCCCCGAGCAACCACCACTGCGAGTGTGGTGTCTAAAACAATATTAGAGCACATAATTCCCCGATATGGGCTAGTGAACCGTATAGATTCCGACCAAGGAACTCATTTTACCTCTAAAGTGTTACAGGAGATAATGAAAGGGTTGGGAATTTCCTGGGAGTTCCATGCTCCATGGAACCCACCATCATCAGGAAGGGTTGAGAGAATGAACCAAACACTCAAACGACAGCTCTCTAAATTGTTAATAGAAACCAGATTCCCTTGGACCAAATGTTTACCTATAACTCTCTTGCGAGTATGAACAGCTCCAAGGAAAGATTTGGGACTATCCCCTATGAAATCATATTTGGATTAGCTTACTTGGGAACGAAAGGAGAATTGACAATTCCCGAAATGAAAGACTTGTTCGAAAGAAATATATACTGGGCTTGTCCGCCTCTTTGTCTCTCCTCAGGAAACAGAGTTTATTGGCACAGTCTCCGCCCCTTGAATTCACCGTTCATCCCATGCGGCCAGGAGATTGGGTCGTGGCAAAATCATGGACAGAGACTAAATTGCAGCCGGACTGGGAAGGGCTGTATCAGGATCCTTTGATTACCGAAACGACAATAAGGACAGCGGAGAAAGGCTGGACTCACTCCACTCGGGCCAGTGAAATCTCCAGTTGAGGAAGAAGTCTGGACAGCCGAATTAACGCAAGACGCGCTGAAACTCAGGCTGAAGAGACTTAGAGTAACTGATTATACAGTGGCGACGCGAGCGCGGGATTATTTCTGTAGGATTGTGTATTAAGTTTTTTTGTGCTTCAGCACAATTTTTAGAATGCTGGGGATGCTTAGAGTAATGATGCGAGCTCTCAGTATTGGGATTTTGTCAAATATTATTTTCATATGTGTTATTAACAGTCCCTGAGTCTGATAATCCGCAAGTAATAGACGTGATGCATGTAGCTTAGTAAATTGTGGGGATGTAGATAATCAGAGACAGTACCGCAGCTCAGTGATACATCTTAAGTCCTTTGGGGATGGTACTTGGTATAATAGTCTTGTCACAATACACAGGGCCATCTTCCGATCACCTCTCGATTGTCCCGATAAAGAGCGTAACCCAATATACCTAATGATAAAGAAATCCATATGGCACAATGCAATTCTCGGGGTGGGGGGTTGGGGCACCTATGAGATACAATTAGATGAAACATTTGGGACAGAAATGTAAGCAAACGGGAAGGATTTCTCGGGCTGTTGTTTTCAAATTAGTGTAGGACAGGGAAAACGGGCGGAACTATTGGATACTGAGCTGAAAATGTGTTGCAGGAAAAGCGCAGCAGGTCAGGCAGCATCCAAGGAACAGGAGAATCGAAGTTTCGGGCATAAGCCCTTCTTCAGAAATCGGGCATAAGCCCTTCTTCAGAGCTATTGGATAGTAAGGTACAACCTTTCACCGCTCCCGATGATCCTGAACTAGTAAAAATTATAGAGATAGAGGAGTTGAAACAGACTATCGAAATAGAAACTGGGTATGGGGATGCAAACGCCTGGTTTGAATGGGTAAAGTATACTGTAAAAAGTCTTAACAAGAGCAATTGCCATGCATATGCCTCTGGTAGGCCAGTGACCCAGGTGGTTCCCTTTCCTCTCGGGTGTAAGCGAGACAGGAAGGGCATGAAATGCATAATAGCCCTGTAACAGGATAAGACTGTATGGAATGATAGGAATTGTACCTCCCTATCTCTGATGTTCGCTCCCTTGGAGAAGAAAGATTCAAAAGACTCCCTCCGTTTTCAGCTGCAGTCGGAAATCACACGATGTGTGTGCATAGACGAGATACAAGTCAGTCTAGCGATTTGGGGGAGCTGAAAGTATGTACAGAGATTAAGAATGTCACAGATAACGGCCAAGGGAGGGAACTACTCAGCACCAAAGGCTCCCCGAGCGGATCTGTGGTGGTACTGTGGAGGCAAAATATTGAGACCCACACTACCAACGGATTGGAGAGGGATATGTGCAATTGTACAATTGGTATTTGAGAAGGAAAATATAGTGGGGAAAAAGGAAAGGAGTAAGAGATCACTGTTAGACACTTCTTTCGATGACAGGATTTATCTCGATTCTGTAGGAGTCCCGAGGAGGGTACCTGATGAGTTCAAGGCTCGTCATCAGATTGCAGAAGGCTTTGAGTCAGCTCTCCTTTGGTTGGCAACAATTAATAAAAATGCACATTGGATAAAATACATTTTCTATAATCAACAGCGATTTATAAATTATACAAGAGCTGCGGTTCAAGGAATATCAGAACAGCTTGATGCGACAAGTATTATGGCATGGGAAAACAGAATGGCCCTTGATATGATTTTAGCGGAAAAAGTGTGTGTGTGTGTGATGTTAGGAGAAAGCTGTTGCACCTTTATTCCTAATAACACTGCAATTGATGTTTCAATTACTGGGACCTTAATGGGATTGACTACCTTAGCAGAGGAACTGGCTGAGAATTCAGGAGAAGATACATCTCTCACGGGATGGCATGAATCATGGTTTGGAAAATGGAAGGGGGTGGTGGTTTCCATCCTTACTTCCCTGATAGTAGTAGCCAGGGTATTGGTCGCCATTGGCTGTTGTATCATGCCCTGTATACGAGGACTCACCCAAAGACTGACTGAGACAGCCTAAATAAAACAGATATCCCTAAAATGGAAGCAGGCAGAGGAACTTTGTCGATTAAATAATGAGGGGATGAGTGAGACCAAGATGGATGAAATCTCCAGAATGTTGCTTGCGAATTTTGGGGGCAATGCTTAAAAGAAAAATGCAGAAGATAACAAATGGTAATTATAGAAAAAAGGGGGAAATTTTGGGATATAGGTAAAGTAGTGTCACTTCTGCAATCATAATTTTTATGCAAGGTAAATGCACTCACAGCAGTGTGTAGTTGTTTCAACCAAGAGCTGAGTGTTCAAGAATGAAAACTATGTGAAGGAAATATAGAATTGTTTTTGTATTAGCTAAAATGTGCATGCAAGAATGAAACGTGCCTGCAAACAACGGTAGATGTTACAGACAACGAGAAAAGGTGCTGTGAGGATGTAGGGTAAGCCAGATATACTTGCACAAGCGGGCGGCACGGTGGCACGGCAGTTAGCACTGCCTCCTCACAGTGCCTGAGACCCGGGTTCCATTCCCGCCTCAGGCGACTGACTGTGTGGAGTTTGCACGTTCTCCCCGTGTCTGCGTGGGTTTCCTCCGTGTGCTCCGGTTTCCTCCCACAGTCCAAAGATGTGCAGGTCAGGTGAATTGGCCATGCTAAATTGCCCGTAGTGTTAGGTAAGGGGTAAATGTAGGGGTATGGGTGGGTTTCGCTTCGGCGGGTCGGTGTGGACTTGTTGGGCCGAAGGGCCTATTTCCACATTGTAATGTAATCTAACCTAAAAAAAAAGCAATAGTTATAAGCATCTGTTTCCCACTTTTGCAAAAACAAACCCCAATTGAAAGGTCATTAGGAAAGGGATGAGATGTCACAAGTGGGGGATTTAGATAATTGTGATGGAGGATATACCTAACAATGGACCACAGCAGGATGTGGTGAAATTGCCAAGTAAAACTTGTAATTTGTTAAGCACAAGGCCGGATAAGGCAAGCGAGAAACAATAGTAATGGGCTCCGGAGTTGGAGTAGTGAGTCCTATATAAGATATGTATTTGCTAAACTCTGTGTGCCTTACTCCAGGCACCACGCTTGCAAGCGTCTTATAAACAAACCGATTGCTTCAGATCTTGTCTTGGGCTGAAATTATTGAAGTGAGTGAACTTTGTTTCTCACAGTGTGTAATTTAAATTTACTGTGCTTTCTATTCTCTCAAGTTCTCATATTAATTGCTATTCGTTTTCTTCTTAACTTTGAGAAAAATCTCAAACTTCCGGGCACAATAAAAGCGATATGAATTATAAATTAGTATCTGGACAAAAGAACCAATGAACAGCTACATAGACCTCTTGAACATGACTGCTGGGCATTGAGAACAGAGGATCAGTGCTTACCACTCGTGTCTTACAGTGTTATGCACTTGGGTTTGATTCCATCCTCGGCCACATGTTTGTGTGGAGTTTGCATGTTCTGGTTTTCTCACACAATCCAAAGATATGCAGATTAGGTAAATTGGCCATGCTAAGCAGCATGTTCTGTTCAGGGATGTGTAGGTTATGTGCATTAGTCAGGGATATATGTCCAGTAATCTGAGAGCAGAATGGTGCTGAGTGGATTATTATTTGGAACGTCAGTGTCGACTTGTTCGGCCAAATGGCCTGTTTCCACACAGTAGGGATTCCATAAACTTAGAATTGTGTTTCACGAACCAAAACTGACAATTTTTAAAAATGTTGCATTTAAAACTTATCTTTAACTGTCAATTGTCAATCTTGTAAAATATCTCAATGTTACTGAAATCAATGTTCAAACAAAACACTGCACATAAAGTCACACAAAGATCTCCATGACCATCTAATTACTGTTCAGTGGAATAATCACAGTAAATATCTTACTGTTTCAGAGATTAATCACCACTATCACAGTCAGCATCTGGTTATCATTTCCTTCAACAAATGCAATCGTTGTCCTCTGGTATTTCAGTTCAGTCGTTATACAACATACTGGTTGTTCAAAGCATGGTTATTCTTAATTATGAATGGCCATGGGTTCTAACGGCAAGAGATGTTGTTCGATCGGATTTGTTGCATGTTCTCAAACAAGTTTTCACTATAAATATCGCAAAGAATGTGTTAATTTGGTCTTGTTCAACTGCTGATTCTAACATTTTCAGTTCGTGTTCATTAAACATATTTGGAGAAAGTGAGGAAAGCTGTAGCATTGGAAAAGGGCAGGCACATACAAAGAGCAGGAGTATCAACGTGTCGGGCATTAGGTCATTATCAGAAAAGATTCCTGACGAGGGGCTCATGCCCAAAACGTCGATTCTGCTTCTCCTTGAATGCTGCTTGACCTGCTGTGCTTTTTCAGCACCTCGCTCTTTTGACATTAGAAATATTTGACTGAATATTCAGAGACAACACTAAAATTTACCTCTGTCAATTTAATTTACTGTGCTTTCTATTCACTGAAGTTTTCATGTTAATTGCTCCTCTTTTTCTGCTTAAATCTGACACAAATTTCAAAATACAGAACACATTAAAATTCACATGAATTATAAATTTGCATTCTCGACAAGAAAACAAATGGAAGGCGATATAGAATTCTTGAACAGCTACACATTTGAATGAAAAAGCAATTCCTTCTAAAAATGTTTCCTCGTCTGTATCTTTTTCTCAATTCAATAATCCTGCAAATAGTTTATAATTGTCAGTTGATCTCTCTGAATGAGCACCTAATCAATGTCAATGTAACAGCTGAAACATTAACAACAGATTGATAACTGGGTGTTAAAGACCTTATTTGAAGCCAACAAATGTTTGGTATTTACTAGAATTCCACCAGAAAACATTCTTGAATCATAATATAAGAAGTGAATTTTGTGAGAGATGTGCAAACCTTATTTTTAAATGAACAAATTCCAATATTTTCAAAGCATTTCAATCATACGGTAAAAATGAACAGGTGAATGGAAAAATAAAAACAAGTTTCTGACAATTCATGAACTGAACAACAATCACAAATTCACTTTGATCAAAGGACAGAGTAATATTTAGATGAATCACAACATTTAGTTAAAAAGTGGGTAATCAGCTGACTGACAAGTAATAGATGGGAGCATTTGTTAGTTTACTGAAGAAGATATAAACTTTAGTTCCAATTTCTAGCACAAGAGAATAATGTTTAATGAGTTTCAATTTTTTGGACTTGCCCCTTTGCAACAAAAAAAGATCAATCTCATTACTTAGACATCGTAATCTTTAATTCTGCAACATTTTCAAATATTCTCCAGGAATGTACAAGCGACAGAATTAGATACAGGTATCCCCACTATCCGAAATTAGAGCGTTATTATGAAACCTTACATAAACTGAAAAGGCGTAGATCGAAGAAGCATTAATTTATATGGGAAGAACCTCCCCTTTTTTCGTAAAAGTGAAAATCCTCTTCAGATTTCTTTCAGTTAGAGAAAACAGGGACAGATGTAAGTCTTTTGTAAAAGCAAAGTGGCGAAAGCGAATTTTCCAACACATATTTTTTGGTAACCTGACACAAATAAGTATTAGATTTTGTGATTATTGATATAATAGATAAAAGCAGATCTAATGTTGGATTGAAAAGCAATTCAGTCTGTGCTTCGGTACTCTCTAATCACCATTCAGATAGCTCTTGATATATTTCAGGTGAAGGTGTGATTTGAAACCTTCCCTCGGGTCGAGTAATAGAGACACTGGCACAGCTCCACAGGCTCCTTTCATAATGTTCCCACTCAGGACGGCCGGACTGCAATATTATGTTTAAAGCGGTTACACAAATGAAAACTAATCAGCTGTTTATTATGGTAATTCGAATGGGAATTAATTAGGTAGTTTCTGTGTGTAATGGACTGGAAATTAAGCAATATCTTACAATAACAATAGAAAAAATGAATGATAGTCTTAAATAAAGAGGAATCTGATGACAATTCTTTGAAAGACAAATTGGCAAAACTGCGTGATCATTGTACTTTAATTTTAAAAATGCATCAGTCATTCAATGTGAATATTCAGCCGAAGACAAGTTCCCTTCCTTTCAAAAATGTACAACTTCCACAATTTCAAAATGAACAGTCATCGATAAAGGAAGGAACAAGCCGATGGTAATTCTATTTTCTTCACATAAATGTGCGATTAATTTAAGTAAGTTTCATATATGTAAAAAGGAAACTCTTATTGTGGTTCGAAATACAATAACGTTAGCATGAAGTGAAATATAATCAAATCAATTCACTGTTTTTTCTCAGTAAAAATAGCGTTCAATATTCAAAGTAGTCGAGTGATTGTACACTGCAATATCTTTACATTAATTCAGTGCTGAGACATAATTCAACATTTAAACCCCTTACAGTGAAGCAAACTTGTGCCAGGAGTCTGAGCGATAGGGGACGTTTTTAATGAGTACTTTGCTTCAGTATTCACGAGTAAGTGGGACCTTGTTCCTAGTGAGGACAACGTGAAAAAGACTGACATGGTCGAACAAGTCGATGTTAAGACAGAGAATGTGCTGAAAATATTTAAAAATCATGGGGATAGATAAGTCCCCTGGGCCAGAAAGGATATAATTAAGTTGTTATGAGAAGGGAGGCAAGTGATTACTGTCTTTTGGCAATGATCTTTGCATCCTCCCTGTCCACTGAAGTCATACCAGATGATTGGAGGGTGGCAAACGTTATTCCCTTATTCAAGAAAGGCAATTGAGATAATCCTGGGAATCATCGATGAGTCAGTCTTACATCAGTTGTGGGCAAATTATTGGAGAGGATTCTGAGAGACAGGATTTATGATTATTTGGAAAAGCATAGATTGATTTGAGATGGTCAGCATGGCTTTGTGAACGGCAGGTTATGCCTCACAAGCCTCATTGAATTATTTGAGGTTGTGGCAAACACATTGGTGAGGACAGAGTAGTGGATGTGGTGTATAAGGATTGTAGCGTAGTGTTTGATAAGGTTCCCCATGGTAGGCTCATTTTGAAAGGAATGAGGCATGGGATATAGGGAAACCTGCCTGGTTAGATAATAAATTGGCTGACGCATAGAAGGCAGGGTGAGATTAAATGGATAGTTTTCAGCTTGGAGCACGGTGACCAATGGTGTTCTGAAGGGATTAGTTCTGGGACCTCTGCTCTTTGTGATTTTTACAAATGACTTGGATGAGGAAATGGAAGGGTGGGTTAGGAATTTGCCAATGACACGAGGGTTGGTGGAGTTGTGGAGAGTGTGGAGCGCTTTTGTAGGTTGCTAGAGCACATTGACAGGATGCAGAGCTGGGCTGAGAAGTGGCAGATGGAGTTCAACCCGGGAAAATGTGAAGTTATTCATTTTGGAATTTCAAATTTGAATGCATATTTTCAGATTAAATGCAGGATCTTGACAATGTGGAGGAACAGAGGGATCGTGGGGTGCACGTCCATACATCCCTCATAAGTGACATCCAAGGTGATATGGTTATTAAAACGGTGCATTGTGTGTTAGCTTTCATTAGCAGGGACATTGAGTTTAAGAGCCACGAGGTTATGCTGCACCTCTATGGATCCCTGATGAGACTACACTTGGAATATTGTGCTCTGTTCTGATCACCTCATTAGACATAGGATGCGGAAGCTTTAGAGAAGGTGCAGATGAGATTTATCAAGATGATGCCTGGACTGGAAGGCATGTCTTATGAATAAAGGTTGACAGAGCTGGGGCTTTGGTCATTGCAGTGAAAGAGGATGATAGTTCACTTGATAGTTTTGTGTAAGATGATGAGAGGCATAGATAGAGTAGATAATGAAAGACTTTTCCCCACAAAGTGGCATAATTTTAAGATGAATGGGGGAAGTTGTGGGGAGATGTCAGAGATAGTTTCTTTATAGATAGTGATGAGTGTGTGGAATGCACTGCCAGTGGTGGTAGGAGATTCAGATCCATCAGGGACATCTAAGCGACTCTTGGATAGGCACATGAATGACAGTAAATGAAGGGCATGTTGGTTAGTTTGATCTTAGAGTAGGATAAAAGGTCGGAACAACATCGTGGCCAAAGGGCTTGTACTGTGCTGTACCGTTCTATATTCTATGGATTGAAATGAACAATTATTATATATTAGCAACATATAGATTTTCAAAATTCTATTAGCATACTTACAAATAATGATAAATTTCATCTTGCTATTTGACTGTACGATCTGCAATGAACAGGAATTGTTGCAGGGAAAAGTAATTAGATTTTTCTCAACTTATAAGGCTGGGATTACACAGATCATTCAAATAAGCAAAAGTCATATCTTTAACAGTGGGCGTTGCATCAGAAATAATGGATTCTTTTGTAGGTGCGTTGATTGGAAATAAACTGGATTTTTATATTACTGTACAGGTACTGGGAGAGATTGGATTAAATTCAGATATAAACTTCACTGTAGTTGTTAGCAAGACTAAACTAAAGCATATTATAATTATTGTCATGCAAATGCCTTAACAATTACTGTTAGAATACTGAAAAAAGGATATATTGTACCATTTATCAAACAGTCAATAAATTAAATTGTGAACCTCAGTATACTTGTTACCCAGACCAATTATTATGCAATTATTGTAATGGTAATGGAAATGTGTTGCTGGAAAAGCGCAGCAGGTCAGGCAGCATCTAGGGAACAGGAGAATCGACGTTTCGGCATTAGCCCTTCTTCAGGAATGAGGAAAGTTGGTCCAGCAGGCTAAGATAAAAGATAGGGAGGAGGGACTTGGGGGAGGGGCATTGGAAATGTGATAGGTGGAAAGAGGTCAAGGTGAGGGTGATAGGTCAGACTGGGGTGGGGGCAGAGAGGTCGGGAAGAAGATTGCAGGTTAGGAAGGTGGTGCTGAATTTGATGGATTTGACTGAGACAGGCTGGGGGGAGGGGAAATGAGGAAACTGGTGAAATCAGAGTTCATCCCTTGTGGTTGGAGGGTTCCTAGCCGGAAGATGAGGCGTTCTTCCTCCAACCGTCGTTTCGCTGTGGTCTGACGATGGAGGAGTCCAAAGACCTGCATATCCTTGGTGGAGTGGGAGGGGGAATTGAAATGTTGAGCTACAGGGTGGTTGGGTTGGTTGGTCCGGGTGTCCCAGAGGTGTTCCCTGAAACGCTCCGCAAGTAGGCGGCCCGTCTCCCCAATATAGAGGAGGCCACATCGGGTGCAAAGGATGCAATAGATGATATGTGTGGAGGTACAGGTGAATCTGTGGCGAATATGGAAGTTTCCTTTGGGGCCTTGGAGGGAGGTGAGGGGGGAGGTGTGGGCGCAAGTCTTGCACCTCCTGCGGTTGCAGGGGAAGGTGCCGGGAGTAGAGGTTGGGTTGGTGGGGGGTGTGGATCTGACGAGGGAGTCACGGAGGGAGTGGTCTTTACGGAATGCTGATAGGGGAGGGGAGGGAAGTATATCCTTGGTGGTGGGGTCCGTTTGGAGGTGGCGGAAATGGCGGCGGATGATGCGCTGGACATGGAGGTTAGTGGGGTGGTAGGTGAGGACCAGTGGGGTTCTGTCCTGGTGGCGGTTGGAGGGGCGGGGTTCAAGGGCGGAGGATCGGGAAGTGGAAGAGATGCGGTGGAGGGCATCGTCGACCACGTCGGGGGGGAAATTGCGGTTCTTGAAGAAGGAGGCCATCTGGGATGTGCGTTTTTGGAACTGGTCCTCCTGGGAGCAGATGCGGCGGAGTCGAAGGAATTGGGAGAATGGGATGGCGTTTTTAGAGGGGGCAGGATGGGAGGAGGTGTAGTCCAGGTAGCTGTGGGAGTCGGTCGGTTTGTAGTAGATGTCCGTGTTGATTCGGTCGCCTGAGATAGAAACAGAAAGGTCGAGGAAGGGGAGGGAGGAATCTGAGACTGTCCAGGTGAATTTAAGGTCGGGGTGGAAGGTGTTGGTGAAGTGGATGAACTGTTCAACCTCCTCGTGGGAGCATGAGGCGGCGCCGATACAGTCATCGATGTAGCGGAGGAAATGGTGGGGGGTGGGGCCAGTGTAGTTGCGGAAGATGGATTGTTCCACATATCCTACGAAGAGGCAGGCATTGCTGGGGCCCATGCGGGTGCCCATGGCTACTCCTTTCGTTTGGAGGAAGTGGGAGCTTTGGAAAGAGAAGTTGTTCAGGGTGAGGACCAGTTCAGTCAGTCGAAGGAGGGTGTCTGTGGAAGGATACTGGTTCATCTTCCGGCTAGGAACCCTCCAACCACAAGGGATGAACTTGGATTTCACCAGTTTCCTCATTTCCCCTCCCCCAGCCTGTCTCAGTCAAATCCATCAAATTCAGCACCGCCTTCCTAACCTGCAATCTTCTTCCCGACCTCTCCGCCCCCACCCCAGTCTGACCTATCACCCTCACCTTGACCTCTTTCCACCTATCACATTTCCGACGCCCCTCCCCCAAGTCCCTCCTCCCTATCTTTTATCTTAGCCTGCTGAACCAACTTTCCTCATTCCTGAAGGGCTAATGCCCGAAACGTCGATTCTCCTGTTCCCTAGATGCTGCCTGACCTGCTGCGCTTTTCCAGCAACACATTTCCATCTCTGATCTCCAGCATCTGCAGACCTCACTTTCTTCCCATTGTAATGGTAATGACTTGATAACTAATGCTAAAACCTAAACAGATAAATTGGTTCAATACTTTGTCAGCATGTTGCTCTGAAATTGATTGGATATTTATTAAGATCGGTAAACTGAGGGACAAAATATAATAGCTCGCTTGATAGAATTGAAGGAAAAAATGAGACAGTGTTTATTGAACAGAATTGTTTTTTTTTTAAAATGCAGTTGATGCAAAAATAATATATTTTCCTCCATTGGTTTTCTTGTAGAGACATGTTTTTTTTTAATTGTCCTGATTCAAGGTTGAGACACTTGTGTCAGAGTCTGCAAAGGGGACAGTGAGAGAGAATGAAATTCTAAAAAAATCAGAAAGGAAAGGAACTGGCGAACAGAGGAGCTCCAACTGTAGTGTCTCACCCTGCTAGCATCTTATTGGGTGAGCTGGAACGCAGACTAGGCAAGCAACAAGCTGACACAGTCATACACACAGAATCATAGCTTACAATGTCCTAGACACCATCGTCACCATCCCTGTATGTCCTCTCCCACCGGCAGGACATGGATGTAACTGAAATGCTGGAACATGCAGGGTTATGGACTAAGATCTGCAGAATGTGATCAATGTGATTTATTTGACATTTCTCCAGAATATTAAACTCCAGTCCAATTTGAAAAGTTAAGAGCGTCATCAGACTTGAACTATAAATGGCAGAAAAAAATGATCAGAAAGTTACAGCACACTTGGCCAATCCTGGGTATGTGTTGGCTGTAATAGAACTCGAGGTAAAAACAATGACTGCAGATGCTGGAAACCAGATTCTGGATTAGCGGTGCTGGAAGAGTGCGAGCAGCAGCAGAGTTTAAAGGAACCCGAAAGGCTACAGCTAAGGTGAGACAGCTTGTTTTAAAATTACTTACCGGTCGCAGACAGCGGTGTTTTTTTTTCTTCTCTTCACAGAAAGAGCGGGAGCAGCAAGGGGAAGTGACGAAGACCAGAGGGGCACCCGGGACCAGGAAGCAGGTATAGCGTAAGCTTACCTGCGTTGTTTTTTTCCCTATAAAAGCGCGCAGGAGAATAAAATTATTGCAGTACGACTTCCCTCTGATATCTTCATGCTGGTGATCCTGAGCAAACATTGCCTCTCTAAACGAAGATCAATTTTCTCCTTCCTATTTTTCCCAGTAGTTATCTTGACACTGATCTGATACTCACTGATCTACAGTTCCCTGGTCTACCTCCACCCGCACTCCTGTAAAGGCTCTAGTCCTCTAGCACCTCCCATGTGACAGGATCCTTCTTAAACATTTGAGTCAGTGCCTTTCCTCCCTTGTCTCCAACAGCAGCCTGTGAAACAACTCATCCAGACCTGGGGACTTGTCCAATTTTATACCAGCCAAAACCATCAATCCCTGCTCGCATCTTATATCAATCTATTTAAGAACTTCCCAGTCCATCTTCTTGAACTAAGTATCTGCCCCCTCATTCTCCCAAGTAAAACAGATGGGAAGCTCTCATGCCACAATACATCAATGTTTTCCAGCTTCGCGCACAGATTGCCCCCTTGGTTTCTAATGGGCCCTGATTGTTCACTGGTTATTCTGTTCCGCTTGATGTTCTTGTGGAATATCTTGAAATCCTCGCTAATCTTGCTCACACTTTTCAATGTCCCTATGATCGTCACTCCCCTCTGAGTGATATTTTGAAAGTTTCATTTCGATCACCTCTCATTCTCTGAAACTCTGCAGCATACAGGCGGAGTTCCCTCATTGGACAATATTTGCCACCCGAGGGATTAATCTGGAAAATGTCCATTCAGTATATGAGATCAGTATGATTTACTTGGATCAGGAAATCAAAGCTGTACTGAATACTCCAGGTACAGACTAACCAAAATTCTGTGTCACTGGTGCAGAACATTTTTACTCCTCGTCGGTGCAAGTTACTTCAGAAGCTGTAATCTGTCGTGAAACCAACACATGCTGGAGATCACAGTGAATCAGACATCATCCATGGAGAGAGAGCACAGAGCCTTTCATCGTCTATATTCTGATACCCTTCAAACAAAGGGAAACTTAACTTTTACCTTCCCCCATTTGCGTATGTTCCTCCCAATAAAATTTTCTTTATTGTTTTAGAGATAACTTAATAAATGAATTCTTTAACAATCCTCCTGATATCCAACTAGACCACATCTCCTGGTTGACCATTGTTTATATCGACAAGAGACATCTTCAAGGAAAAAATTGGTAAATGTTGCCGTCCCTTTCAGAAATCTAGCATCATTCTCTAGACTATGCTATAACTTTTCAAGTGTCCAATATCGCACTCTTTATAATAAATTCCGACAGATTTCCCACTGTGAACAATAAGTTAACTGGTCTGTAGTTCATCATTCTCCCTCTTCTTCACTTTGTAAATCCTTAGAATGCATTTATAACTTTCCAAATTGAATATGGAAAAATAGAATGATTCCCAATGCAATTATTATCTCTATTTCTGCTTTCTCTGAAATTCTGGTATGAAGTACATTTGGTCCGTCAGACTTATCAATACAGTTATGTTTTCAAATGCTACCTCGTCACTGATTTTTGTCTTTAGTTACACAAGTCCCATGGTCACTTGGTATTTCTGGGAGATACTCTGGACCCTCCTCCATGAAGATAGATATAAAATAACTGTTTAGTTTCCCTATCATTTTTCTGTTCTCGCAATAAATTATACTGTCCACACATTCACTGTTCCACATTTGACCTTATTTTTATTTTCCTTTCAAATATTCATAGAGGTTTTTCGTCAGTCTTTTTGTTTCTGGTTAGTTTGTATTGCTGTTCTCTTTATACTCTACTTATCAGTTTATCAGTCCTCTTTTGTTGTGTCCAAAAGTTCAATGAAGGCACAATATATGACCCTTTTCTAAGGCACTTTCTTCGATCTAATGTATTTTTTAACTTCTTTTGTTCACCATCGTTGAGTCACCTTTGACTTTTGCGGATTATGCCTTGGAGGGATATATGTATATTACAGACCTTACAGTGCTTCTGTAAATAACAGATATTGCCTGTCTTTCATTTAGTCATTTTAATGTCCTTTCCAAATTCACTAAAGCCAACTTTATTCTTGTATCTTAATGGCTTGCACGACTCAGGTATATACCCGTAATATAAGAAAAAGAACTGCTTGCATTCAGACGTCATGTAAAATTCAATATGTTAAGATCACTATTCCCCAACGATCCTCAAGAGCAAAGTATTCGATTTGCTCTTCTAATCACACAACACCAATTCCAAAATTTCCTGATCAACAGCCCAGTGCTCAACATGCTACCAAAGCAACCCGGTTCATACACACTCAACATTAACATTCACTTGGGTAAACATTGGTAGATGTAACTTGAAGCTGCCCATTATTACTGCAGTATCCACAAACATGTATGTATTATTTCCTGTTTTATAACATAGCGTACATTTGTATTGCAGCTTTCAATTTGAAACGTAACTCTCATGAATGCTTGCTTCTCCTTGCTGTTTCTAAGATTACCTCAACAGATTCTGTGGAATCCGAGTGACGTGGGCTCTGCTCTGGCGAGGTTAATGGTAGATTCAGGCGAGATGTTTGGCGAGGCATATCTCAACATGGATATTATCTCACCACCTCTTACCCGTTCTTCTCAAGCGGCATTGTAAGATGTTTTCCAGATCACCCGTTATAGTGGTGTAGTAGAGAAGGACAATGATCTTTCAGCAATGCTGTGTGTTTCCCAGAGACCTGAGACTGCTCGAACCTGGGTGGGAACCTTATAGCAGGCTGGTAAAGTGCTTCTGCTGCTGTACAGGATCTTCGTGAGATCACATCTGGAGTCGTGTGTACAGATGTAATCTCCTCACTGAGGAAAGGATATTGTACATAACTCAAAGATTGTTCCCTCAACTGACTTCTGCAACAAAGGTGTTAATCTTCGAATCTCTCCAGAGCAGACCATTTGACCCATCGACAACACACTGATACTCCGAAGATCATCCCATCCAATCCCCACCTCCCACCCCACCCAATCTTTATAACCCGGCATGTTCCAAGACTGATGCACCTAGCTTCCACATCCCCGGATATTATGGGTAATTTAGCTTGGCCAATCCACCTAATCTGCATATCTTCGGACTGTGGGAGGAAACTGGAGACTGAATTTGAACTAGGGTCGCAGGTCAGTGAGACAGCAGTTCTAACCACTGAGCTACCCAGTGTGGACAACAAAACTTGCCTGCATATTTCAGCCCTTGAAAAGCGGCATTTTTGAGCAGGGAGATTCCAGAAGTCCCCAAAACTGTGATTGAACGACAGGAGGAGAACATTGAGATCTTGAACGGCTTGGTCAGGAACAGAAGCAGGACATGCAAGTACATTGAGACTTTAATGTATGAACACGGGAAGGACATTCCACCCAGCGAGTGTGTAAAGCAGGAACAGAATGAGTCCAATCAGCCACACATGCCTCTTACACAGCAATTGGAACAGATCTTTCACAGCCTTGTGCCTGTTACACAGGAATTGTGAAACGGAACATAATGGTTATAGAAAGGGAAGAACTTCGAATAACCAGCTTCACTCGGGAATGATAAGTAATGAGAAAATTATTGGGATTGAAGACAAATTGTTAGGATGCGTTATGACAGAACTAATTACAGGAGATTTCCAAAGTCAAGCCACAATCCAGCACAGTCAACATAGTTTTATGAAGGATAAATCATGTTTGAATGATTTGACTAACTTTCTTTAAAAAAAAACGTAACAAGCAAGGTGGATAATGGGGGTTCAATAGATGTATTATATCTGGACTTCCAGACATCAGTGCGTAACGTGTCGCAAAAGATTATTATGCAAGACAAAAACACTTGGGATTAGGAACAATTTACTTGCTAGGGGAGAGGATTAGCTAACCAGTAAAAGTCATGATATGGAGCCATTTGATTTGGACTGGGTTGGACAACGTCAAAAATGAAATGAAACCCATTAGAGTCCAATGGGTTTATTTGTAAACACAAGATTTCATTGTGCTGCTCCTTCATCAGGTATAAGCGACAGGAAGACCTTAAACACAGAAGATATAAGGAAAAGATCAAAGGGTTGTACAACTCATGCACATGAATTGTACACACACCTAAGATGGCTCTTAAATACTTAATCAGTTAGAATGGAGGTGCGAGTTTGATTGGTTAATATAAAAATTGCCGAATTTATTTCAAGTCACTGCCTGGAGATACCTTCAGGTATTATCGATGTAAATGAAGTAACACGTGCGGTCAGACAATGTATTCTGAGCTTGACACCTTGTTTGGACTCTGTCTGTGTCTTCACCTGGAGTTAGACTGGTTTTATTTACAAAGTACGATTTGTAAAATAACACATTGACTGAATATCTACAAATTGCATGTTTTGGAACAAAATAAAATGTATCTGCAAATACAAATGGGAAAATGTAAATTCAACCCACAGATTTATATGTGCATTCGTGTGTGTGTGTGTGCATATGTGTGAGAGAAGGGCGTGTCTGAGTGAAGGGGAGAGAGAGACATTGTCTGTATGTAGGAGACAGTGAGGTGGAGTGTGGGTGTGAGTGCGGGAGGGAGAGAGAGTGGTTGTGTGTGCATGTGTGTGTGTGTGACAGAATGGAGTACGTGTGTGAAATGTGAGAGAGGGTGAGTGTGAGTGTGTATGCGGGGCAGAAAGGGGGAATGTGCATCAATGTATGTAACAGGGAGAGTGAGAGGGTGTGCTTGTCCAGGCTAAGACACAAACAGATATGGCTGATCCCTTTCCCCACGCACACTCACTCCATGGTTTTCAGAGCTTCCCCTCTCTGCAGCGTCTGCTCCATTTATTGTTCATGTTACAGAACCAGATGCTGTTAATACAGTCCCATGCTACGTCCCGAGCTGGGACACCAAATGCTCCGGTCTTCTTGAATGTCTGAATAAGCTTACAGCACAACTTCTAGCAAACAATCCCCAGTACCTCCACTAACAGGAGGCAGTCAGAGTCCCCTCAGCTACAAGTTAGATGCCTTGTCCTTTACAATTATACTTAAGGACCTTCCTTGCGTTACAGACCGCACCATCAACTGAGAGGGACAAACAGAGGCATTCCATGGGAAGGCGCATACCAAGATTCAAACACGTGAATCAAAGCTCCTGGAACACCCTTGTCCATGGAGCACCACGTGGGACACATTAATAAGTGAACAACAGCCTGACACACACTATTTCAATGTTTCTGAGCTTCACCATGCCATCACTCGATACACGAGGGAGTCAAAAGCCAATGCCAGGGAAAGACGCAGGAAAAAGAAACAAATAATTAATTAACTGATAACTTGGTGAAAATATGGATAAGGAGATGGAGGGATTGTATTAACTGGATAAGTGAGACAACGGTGGGCCCAATCACAAGAATGCAAACATTGAATAAATACATTGCTCGATCAGCTGAATTGGTCTATTGTCTCAAATTCTAAATCTGCTTCACAGAACCAACCCGGACACCTTAAATTGGGGTAAGGTAACGGCCAAGATGGAGAGCTGTGCAGGCCGTGCTAGTGGATTACTCCATAATCCAGACTATCTGCACAGCATGGGGAGCATTGCAAACCTCTGCCAGGTATTGCAACCTCTACCACCATCCTCTGTCTGGACCTTTGAGTCAATTTTGTATCCAAATGGCTAGTTTTCCATGTATTTCATATGAACAAACCTTGTTAAACAGATGATGCACAATGTTGTTCAAAACCTTACTGATGTCCATATCGCCAATGTGCACCTCTCTACCTCAATTAATCTTTTTAGTCACTTCTTCAATAAAATCTCAGTCAAGTCAGTGAGACACAACATTGCTTGCACAAAGCCATGTTGACTATCCCTAATCCGTCGTTACCTTTCAAAGTGCGTGAAAGTCCTATGCCTCATAATCCCCTCCAACAATTACCCAACACTGACGTCATAATCACTGCTTTTCCTTATTACCCTTCTTAAATTCCTTAAGTTATGGCACCACGTTAGCCAACCTCCAGTCTTCCGGCACTTTACCTGTGGCTATTGATGATAGCACGAGGCCCAGCAATTACTTTCCTAGCTTCTCACAGAGATCTAGCGTATATCTAATAAAAGTCAGGACATTTTCCTTCTTTTGCATGTTTGGAGACCTCCAGCAGCTCCTCTGTGATACAGACACTTTCCAAGATGTCATTTCTTATTTCCCAAATTATTTAGCTTCCATATCCTCCTCCACAGTAAATACTGATACAAAATATTCGTTCAGTACCTCCCCCATTTCCTGTGGTTCTGCATATGGGCAGCCTTGCTGATGTTGAAGGATGTCTTATTCTTTCTACAGTTACTGTTTTGTCCTTGACGTATTTGAAGAAGCCAAAGCTATCACATGTCCCCTATTTTACGCTCGCAATTTCCCCCTTAAGTATACTATTGTTGCCTTCAGACTCTTCTATTGATTCACTTTAAATCAGGAATTAAGAGGCAAATGCTGACCATTCCAGTTGTCGAAAAATCCATCTGGTTCACTGATACCCTTTAAGGAAGCAAACTGCCATGCTTACCTGGTGTGGCCTACATGTGACTCCAGACCCACAGCAATGTGGTTGACTGTTAACTGCTCTCTAGGCAATTAGGGATGGGTAATGGATGTTTGCCTAGCCAGGGACGCCCTCATCCCGTGAATGCATTAAGAAAAAAACCCTCAATTCCTGCTGTCTGTAACTGACATATCCTTCCCTCTTATCCGTGACCAGAACCTCAATTTCTCCAATCCTCCAGCATTCCTTACTCGTACCAGCCTTACCCTTCAACCTAAGAGGGACATATTGTCTCTTTACTCCTGACATCACATTTTTGAAGGCTTCTCACTTCACAACTGACCAATTTCTCTGCGAATATATATCCCAACCGACGTTGACATTTTCATTGAGAAGGACAGAGGGATTGTCTGCATGAGGCTGAGCTAAATTATGCTATCTTATCAAACTCACCTCATTAACTACCCACCCCACCCCATGGAGTCCCTCTTATTCAATTCCAGCCCGATTCTCCATTCATCATGGCTGGAGGTTCTCACCATCGTCCAGATGCCCCCGATACTCCACGACCCCTGGCATTGGTGCCATCTTTAAAAGGCCAATATGACACATGGTTGTGCTTTCTCAAGTTGGAGCTGCCCTCCATAGTTTATCCTGAGCATGGCAGATAAGTGGAAATTATACCACAGTTTGTCGACTGGGGCCCGCAGATCCTGGTGGATTGGCTAGTACAGAGAGGGAAATTCTCTCCCCAAAAGGGGGGCCAAACCACCAGACTCACCAATCATGGTCTGAACTCAGAGCAGTATCTGCGGTCTGAAGAAATGTCCAGCAATACAGGACAAGAATCAATGTCCTCCACACTCTGTCAGGATAAGATCACCGTATTTTCTCTGCTCCCTCACAGTCACTGTATATCTGTTATAACACCTACCCCGGAACAAAACTTATGCCCCACCACTCTCACTCCTGCATGCAGCACCTTCCCTTTCTCTCTTTTACCCCTCAAAGATATCTCCTTCACTAATAGCACTGCATGGATACAACACTCTTGAACAACTCCCTTTGGACAAGTCACCATCTCACCCACCCAAACCCACCCCCACCCCCCCCCCCACCTTCACCAGCACGAACAGTAGTATAACCCACTCCCACCCTCACTGAATCCTTCCCCGTCTCCTATTCCAGAAGAAACAGTTCGGAATAGAATAGAAAGTGCGAATCCGGGTAGTGGAGTGGTCGATATCCACCTCCCCCCACCCCCTATATTTGTGTGTCTGTATTTTTCTCTGTGAGTGTCTGCGTGTGGTTGCAGGTCTGACAGTCTCTGTGGTGCTTAAAATGACATAATCTCTCTCTTATCTGGCCACCCCACCCTACTTCAGTGATGTTGGCAGAGGGTGATAACCTTCGATGATTCAGTATGAGTGGGAGATAAGGCAGCAGCTCACATCACTATCCAAACTGAGAGCACCATCAACACACACACCTTCCCGCCCGCTACACCCCGCGCCACACCACACACACACACACACACACACACACACACACACACACACACACACACACACACACACACACACACACACACACACACACACACACACACACACAATGCTGGTAGATGGAGAGTTGCAAATATACTTGGGTTCGTCAGAATGGAAATGCTCACCTCCGAGTGAACTATTTTGTCAGGAGATGACATGAATTGATTTCTGATTCTGTGACTTGCAATGCTTAAAAATTACGTGGAAAAGTATTGAAAATTCCCAAAAAAAGGCCTGGTAGTGTTGATAATGACGCAGGGACAATATTACTTAGTATCAGACAAAACTGCTCTGTGTTTCCAAAGATATTATTTGAAAAAATCAAACGAACGTGTAATTTAAGAGATTCACAGCAAAGGATTTGCTATCTTCTCAGAGCCAAAAACTGTGACACTGATGCAGTGGCGTGGGGCGGCTAGCAGAGGGTAGTATTGGATGAATCCAATCATAAAACTGAGTGGTTCGCACACCCTCTATAAAGATTAGAGATGTTGGCCTTACAAACCTTCCGAACATTCCGTGGAAGAATAAAGGGAGTGACAGATAGTTTTCGTCTCCATGGAGACGATGTTCATGAACTGGATAGATAAGATTTACCTTATTGGAGTTTATATATAGAGAAGTCATATTTAAAAAGCAGAGTTCATAGTGTAACTGTAAAATCTTTAGGTCACCCTCAGTGGGAGCATTGTGTGTAATCCTTGTCCTCATTCTCCACCAAAAACATGTAAAGAAATTAGAAAGGGCACAGACGCTGTTTCCTGGATAGCAAGATATTAGAAATCCAAGTGGCGTTGTTTACTGAGACATAAAAATATCAGAAAGGTTACAAAAGTTTTAATCGGGATGATAGAAAGAATGAAGGAGTGTATTCACGAAATTTGGAAATGCTGGAGCAGAAACACGCACATTTTTATGTAAACAAATGAGATTTTCACATAACGCGAGGTTTGAATGACTAAATCAGGGAAATTCCCTCTTTCGAGTGTAACAATAACTTTAGTTAGAGCTTCAAAACCATTAGTAAATGATTAAGAAAGGTTTGGATGAGAGTTTCTTCCACTCAATGGAGTTATTTAAATCGTGAATTACTTTCCAGAAATAAAGCGTAGAAGCTGATTTCACAGTGTTTTAAAGATACATGAGCAAACATACAAGGAGGGAATTTACCATTGAGAGAAAGTCAGTGTGGTTGCGTAACAATTTCGAATTTGGTTGACTTCAGACACAGACATTTCATGAACACGTACAACTGAATGAGATTGAATATAAAATGTCTATGGATTGTTAAGGTGTGACGTATTATTCAAGGTGAAACTCTGGAAATGGAGCCGATGTCCTAAAATAACTGCAGACAGAAGTTATATCCTAATGAATAGGAACTGAACCGTCACTTGGAGATGCAACACCTACTTTAAAGCTTTGACCACATTCACATGATGTTGTGTATATTTCGTACATTCTTAACTCCACCCAAGAAGTCCACTAAGAAGACTCTGTCCTTTTGTATTGTTAACCGCCTGTACTTCTCTGCAGCACGCCATTGAAGATAAAATATGCTCAGACCAAAATTCAATTCAATACAATATTCAAACGGTCCTATGTAATTTATTTTTTATTATTGCAATAACCTTTGTGAGTTTGCAACAAACTGCGTAACATGAAACCAGATCAACATCTATTTTCCCGGAATTTAACGCAGTGCACATGGGAAACGTTATCCATCTGCTGAAAAATCACCTTCAGCACTTTCTCCACACATGTCTCGACACGTTTTAAATACTTACAGTATGTTTGTTGATCAAGGAGTCATTATCCAGAAAAGGTCGTTTCTCAATCCACAAACACGGGCATTTTCCCATAAACTTGGCTTTGCTCAATATCACCTTCTGTCCGTACCACTCAAGACGACGACAAATTGAAGCTGCTCCATGTGAGGCTCAAACTTAAAACTTCGGCACAGCACAGCCCACTGTTCTGTAACAGAGATACCGTGCACTGGTCATCTACAGCACAGGAGCAACACATTAATGCTTACCTCCACATTCCTGGTTTTACCTTAACGTTTGGGAAACCGAATTTCTCTGATTCCATAGCTAGTAACGGGGATCGTACGATCATCTTCACCAGTGGTTCTGACCCCGAGTGAGGAAAGTGGTGAGCTACTCATTGCAAAGATGGGTAGATTGTTGAAATATACAATTTCGACATTTGCCTTCACTATGAACACTTTATTTTGTTTTTCATCTGTAGAAATCTTAAAATCTTCATCTTGAACAGACGCAATGACAGATTTCCATTGTGTCTCTGGCATCAAATTTCAAAGTGTAAACCCCCTCTGAATTCTTCCACCGCAGTCCGCTGTGTGGGAAGTTTTCCTGTTGTGGGAAATGCACTTCCCCGTGTGTCCACTGCTGGTCCCAGCATGCACTCTGGCACTGCACTCATTTTCCTTCTGACACTTGCTCACGGTGTTGCTGTGATCATACAGTGACTTGTGTCGCACGGCCCAGGAAATTGATGCAGATCAAGGTTTTTGCATTGTTGAGTTCAATTGTCAGTTTAGCCTTATTTAGGATTTTGGAATTGTCTTTTCTGTACACAGGTGCGTGTCAAACATATCTGAGTGGAAGAAAGGTGTTCCGAATAATGACACTGAGCACTATGCACTCTACTCCAGTCTGGCAAACAATTCCTCACAGGCAATTTAATAGACAATAGACAATAGGTGCAGGAGTAGGCAATTCTGCCCTTCGAACCAGCACCACCATTCATTATGATCATGGATGATCATCCTCAATCAGTATCCTGTTTCTGCCTTATCCACATAACCCTTGATTCCACTATCCTTAAGAGCTCTATCCAACTCTTTCTTGAATGAACACCTCCTGCTATCTCGGGTTCTTCATTGCATTGACGTCAAATCTTCACAGAATTCAACAGACCTTGTTACATAGTCATTTCTTCATTTTTGTTCAGACCACTGTGAGCAGAGTGTCACAGTGTGAATGCGCTTGCCCCACAACCCAGAGGACAGACCATAGTCTGGAACCGTACTGTGCTATTTATGATTTCACCAAAACAAGGGAGAAATGTCTGCTGCTCTGCATAATTTATGCAATTCACTTATTCATAAGGTTATAGGTACTGAAGCGTATGTGACGAGGTGGCCGAGAGGTTAAGGCGATGGACTGCTCATCCATTGTGTTCTGCACGCGTGGGTTCGAGTCCCACTCTCGTCGGTGTTATCAGTGGCTTTCAATGTTGCTATTTTTGGATGATCACAGCTGTCTCACTGAAATTGGAACTGCAATGTCAGTTTGTATGCATCGACGCTATTATAAAATCTCAAAGAATAATTTGGTCCTGTTGCCTAAACTGCATTGAAATGTAGATTGCATTGGGATATTGAAAAGGAACGCGACTTTCTTTTCCAAGTCAAGCTGCTGTGACCTTTTATCGTATGAAAGAGATCCAGGAAAACCAAATAACAAGAGATGTGAAGGGCATGTTTATGCAGTGGGATTCTTAATGAGTATTTTGTCAAATGAAATCTGGAGCTGGTTGAGTAGAAGTGGTTCATCTTGGTGAGAAGAGCACAAAATAATGGAGATATTTCAAAAGGAGCAGGGCGTGGGTGTGGGGGCACCGAGACCTAGCTGTAAATGTACAGTAGAGAATTGCCGATGTGGGTGCTGTGCATGGGCACGAAAAGACTTGCACATTGGTCTCGCCCTCGCCCCTTGCTCTCGCCATTGATGATTGCTGGACATAAGGCCCAAATACAAGATGTGGGAAGCGAGCTCCCTCTCGTTATGCACACACTGGATGCATCACATTGAACTATGAACAACTGGAGAAGTCAGCATGTTAACTGTAGGGACTGAACCTAAACTGTGGATCAATAACCGCAGATTCATGCAGCATAAACATGAAAAATGATTTAAAGTGTCTTTATACGCAAGTCATTAACAGAAGTTTCGCTCTAATACCCGTGTGGTTGAAAGAATAAGGCACCACATTTCAGATGGATGACAACGTAACCAATTTTGTTTAGAAATTGAGATCTATTTGATCATTTTACACAGTGAACAAGTTTATTTTAAATAATGCAAACCACATTCCCTTACCTGGAATAAAAGTGTGATTTCATTACAAAAATTGTCCTTGCTAAGTCGCAATTACTCAACATGAAAAATAGGATATAATTTTTATTGAGAATACATCAATTAGCACCATTATCTAACTTCGGATTGACTGCAATATGCACATGCTAAATAAGGTTTAAGAAAGAATGACTTTTGGAAATAATGATTCGGTGGTGCCTAAAATTAATATTAGGTTCTCATGATGTGGATATACCACCAATGGCTCCAGTGGTGGAAATGCTCAGTGGGCAGTATTTCTATGATAGTATAGAGGTGTGTGATCTGCAAGGAATGGGAGCTCCCACTTCATCTGGAGCAGCGTCTGTTGACATGGACCAGGGAGCATTGTGACATCAGACTGGGAGTTCCAACCACACCTGGAGCAGCTTTTATTGACATTGAGCAACAGAGAGCATTGGAACATTAGACTGAGATCCAGCCTCACCTGGAGCAGCCTCTATTGACATGAAACAGCAGGGGGCATTGGAACATCAGACTGCGAGATCTAACCTCATTTGGAGCAGCTTCAGTTGACATGGAGCAGGGAGCTTTGCGAGATCCGTCTGGGAGCTCCACTCTCACCTGGAGCAGCTTTGAATGACATGGAGCAGCAGGAAGCATTGGGACATCAGACTGATAGATCCAACCTCAACTGGACCGCTTCTATTGACATGGAGCAGGGAGCATTGGGACATCAAACTGGGAGCTCCAACTTCAAGTAGAGCAGCTTCTATTGAATGGAGCAGCAAGGAGCATTGAAACGTCAGGTTGGGAGCTCCAACCGCACTTGGAGCAGCTGGTATTTACATGGAAGAGGAGGGAGGATTGGGACATTAGGCTGGGGGAAAGGATATTCAACTATTTTAAACTGAAGTAAAATATGATTCAACGACTCAGATGTTAATTGATTTATGAAGAATCTTTCCAGGGGACAGAATTGATTCTTTAGATATAAAAGACAAGTCGTGCAAATCTTCAACTCAGCAAAACGCATTGGTACAGAGAGAAATGGGAGTGATGTTTCATGTCTTTGTCTTTTCTTTTCTGGTCGACTCTGCACTGGTTTACATCACCGGAAGGACGTTTTCAGTCATTTCATGTTGTTCAGTTTCCAGCAAATACGGACAGATCATTAACGTAATCTAAAACTGAAAATTAACGGGAATATGCGATGTTATGATTAGGCTGGAGTTTACCTCAAATTATGGTGAAAACGCAGCAAAGTAAGTTGCATTTTCCTTGATCAGCAGTGACCTCATTGATTGGCTGATCAGATTGTGAATGGTCATTTTTTTGAGGACAATTTGAAGTGAATCAATGATGGTGATTATCTTTGTTCTTTGTTCTCCTTGTGACTGTTACTTTTATTGCTCCTGTCATTGTTAGCATCACAGCTCTGCAGCGTGTAAAATCTCAGCTGTGCATCTGGCCAGTGGTCCAACCATTCGTATAGCTGGCTACGCATCAGGCACTTGTTCGACTTTTACTTGGCGCAAGCGCATTGTGGAGATTCATCACACATACAAACTATTTATTTTTGTTCCGCTGAGGTGGATAATATTTGAAATTTTCATCTCCACGAACGAAAATTCTTTCACTGTCTTCGATCAGTTAAACATTACCAAGAATAATCAGAGTAAAAATCACACAGCACCAGATTGTATCGAACAGACGTTTTTGGAAGCACCAGTGTTCCATGCACTGCTTCTTCATCAGGTGTTTGTCAACTGTTGGAATCTAAAATGGCTTTGTGTGATTTTTAAATTTGGCCAGCCCAGTCCAACACCAACACCTCCAAGTCATGGGTACCGTCGACACCACGAACATTTTGTTAAAGTCCAGATGATCTTCCAAAAGATCGCGCATATTGACACACACACCAAGTTTCTGCAGAAAAACAACCACCTGGTGAAGAAGAGGCTCTCTGAAAGCTAGTGCTTCCAAATAAACCTGGTGGACTATGCCCTGACATTGTGTCATTTTTAACTTGTCTACTCAACTCAAACACTGGCACGTCCATATCATAGACAACATCAGCCATGTCCCACCATTGTCAGAGAAGGCAATCCTGGAATAGCCCAATACATTGCTCATTAGTACGTTTCGTTTTCAGAAACCAATGCACTCAATCGCTGCAGCTCCTTTGTATGAAAAGCACAGAAAAGAAATAGCTGAGACTCAGTTTTTCCGGTATTTTGGAACTCTTTGGAAAGTGGAATCAGACGAGAATGAAGGATTAACTGTCCGACTGTGCAGAGAGAGGGAAGACATTTTTCCCTTCTTTGGAGAGCTGGGGTATTGACTGATCTTAGGCATTAAACAGATTCCTTGTAGAGCTGCGCTCTTTGCATCAGGAACAAGAAGTCCTCATTTTCTGAACGGTAATGAAACCCAGGCCACTCAGTTAAAGCGCTGAATACTAACCACTAAACCAACAGGGATGAGGGCAGAAGCAGTTGCACCGTTTCCTCATAACACAGTTTTTGGAATTATGTCACTGCAGATATGTTTCCCTTCAAAAATGATTGAATTATCTAGTGTTTACAGCATAGAAATGGGTCCCTTCTTCTCATGAGCAGCACCTGGTCTGTTACCTTGTAAGCTCTAACGTTTCACGTGTTCATCTCAATGCCAATTTCTCTGGAATGTTTTAATCTCGTAAAACACAATAAATTGGATTAAAGTTTGAGATGGGAAAAATGTGTTCACATTCAGTTGGGGAACTGAACCCCATTTTTACCCACAGACTGAAGCACGCAGACACATTTCCCCAAGAGTGACACAATCCTCGGGAGAAAACAAGCAGAAAGGAAGATTTCACGGACTTGGCTGATATTGTCCCATTTTAGACTTCAACACCAGGGTCTGGTTACAGCAAAGAAAGGAAGCATTCAACCCCATCCCGTCCCAGTGTTCCTTGTGCATTGCTTCCCCTTCAATCTGTCGTTTGTACTGCCTTACCTCGTTCTTGCTGTGAAACTTGATCATTGCTCACGCCCGCTATTTCCTGTCCTGCCGAACGGTTTTCCTGAAGTTCTTGGAATGAAAAACAGGAACGGCCTATTTCAAGCACATTTCTAGTTTACAAGGCCAGTGTTATCGCCACTGAGCAAGCACATTGCCAGCTCAGAGAGAAGGTCTCATACATTTGAAATTGAAATGCAAAGATGATTGGATAGCCTCAGTATTGTAAACCAACCAACAAGACCGGAATAGAGCCGAGGGGATCATGCACAGAGGATGAGAGTATAGAATGACGAATCTCATGGTGTAGAGGGTGGTGTTAACAGAAATCTTCCCTGGTAGTATAGTGATGAGGATTCAATGCTTTCACTGCCATGACTTGTTAAAGGTTAACGTTTACAGTAATCAATATGAAATAGTGCCTGATATTTCGAAGCAGAACGATGTTGTGCAGAAGACAGAAGCGTTTCCCTGCATGAACTAATAAGAGAGCTCAGAAGAGCCGGGACGAGACATGAGAGCCAGGAGGAGACATGAGAAGTTGTTGGCGGATAGGATCAGGGTTAACCCTAAGGCTTTCCATAGATATGTCAGGAATAAAAGAATGACGAAAGTTAAATTAGGGCCAATAAAGAATAATAGTGGGAACTTGTGTGTGGTGTCAGAGGAGACATAGGGAAACACAATATAAATATTATTCGACAGTGTTCACCTTAGAAAATGAAAATGTTGGCGAGGAAGATACAGAGATACTTGCATCTAGACTAGAAGAGATTGAGGTTCACAAGGAAGAGGTATTAGAAATCCTGCAGAGTGTGAAAATAGACAAGTCCTCTGGGCCGGATCGGATCTATCCTAGGATCCTCTGGGAAGCAAGGGAAGAGATTGCCGAGTCTTTGGCATTGAAATAGAAATCATCATTGTCTACAGGAATAGTGCCTGAGGACTGGAGGATAGCAAATGTGGTTCCCTTGCTCAAGAAGGATGGTTGAGACAACCCTGGTTATTACAGACCAGTGAGTCTCACTTCAGTTGTTGGTAAAGCATTGGAAAAGGTTATA
The DNA here is from genome assembly GCF_037043375.1 of Chiloscyllium plagiosum. Lineage (NCBI taxonomy): Eukaryota > Metazoa > Chordata > Chondrichthyes > Orectolobiformes > Hemiscylliidae > Chiloscyllium > Chiloscyllium plagiosum. The sequence goes on along the minus strand of NW_028270159.1, from coordinate 93,747,418 downwards.
AGAGATAGGATTTAAAATCATCTAGAAAATAATAATCTGATGAGGGACAGTCAGCACGGTTTTGTAAAGGGTAGGTCGTGCCTAACGAATCTTATTGAGTTTTTTGACAAAGTGACCAAACAGGTAGATGAGCGTAAACAGGTTGATGAGGTGTATATGTATTTTTGCAAGGCTTTCGATAAAGTTCCCCACAGTAGGCTATTATACAAAATGCGGAGGAATGAGATTGTGGGAGACATAGCAGTTTGAATCAGTAATTGGCTCGCTGAAAGAAAACAGAGGGTTGTAGTTGATGTAACATGTTCATCTTGGTGTCCAGTTACAAGGGTCGGTGTTGTGTCCACTGCTATTCGTCATTTTTATAAATGACCTGGATGAGGGCTTAGAAGGGTGGGTTAGTAAATTTGCGGACGACACTACGGTCGGTGGAGTTGTGGATAGTGACGAAGGATGTAGTAGGTTGCAGAGAGACATAGATGGGATGCAGACCTGGGCTGAGAGGTGTCAAATGGAGTTTAATGTGGACAAGTGTGAGGTGATACACTTTGGACGGAGTAATCGGAATGCAAATACTGGGCTAATAGTAAGATTCTTGGGAGTACAGATGAACAGAGAGATATCGGTGTTCATGTAAACGGATCCCTGAAAGTTGCCACCTAGATTGACATGGTTGTGAAGAAGACATACAGTGTTTTGGCCTTTATTAATAGAGGGATTGAGTTCCGGAATCAGGAGGTTATGCTGCAGCTGTGCAAAGCGCTGTTACGGCCACATTTGGAGTATTGTCATCAGTTCTGGTCACCGCATTATAATAAGGATGTTAAAGCTTTGGAAAGAGTGCAGAGTAGATTTTCTAGGATGTTGCCTGATATGGAAGGCATGTCTTACAAGAAAAGACTGACGGCCTTGAGGCTGTTCTCGTTAGAGAGAAGAAGATTGAGAGGTGACTTAATGGAGACATACAAGATAATCAGAGAGTTAGATAGGGTGGAAAAGGCGAGCCTTTTTCCAAGTAAGGGGACGGCAAACACGAGGGGACACAACTTTCAAGTGAGCGGAGATAGGTATACGACAGATGTCAGAGGTAGTTTCTTTAATCAGAGAGTAATTAGGGTATGGAATGCTTTGCTTGCAACGGTAGAAGATTCGCCAAGATTAAGTGCATTTAAGTCGTCATTGGAGAGGCATTTGGACCTACATGGAATAGTGTAGATGGGATGGGCTTCAGATTAGCATGACAGGGCGGCGCAACATCGAGGGCCGAAGGGCCTGTACTGCGTTGTAATGTTCTATGTTCGATATGCTACAGTTCCACATCAGCAATGTCATCTGCAATTGCCTGACGTTCAATCAGTTTAACACAAGAACGGAGGGGGCGTCAGGAAAACGGAAGGGGAATAGTGGTTTGTGAGAGTTAACTACATGCCTCGTGGAGCCAGGTTCAATGGAGATATTGAATATCGGTTTTCCTGTTTACCTTGGTATACTGATCACTCCGGATCAGTTACCCAATATTGTCTGCCCTTTGCGTGTTGTTCTTTGTACATTTCACCTCGGTTCAGTGATCTGGGAGGATCTCGCTTTTTTTAAATTTGGCACATTTTACTCAGGTCGGTTTTGCAGCTTCATATGAAGGCCAACGTTTTTAGGAACAGAAAGACACCGTTCACACCATCAAGTCTGCTCTGCTATCGAATGGTTTCATATCTGATCTGATACCTTGAACTGCACTTTCTTGCCTTTCCCCATAACGCTTGATGTCTTTGCTGCTTGAAGATCTGCCGATCTCAGCCTCATTACACCTAATGACACTTCCTCAACAGTCTTCTGCGACAAGAACGTCCACTGATACAGAACTATCTGACCGAATAAATGCTTCATCATCTCTATTTTAATTGTGAGGTCCGCATTCTAATATGAAATTAAAAATCACACAACGCCAGGTCATAGTCCAACAGGTTGAAAGGAAGCAATAGCTTTTGGAGAGCTGCTCCTTCATCAGTTGGCTGTGGAGTACACAGTGGTAAGATACAGAATTTATAGCAAAAGGTTACAGTGTAATGTCACTGGAATTATACTTTGAAAAATAACTTGATTGTTTGTTAAGTCTTCCATCTGTTAGAATGACTATGTTAGGATCACTTCTTTCTTAGTAAATCGAAAAACTTTCTTTTAACAGTTATTCTCAGGTGAACTCTACCAATTAGTGTCAGACAGATAACATGTTGAAGGTGTTAGTCGCTGTGTGCTGCGTCCGTGCCATAATGTTTAGACTGACGCTAATTTAAAAAAAAACAACACGCTGCAGGCAAGGATGCCTTAAAGCATGGTACATTGGTGAAGCCGACAAGAGGCTACAGCAACGGAATGGGCACTGCACATCAATCAACAGACAGGTGTGCCCCTTCCCAGTTGGAGAGCACTTCAGTGGTCCAGGACATTCGACATCGGTGACAATCTTCCAAGGCGGGCTTCAGAACAGGCAGCATTTAAAAGTGCCCACGCAGAGGCTGATAGTTAAATTCGGTACCCATGGGAATGGCCTCAACCGGGTCCTTGGGTTCATGCCACAGTACAGGTGATCCCATTGCCCAATCTACAAACAGAGACCCTCCTACACACACGCACGCACATACACACACACATATAAGTTTGTGGGTTGAATTTGTACTTGCAGAGTTACAGTGTACTTTGCTCAAAACTGCATGAATCCATATAAGTCTCTGGTAACTCATTTTTATAAACTAGAATCAGTCTAAACATTATGGAACAGAGAAGCACAAGGGGGCAGACACCAGTTGTTAAATTTCACCTGAGAATGAAACTTTAAAATAAAAAGTTTTGCACTTTACATATGAAAGAAGTGAAGGAAACATGGTCATTTTAGATCACATTACAGTGTGGAAACAGGCCCTTCGGAGCACCCGGAGGAAACCCACGCAGACAACTGATGAATGAGCAGCAGTCCGAAAGCTAGTACATCCAATTAAGCCTGTTGAAGTGTAACCTGGTGATGTGTGATTATCAAATTTGCATACCCCAGTCCAAAACCGGCATCTCCAACTCATTCGATACGAGGCGCTCTGGTCACAGAACCAAACTTTCTGCATCCAACATATTAAATCCTTGAAAAAAACCTATATTTTTCAATAAGGATCATTTTTGTAGTACTGAGTCTGAGCAGGCTAAGGCAACTGATTTCAGCGTTTCTTCCCATTTGATTTCATCTCCGAAATGAAATTCTCACTGACTCTGACAGAACTGCTACCTTTGCTGTTTTGTAATGTCAGGAACTCATGTTTAATTTAATATTTTCATAAGGAGCAACAAATATTTTTCCCTGACTGGAAATCAACATTGGGAAATGGCAGTGAGAGAGCTGAATTTCAGCACTTGCGCACCAAAGAAGACGCATGCAATTCTTGCAACATTTCTTGATGACTTTGATTTTGCCTTTTTGCCTTCAGTTGAAAAATGACAGTTTTTGAGTTTCTCAAAGCATGGCGCATGGTCCTTCAGCCTATTGCATCATTATTAGTCATCAAACATCTGGCTTGTAAAAACAGTTTCCATCACGTGACTCATCGTCTGGTGTGTTCTAACATTTCAAGTCTTTAGTTACATTGTTATGCAATTTCTTAAGGGCTTAAGTGGAACAAAAACACCTCTGTGAATTAACAGTTCTGAAAGACAAACTCTTTCTCAGAGCCGTTTGTCAGTTTTCCTCATGATGCTGAGGAAAATGTTTCTGCACTCACATCTGAATTGGTTTACCCTGTGTCTTCTTCAGCTTCCTTCTTCTTTCGATGAAATGGTTTAGACTCCAATACAGGCACAAGGTGCGGGTTGCAGAAGTCACGTGTTTGCACTTTCACTGGCACTCTCACCGGGAGCTGCAGTCCTTCCCCACGCTGATTCAGACAGCACTGCCCTTCCTGTGACATGTCCCATGGAGAATGGAAGGACAGGCATTAATAACCCGCACTTGGAAACCGAGCGAATGTTTTAAAACCTTTACAGTGCTCCAGCGAGGAATTGAGCTCCTATCTCCCGCATAACATACGGCGACACTAACCACTATACTACCGAGGACAACAGTTTCAAAGGAGACACTTCAGCCCGTTATGGTTGCATTTGTCAAAAGCAACTGCTTAACGACCCGAATCGTTTAGCCCATAGCCTTACAGGTATTGGCAGAATATATTCACACCTGAATATTCCTTCAGGTTATAAGGATTGCTGCCTCTCTGAACCTTACAGACAGTGTGTTCCAAATTCGAACACCCGCCGGCCTATCCCGCTTTTCTGCACATCTACTTAAACCTTTCTGTCTCTCTCATCAAATTTCTGGCCCTCTGTGATCGTTCTTTCCATCGATGGGAAACGCTTCTTTAGTCTACTTTATCCATACCTCTTACAAACTCCTCTGCACGGTGACAAACAATCCCAGTTTGTCATGTCTCCCTTCATGACTGAAACTCTTCTGCCCAGATATTATCCGAGTGAATCTCTCCTGCAACTTTCCCAGTGCGAACTCATCCCTGGACAATTCTAGCAATGAGCCGAATGAACATATTTCCATTCTGTAACAGCATCGGGGCAGCTCTGCAGCATTTATTGCCTTCCGGTTTGGAGTCACGTGGACGCCAGACCAGATAAGGACGGTAGTTTCCTTCCCTCAAGGACGTCAGTGAAACAGATGGGTTTTTCAGACAACGTATTCTAAATTCTAGGCATTTATTGCATTCACATACGACCATCGTCGTGGTATGGTGGGAATCCAACCCGTCTCCACAGAACATTACCTGGCTTTACTGTGTTAACAATCCAGCAATAAGATCACTAGGCTATCGCAGAAAGCCCTCATGGGGGATCTTTTCCAATAGAACCTCTTTTCCCCTATTATTCCCTATGCCCTTTTATTGAGCCGCACGCTCCAATAATCTCTGGTCCATGTCAGTAAAAGCTGCTAAAAGAGAATTCAGCTCACAGCCACGATATCCAAACGGGTCGAATGATTTGAAGATGCCAATGAAGAGATGGTCACCCAGCAACAGTGAGTGCAACGGCACAGACTGGATGGCATCAACGTGAAAATGTATTTTAGATTGTGTAGTGCCTCAGTCAAATAGGATGAGGGACGGAAGAGAGAGTTAGGGAGAGTGCAAGGGAGAGACATCTTCAAGAACTTTTGGGTTTAAATCCTGATACATGAAACGCAGAAATATCAGAGAACAAAATTCGATGGAAAATAAATCATCACCTCGGAGAATATTATCATGTGAAAACGATTAATTTCTTACCGTGTTTTACCAAAAGTAAACCTTTGAGAGAACTGACCGCCGTGATGTGGATTCAAACCGAATTCGCTGCAATCACAATGCAGAATGCGAACTATTGAACGGTTACAGCATTCCACAGACAACGCTTGCAAACTGCAAATAGTATGGTCGTGGAGGAAATGTCAGGAAGAATGTATAATATCAAGACTTAGCGACAGGCATGTGGGAACGCAGAATAAACCGAATCTTTAACCTTAGCGTCCCCAGAGACTGTGGAGATCCCATGAATGAGAGTATTGAAGAATGGGATTAATGAAACTCTCCAAACTCTTGAGACAATGCAGGATATTGTTGAAATGTATGCTTCAATAGCATGATAGTTTAACATCGGCTACTTCATCACTTTGCCCACACAAGGCAGTACCAACTGCTGCGTGCAATCACACATAATCCCAGGTCCGGACCCGGAATCAGAGAAACTGTGAAGCATGCACGAAGATCCAATCGGAAATTGGGATGGAATGACGAGAGAGAGGCGCATGTATTTCCGAGGTCGGGACAGCTCCTGGTCAAAAGCGGGGCGGAAGGAAATACTTTCCCCCATTTATAATATTATGACCATGAACAGTACATGTTGATGAGACAGCCGATTGGCGCATCTAAAGCGTATGGAGACTTTAACTTTGAGGTGGCAAGGTTCGAAATTTCATTTTCCTATTTGGATCAGTGTTTTTGACATTGACAGTAGGATCTGCTTTTGTCGTATCAGCTCAGAATCAGCTTCTTGTTCCCAATAAATACAGCAACGTGGAGAAGGTGGTGTTGTGGTTTTATAATAAACTAGTCATCCGTGGGGATTCACACACGGAACTGGTAATGTTAAAGTTCGACGAATAAAACCTGGAGTGAAAGCCTGACCTCAGGAACAGAGAACATGCCTTTAATTTCCTGCAATCCATTCATGCATATCGCTAATGCAGGGGATGCCACCATCTTTACCCAATCCAGCCTACTTGTGACTCCAGGACCTGAACAACATAGCTGACCCTTAATCCGAGAATGACGACCGTGTGGGAAAGCAGGCCATTCGGCCCTTCCCGTCGACACCATCCCTTCGAACCGCATCCTATTAGACCCACACTCCACACCAATTCCTTTCCCCTTCATTTTCCATGGCTGATCCCAGTAACCTGTACACCTTCAGACTGTGGGAGGAAACTCACACAAGCAAAGAGAGAATGTGCAAAATGCACGCAGTCACATGAGATTGGGATCGAATCCATGTCTCTCGTGCAGCGAGACAGCAGCGAATCAGGAAGAACAACAAATGCTGTCCTGAGCAGCGACATCCACACCCTGTGGGTATATCGGGAAGAATAAAAACACATTCACAACATGGACAACGGGACTTGTGTCTGCGTGGACATGAGTTGAACCTATCGTTCTTCCTGGGTAGATACAAGGACACCGATATCACAGAGAAACCAGCGCAATGCGGGATTCAATTATCTGCTGAAGTGGAAACTTATCTACTCAGTCAAACTGGGGACAGACTATTCAACAGTCCCGTGTGTGGGACGGGCTCAATGAGCAGAAGAAGCTCCAGAGTAACCAGCAAGATTACATATCCCAGAAGGAGATCAATTAAACTGTCATCGCTGCTGTTAATCCTAACCAGCTGCCAGTTTCATAGTGTCAAAGTCATAGACTCACACAGCATGAAAACAGGCCTTCCACTCCTACCAACTCATACTGCACATAATGCCAAACTAAATGAGTCACATCTGACGGTTCTTTAACTGCTGAGGGTTAATAATTCCCTTGTGATATTATTACTGCATTGCTAATATGAATGCCCAGATATAATTCTATGGACACGGGTTCAAACACTGGCATGGCAGATGATGGAATTTTATTTTAAATAAATACCTAGAATCTAATGATGATGTTGAATCAGTTGTTATGGATCTGATTCACTAATGCCTGATAGGGAAGGAAACTGCCATACCTATCTGGTCTGGCTGGTATGTGACTCCAGATCCATAATATCGTAGTTTATTCTGAACTTTCCTCTGGGCAATAAATAATGTACTAGTCATGAATGAATAGCTTTTGTTAATCCCACTGAAAGTTTCCAATTCATTTATCGATCCAAATATCTTGTAACTATTGTAAATGTACTTTCATTCATCACTGCCTCAGGAAGTGAATTGCACACATAAACCATCCTCTGTTAAACAAAAAGCCTCTCATGTCTTATTTTAAATCCCTCTTTTCATTTTAAACATTTGCCCTCTCGTCTTGTAGTGCCCCTCCTTGAAGAAATGACAGTTACAGTTAACTCTAGCTGAACTCTCAAAAATTTATAAATTTCTATCAGGTCGCCTTTCAAATTCCAGTGTTTGAGTGAAAATATTCTCAGCCTATCCAGCCTTTCGTTATAACACAAATCTTCCCCACTAGCCATACGCTGGTATCCCTGTTCTAAACCTACTCCAGCTGAATATTTTCCTTGCTATTACTGGGCGACAAGAACTGGACACAATATTCCAGAAGAGGCATCACCCAATGTCCTATTCAACTTCAACATAACATACCAACTCCTACTCTCAAAGGACTGAGCAACGAAGGCAAGATGACAACTTTTTTAACCATTCTGTCTATATATGAAGCAAACTAAAAAGAATTATGTACTTGCATTCCTGGCCTTCGTGTCCCACAACACGATGCAATGCCCGATCATTAATTTTATAAGGTAAAAACAATGACTGCAGATGCTGGAAACCAGATTCTGGATCAATGGTGCTAGAAGAACACAGCAATTCAGGCAGCATCCGAGGTATAACCCCTACTCTTAATTGATGTAGCAAAATGCAATACCTTCCATTTATCCAGATTGAACTCTATGTGACATTTTTCTGCCCAAAGACGCATTGGATTAAGAGCCTTCTGGAATCTTAGATCACCTTCTTTACAGTCTCCAATTCGGCTGTCCTCTGCAAGCTTATGAACCATGGCTTCTACGAGTTATATTGTTTTCTCATATAGGTCAACGATTTTTAATTATTTGTCGTGGCCATCATTTAGCAGTTTGCAAATCATGTAACAATTAGTCATGTAGTTAACCATGAGGAAGAATGCCATAGACTGCAGGGAGATTGGAAACAATTGGCAAGAAAATGTGCTGAAAGGAATTCAATCCAGTTAAGTGGGTGATAATGAATTTGGGGAGGAACAATGATAAAAGTGTGACTGTTAACAGTAATAAAAGAGAAATTGGAGTATGCATTCACGAATGTTTGAAGGTGATTGGGCAAGGGATCAAGTGGTCTCACGGGGTAAGAGATGCTTTCTGTTCTTGACAGCAGGTGGGAACATAACAGCAGGGAAATGATGCTGAAACTTTAGCAACTGCCTGTTCAGAGAAGAGTCAGGGGACCGGCCACAAGTCTGGTCATTATGTTAATCTTTTTTTTCCGGAAGAATGATAAAATAGAAGATGGAGGGCGGAAAGAGACCATTTGGCCCATCAAGTCTGGATCAGCACTAAATCAGATCTTCGCTGACAATGTATCAAGGCAGGCTGGCACGTTCCTTGGAGGGAAAAATGCAGATTGAGGTCATTCGATGCATAAGTCCATAAGACAATAGAGCAGAAATTAAGCCATTCAGCGCAGTGAGTCTGCTCTGCTTTCTGTCCTGCGAGCGCACCTTGCCTCCGACACCATGGGCTCTTATCTTATTCTGTGCGGCAAATATCAAAGGCCTTCATGAAGTCCAGATACATAACATCCAATGGCTCTCCTTGGTCTACCTTCCTCGTTACTTCCTCAAAGCGGAATTCTTACAGATTTATTAAGCATGGCCTCCCCTTGTTGAGACCATGCTGACTTTGCCTTATTTTTACATACACTTCCAAGTATTCAGAAATTTCTTCCAACGCAATAGATTCCAGGACCTTACCCACAACCAAGTTTCGGCTGATTGGTCTGTAATTTGCAGCTTTTGTGTTGTTTCTTTTTAAAATGGGGTGTCACGTTTGTGATTTTTCAGCCCTGTAGCAGCATTTCTGATTCTAGCGATTCCTGAAAGTTCTCCACTAACGCATGCACGATTTCTTCAGTTGTCTACCTGGCGGGTACTCCACCTGATCCAGATGATTTATCCACCTTCAGGCCCTTCAGTGCTTCTTGCACCTTCTCAGTGATGGCACGAGACTCACTTCTGTTCCCCCATTCTCTTGTATGTTTGGGTATAACTCATGTCTTCCACTGAGAAGACAGGCACAAAATATTTTTTTCAGTTCCTCAACCCATTGTCGACTTCTTCCTCTCTTTTGCGTTTATATGAATAAAGAAACAACTGCAGTCTTCCTTTATATTCTTAGTTTTCTTATATTTAATCTTCTCCCACCTCATTTGTTTTGTTGTTGCCCTTTGTAGGTCTTTGTGAGTTTCCAATCCTCTAATTGATCACTGCCCTTCGCCACATTATATATTTTCTCTTCTGCTTTTATGCTATTGATGACTTCCTAAGTCAGCCATGGTTGCCGCATTCTCCCTGCACCATTCCTCATTTTCCACACGATGTGTCTCTGATGTGTCTGCTGAATTATGCTCAGACACTCCTGCCATTGCATTTCCACTTTCCTGCTTTCTTGCTAGGCTCCTCACCTCACCAATTTCATCCAGCTCCTCCCTCATGCCTCTGTAATTGTCTTTATTCAACTTTAAAACCATTAACTCTGATCGTATATTCTCCCTCTCAAATTGCAGGGTAAATGTAATCATGTTATCATCACCGCCTCCTAAGGGTTCCTTTATCTTCAGCTTCCTTGTCACGTCTGCCTCATTGCACAACTCTAAATCCAGTATTGCCTGTTCCCTACTTGGCTCCACCACATGCTGCTCCAAAAATCTATCTCGTCGACATTTCACATTTGAATTGTATTGAATTTATTGTCACGTGTTCTGAGGCACAGTGAAAAGCTTTGTCTTGCGATCAATACAAGAAGATCGCAGTGTTAAGTAGCATAGATGTATAAAGAAAATGTAAACATATAATATATTGGCCTTTGTGAATGTCCAGGCCGAGTTCACCACTCGCTGTGTCTCCGATCTTGAATGGTGCAGATGCCATACAAGGTACTGAAACATCCAGACAGAATGCTCTCAATGCCGCACCAATAAACGTTGGCAAATGTATTCGTAGTAGTGCTTCAAGTGATCATCAATTTAAAAAAACATTTCCACCACCTTTTGCGAGATGTCATCACCACACATATATCCCTCTCCCGTCCTTGTCCATCATCTACAGGGACCATTCCCTACAGGAAACCTTGTTGCACTTTGCCTTCACTCCCAACACCTCCTGCAACTCGCCCCATGGAGTCTTCCCAATGCATCGCTGCTTTTGTGACACATAAATGCATAGAACCTAAAAACCCGAGCAGGTGTAGGCTGTCCGGCCCTTCAAGCCTGCTCCGCCGTTCAATGACATCATTGCTGATCTTTCTAAAGACTTAAATCCGCTTACTCGCCCTCTCACTCTATCGCTTATTTCATTTATTGTTCTAAAGAAGTATCGCTCTTATCCATAAAAAACCTTTGTTGTACCAGCATCAAGTTCTTCGCTGGGCAAGGTTTTCTAAATAGTAATATCCGTCTGGGTGGAGAAGGTCCTTCTGAACTCAGTCCTAAATCTGCTCCCTCTAATCCTGAGACTATGCCCTCCTGTCAGAATTTCACCCGCAATGTGGAAGCATCCTTTCCAATGCTACCTAATCTATTCCGTTCAAAGTAAGATTCCCCGCTCATTCTTCTAAATTCCAAAGACAATAATCCTAATCTACGTAGTATCTCTTTATAGGCCAGCCTCCTCATCTCCGGAATCAACCTAGTGAACCTCCTCTCCACCGCCACCCCGCACCCCATTCCGCACGGTACCAGTACATCCGTTCTCAAGTAAGGGGACCAGAAGTGCACGCATGCACCAAGGATAGCCTCCCCAGCACCTGTTTCAGCTGCAACATAACATCTGTGCTTGAACCTTCATGACCTTACTTGCATCTGTCGAATTTCTATTGAGATGCCCCGCTACTTCTTCCTTGATAATAGGCTCAAACATCTTCCCAACTGCAGAAATTAAG